>NC_143399.1:60314840-60617871 GCF_052110815.1 Crocodylus siamensis
TAGGAGTTAGTCCTTTTCCCATTTTATTTAAATTGTTATTGCAGTTTTAAAACAACAGACTTTGTTCTTTCTTTTCTGAAGCAAAAAATAAATAGTGTAAAGACAGAATGGATATCATGAGATGTGTAGTTTGAAAACAGGAGCAAGGTAGAATTAACAACCAAAAATTTTAGGTGGGTCTATTCCAGCTATCTGGTTGCATCTACATGAGTGGGAATGTACGGTTTGTGGTTCCTCAACACCTTTTGAGGCATCACAGAACACATACAGTTGACATGGGCCCTTTTGCTGTGCTACATATTAGATATGCAGCAAAATTAGATGGGCCCTTTCGCTGTGCTACATATTAGATATGCAGCAAAATTAGATACCGGGAAATCCTGGTATCTAAAAAAAAAGTGGAAAATAATAGGATGCAGTGTACATGGCTGCAGCATGTGCTGCCAGAAGCCAGAGCCACACTCCAACAGCCAGCCAGGCTCTGCATGCCCAGATCACCATCACTGCAGCTCTGGGAGGTCACCATGACCCCAGCTGAGGCTGCAGGGGCCTATCCCACCTGGGCCAATTTGCCTCATGCCAGAGCACGCATGCAGAGATATGCCAAGGGACAAGAAGCAGTGCCACAAATGTGTGCCACTTCTATTTGTCTCCAGGGAAATGCACATTTTTGTTCATGAGGATGAGCCCCCTGTGCACAAAATCAATGGGTATTTGGTAGTTTAGTCAACCCAGGCTTTCTTTCTGAAGTAAGCATGGTATTTTATTCTCAGTTCTAACTGAGGAATGTAAAAGTGCTGTTTTATTCTGAAAAACATGGTATGCCTTATAAGCCATAGGGTCCAAGTTTTATGGGTGGAATGGATCATCTAGGTCTGACTTCCTGCATAATATAGACCACATATGTCAAATTCTTAAAGACAAAACAATCCTCTCTCATATAGTATTTATCAACTAAGCTCCATTGATTTCACACAAACCAAGATCTGACAAAATCAGTTTTCTCCCTCCCCTCCCCCTTTCATTTCAAAGTTAACCTTAACCAAAAAAAAAAAAAATCCAGTAAAAGTTTTGTTAGTGCTTCTGCTACAGTTATGCAAAATAGAATACATGGGTGACTGGTGCTTCCTGAGTGAGCAGGGGCAAGTGCTCCCCCCGCTACTGGACAGTCAGCAACCAGGAGGGGGTCCCCCATGGCTGATCCTGCAAGCCAGTGGGGGATCTCCCCATAGCCAATCCCACAGGTTGGCAGGGGGGTCCCCCTGTGGCCAATCGTGCCAACCCACAACTGGCAGCAGTGTGCCACTGGCGCTTCCAGGCATGTCACTGGCACTTCTGGGTTGGCAGGATCAGCTGTGAGGGAATCATTTCTCCTGGTGCACGCCCAGCTGGTACTCTCAGGGGGGGCACCAGCACTCTCGCCTGTCCCCCTTGCCTGGGAATGCTGGCTACGGGGGGTGCACCAGCACTCTCATGGGGCGCACATGCAACTTTGTGCACCCCCTACATGGTGCCACAGATAGAATACAAGTTATTATAGATTAAATTGCTCAAATTAGTTTCTAGGGACTATTGATTTTTGTTCCATCTTCCCATATGCAATAAGAATACATTTTAAAATTTTAGCTGCATAATCTACAAATCCTCACTCATACAGCCAATACCGAATTCATCAGGTGGGATCAAAGAGGGAGGACAATAAAGTGAACCTTGAGTTCAAGGGCTGCATGTGAGAGACAAGGAATATTTTTCTGTTCTTTTTGTACCTTTTCTTCAGTTTTCTGATTGCAACATGCCTTTTAATATCCTTTCTTTCCAATGTAAAGAATTGATATTTTGTAGCATACAAATACTGAAAACAAGTGAATCTGGTAAAGGCAGCTGCAAGTGCAAGGAACAGATAGATATGATGCATTTCTAATACTAGAAGAATACCCATTTCCTATAAAAGAATGCTATAGTATCTAAATTATGAAAAAAATTCCAGCTATCACAAATCTACATGGCAAAATGAAGGTGTTTGTTACTCATTTCCTTTTTCAAGCACACACAGAAACCCAAATCTCTATTAAAGACTCCACATATTCATTGAAACACAAAGATATAATTACTACTGACTCTTCCTAAGGCACATTATTTTCCTAGTTTAAATACTAAGAGTCAAGGGGGAGTTCTCTAGCATGCAAGACATCTTAAAATAATACTTTTATGCTCTCCCAACAATGTACTTAAAATTATTTTTCTTACTTTTAAGATAAACAGGTTCATTGTGATACTAACATTTTTGTGTCAAATTCATACTTGGTTTCTAGTGAGGTCCTGTCCCTCTTCTACAGACCATACTAACTGGCACAAGATCCACTGGTAAAAAGTTGCAGTGGTATGAGGTACGTAGCAACACACCTACAGAAGGAGTCACATAGGCAAAAATGGCAACTTAGTGGGTGCATCTATGTGTACTATAATCCACAGAAATAAACTCCAATGCATATCGCACCAGAGTTTATTGCTCCCAGGCACTGCATTTGAATATGTGCCCAGAACTGCAGCACATTGAGCTGAGTCAAAGTAGCCCCAGCTGGCAGGGAGCCCGGGGAGTCAGCCTGCCAGCCCAGGGCTGCCCCGACCTGGTTCATGCTACTGTGGAGGGGCTGGCTAGGGCATGAGGGTGCTTCAGTGCAGGGGTAACTGGCAGGTAGCCCTTGCACTGAAACACCCTTGTGCCTCACCCAGCCCTGTTAGCATCTACACGTGTGTTTCTGTGGAGAAAAAAACTCCACCTTAGGACAGTACTTGTGTTTACTCCACCCTAATAGCACTGCAGGTGTAGTTGCTGAGACATTTACTGCAAAGCTAATTAGGCAACTCAGCAGTAAATGTCTTGTGTAGACATACCCAGTAAGTACTAGATAGACAAAGGGCAATCCTCCTTCAACTGGTAAGCTGTGGAGAAGATATGATATTTCAATATATGTCCTGAGCTGTCATGTCTCAGCTGAGAATGCTCAATCAACTTTCTGGCCACAGAAAGTGAATTAAGGCCCATCCTTGAAGCTATTTTCCTTACAAAAGGTGTTTTATTCAAAGAGATTTATTAGGCTTAACAAAAAGCAATAACTGAATTTTGAGAGTACGTGTTTCTCTCATGGGGCTTGAGGAAAAGCTGCCAGTCATACTCTAAGCTTCAGCTTTACAAGGCCTGCTGAGCTTAATAGCTTTAATAAATTACTGAGCAACCAATATATTCTGTCCTCTTGGTAACATTTCAAACATATCCCTCTACTCCCATGCCCCTAGTGAATTTCTTGAGTAATTATGGAAAAAACTGCAATCACATTTTGATCAAATAATGACAGAAAACAAAAATAGGAGAAGAAAGTATAAAACATGGTAAGAAATACAAAACTTCTGGAGTACCTTTGTCTGCTAACAAAAGGCCAGATGCCATCTAGAACTATAGACAGCCTCAGGCTGCCTAGAGTTCATAGAGAAATCATGCATCTCAAAACAGAATCCAGGCAGCAACCTCAGTATGCCTAGAGCAGCAGTTTTCAAACATTTTAAGCTGATCCCCACTTTGAGTTACAATTTTGTTCACCACCCTGCCCATTACCCCAAAGAAACTTCACAGCCAGGCATAGGGTGCCCCTCATCCTAGCAGCGACCACAGCTTGGCTTGGCTTGGATCTGCTCAGACTCCACCTGCCATGACTCCAGCTTCTCCTGCCTTGGTCCTGCTGCAGCTCTAGGCTGTATTCCCACCGTGCTGGGCTCCTGGAGACACAGCAGCCCGCTGGTAAAACCTGCCCAAGGCTCCCTGCCCCCACACCTCCTCCCCCCCATGAGGTTGCAGCAGCACCAGCTGCTTGCAAACTTCTTGCCCACACCCCCTACAATGCTCCTTCATGCCTCCCTTCCTCCGAGTGGGGCATACCCCACAGTTTGAAAACTGCTGGTCTAATCAGCCAAAAGGAAATATTCAAAACTTAAACCCCGATTCCCTCGTTGCCTTACTCAAGGCTGTGGGGAGCCACTTTGTCCTCTCAAGTTCTATAACTTGTAACACTCCCTGAGAGCGGGTACCGCTACCCTTTCTTTTAAAGAACTGAACAGGGCCCCATCTTCTTTTAAAGACACAGATACCCCAGGAGGTGTTGCCTCTAACTTCTATCTCTATGTAAGAGTCTACTGGATAGTATACAGGCAGACCAGGGTTCAGTTTCTTCCTCTGCAAGAAAAGAAGTCAAGATGAATCAAGTCAATGAAGGACCAGAGTTCTTAATCCTAATAATTAATCCCTACTCACTTGGGATTGGGGAAACCTGGGTTTTAGTCCCCTTTCCAAAGACTGTTTATGCATTTCATATTGAATAGTCACTGGTAAAATACAGAATTAGTTCTACTTTTAGGCTTGCTCTGAGAACATTTACTGAAGTAAGCCCCACAAAGGATTTAGGAGGAAGGCCTAAACTGGGATGCTAAACAGGCTTAGGCATATGCCTGGAATTGAGCAGCTCAGCACTGTCATAACAGTGTCACTCTGGGCATATGCAAAGGTGTAACTCTGTTGCCAAAGGATCTTTAATGTAAAGCAGGAGGGTACCTATGTTATTTAAAGATCTCCTAGCTTAAGTGGGGTTTTCAGGACCGCAGTCTTAGACTGGCCTAATTCTGCCTAACTGCCAGGGAAGGTGCAGTTTTTAGCCCGACAAAGAACAGAGCAGGTTTTGTGAGTTCTAGTGTAATAAATGTCAAATTCAATTTAAACACTATACTTGAACACATTGCTTAGGAAACACAATTTGCATTGCTAAGCACAACCAATTAGTTACAGGAAATTGGTTTTCAAAATTATTAACCCTAGTTAAAAATCCTAGTCCACCTACATAAATAGACTATTTATTTGTAGTGAGTAATCTATCACATTGTAGCTGCATGCAGATCATGGCTTTCATTACTTTTTCATTCATATTTATTTGATTACTCTTTTGTACTTGTAGGTTAGTTTATATTGGTCTCACAAATCCACTGCACTGCAAATATTTTGAGGTGTGATCATCCACACAAGGTGCATGTATCAATTTAGTGTTGTTTCCATTCCCTAACTGGATATTTATAATATTATTCTTTAAAAAAAGAAAGTAAAATTAGTGATAAAGGACTTGTCTAAACGTCGTGCTACATCACTGTACTGATACGCTATATCACCAGGGTGACATACTACAGTGACAGAGACCACATGGGTCCAAACATGACCAGCAGCTACTTCTCTGTAGTGGCATGCTCCCCCATTTTAGTGCACCACAGTGGCGAAGTAGCAGCTAAAACTAACCATGCACTATGTGCACAGTTCAGTTATTTTCAAATGGAAGTACTAAAGCATGGCACAGTGACAAAGTCGCTGTAAGGCAACATGTAGGCGCACCCAAAATGAGTTACATTTTTGCATTAAAATTAAAAGAGTTTTTTTTTTTAATTGTTTAAATCTTAAGCCTTTTAAGTATAAAACCAAACGTTGCGTGTTTAGTCTAGATTTACAAATTCTACAGTTTCTCTGCCTGAAGAAAAAAAAAAAATATAGGAAACAAATTGTCCTGGGAGTTTTCAGCAGAATTATACTCAGTTTTCTCTTCTCATATTTGTATTCAAATGCATAAGCACAACCCCAATTGATTAAACTGACTCACAAATCATTTATGCTAGAAATACATACAGACAAGCAAGGCACGTTTTTAAACATGCGACCAGGTACTTTTTCTTCGAATTTTGCAAGGAGAGCAAATAAATAGGTGCAAATACAGTTGTCTCATAACCAAAACCTCCAACTTTTGACTTCACCATATTAACTTTTTGCACATAGAAAACTCTTTGCACTTAAACTTACAACATGTATAAACTGTGTATACTTGTAGCCCAGGGGTGGGCACTTATTTCTGCTGGAGGGCTGTTTAATGAGTTTTGATAAGCTGTTGAGGGCTACATGGGTAGCCCTGCCCCATGGTCACCAGATTGGGATCAGAAGTCCCACCTCCTAACCCCTGACCTTTGTCACTAGAAATCCCTCCCTGTGTCCCCCAGAAATACTCCTTTTAGGAGTGGAGGGGGGGGGGACAGGTTGCCATTTTAGAACCAGAAAAAAAACAAAAACAAATCATACACTAGAAGTCAAACACCTACTAAAACATAGTTCAATTTTATTACAAAAAAATATTTTTCATGATTTTTGTGTGTACTGTATATAGAAGGGGTTGCATAACAACTAAAAAATAAAGTCTCACTCTTTTATATTGTGTGTGTGGAGGGTGGGGAGTGTGTATGGTGGGCTGTGGGGGGGTTGAGATCAAATCTAAATCTACTTGGCTCCAATTTAAAACCATTGTGTCCTGCACTTCGTGGCAAAGGCTGTTCTCTCTCTTTGTTATGGCAGTTTTTCAAATGTAACACTTCTATCATGTCCCTCCTCGAACAGCTGTTCCCCCCACACCCACTAAATTAAGCATGCCTAGTTCTTTTAATTTTTCTTCATATGGCTTACCTTTCAAACCCTTTACCATTATTTCCTTGCCTCTGGACACTGTAACTTCCCCACGTTATTCTTAAAATATGAAGCCCAGAACTGCACATAATATGCTAGATAAGGCTTCACCAGCACCAAACAGAGTGGCACTATCACTTCCTATGTCTTCACCTAATATTCCTTCTGAAGTAGCCCAAAATTGCATTTTGTTCTTTTTGGTCCCCCTCAACATATTACATCTGTTGCATAATTACCTAGTTAATAGCACAATTAACTTAGAATGGCTACATGTGCAAATTAGCTATGGTGCTTTAAAAAGGTCCCACCAGCTATAAAGTTATTGCTCAGAAATATATAACAACTTTATAGCTGATTTCTTCCAGTTTCAATTTACACTTGTAGCATGTGGCCCTATAAACAGGAGATCCCAGCTGCTGTAATCTCCCTGCCACAGGGGCATACCACATACCCCCACAGCTGGAAGACAGCAGCTGCTGAAATCTCCCAGCTGCAGGGGTGCTCCGCAGCTACCAAAGCTGAGAGTCTTGCAACTGATGGGACTCCGGCCCTGCTGTACCCTACACAAAGCTGGGGCTGAGTCCCATCAGATGCAGGACCCGCAGCCCCAGCTGCATATGGAGCACAGACTTTTTTTGTTTCTTTTCACACTTGTCAGCATCTGTTGTGTCCATGATCCACCAAAACCCCTCAGCTGCTTCTTGTCATGGAAATTTTTAAGTGTGTGCTGCCAGTACAGAAGAGGTTAAACTGACATGCGCGGTTTGAAGCTGTGAGTGGAAATTTCCAAGGCTCACCCAGTCCTTGCCCCCTGGGTGACCTGCGGAGCTGTCAATCATTGCTGACCTACTTTCCCCACAGACGCATGCTCAGATTGTGTCAGCTCCTGACTGAGAGCATGCTCAGTCAGAACCTGACATGAGGTAATCGGACTAGAAATTTCTCTGCGGAGAGCACGCTGATTGGCTACTAAATTGATATAAAAGTTCTGTGAGCCCCTCCCTCGTGTGTGGTGGTGGTGTGTGGTGGTGCTGTGGTGGTGTGTGTGGTGTGTGTGGAGAGATCGCGCGGACCAGAGACAGAGGCTGCTGCTGCAGGGACTGCTCTCTGAGTCAGGCTTTAGGGCCTATTGATCTCCTCCTTTGCCTCCTTCGCTTAGTATTTCGTATTACTCGTTGTATTGCGGTTTTGACTACGATCATCTGGCTTCCTGACTTACCTTTGCGAACTGATTAACGGCTTACGATTTCGGATCACCCTCTGGACTTTGTTTAACTCGGTTCCGGACCATCGACCTCGGTTTTCTTCACCAACTACGACTCTGCTCATCCCTCCAACTGACGTCTCCGCTGCATCACCTTCTGGCTACTGACCTCGGCTTTTCTCATACGACCACCCGATTCGTCCATTGCTGTGGACTGGCGTCACGCGGTTCATCATCACCGTGTTACAGTTCGTTTTATTGTTTGTTTCGTTGTGTGTAATCCCCATTTATGAGCTGTTGACCAGCCCTGGGACTAGGTCTTCGGACTGAACCTCGTGGGCCAACAGACCCCTTTGTTGTTAATTGTTTGTTTGTGTTCCAACTGTAACTGAAGACCTTTCTGCCTACGCCTGAAGCGTAAGTCAAATAAATTCACCTGTTTTCCTCAATCCGCTCCGAGTCCCTATCTCCAGACTCTACGCCGCTAATCCCACCTGTCCGTATCTGATTGCCACCCCGGCCCACCGTGACCTTGGGGCCCGATCCTTCGGTTTTCCCCGACATGGCGTCACGAACAGGATCAATGGGAGGCGTATTGGAGTCGGAGATTATAAGGAGTTGCCCATGGAGCAACCGAGTCCGGCAGACCATCGGTGCCGAGGACTTATGGGACCACATAGCATTCCATCAGGCCGCACCGGCTGAAGGAACTGTGAGCGGGTACCTGTCCCTCCGGGGAGAAAGTGGGGAAGAATGGGCCGTTCGGCTCACCCCAAGTGCGCTGGGTTGTATTCTCCAGGATCCTCGGGCCGTTTACCGCCCAAGTGGGGAGACCGGGACCGTAGCCCTGGCCCGTAAGAAACCTTCGGGCATTGCAACCTCAGGCCCGGACCGAGAATTCGCCCGGTGTATAAAGTATGTGAAGGAGGGTGGTGAGGATACCCCTCCTGACGGGTTTAACTGCCCGACCCTTGCCATCGGGTCTAGGGGGCATGAGCTCTTGGTCCAGCTACGAGAGTGCCTGGAGAAGGACGGCAGAAAAATAAAATGGTCGGGACCCCGGTGGAAGAAAGGCCGTATAATAAATGTGCTTTTCCGGGAGTATGTTGTCTTACTGAGGGAGCTAACTGACACTAGGGCCCAGCTCATGGCAGCAACCAGAGCTGTGACACAAAAATTGGCCGAGCGGCCATTACAAGATGGCGCCGACCAAACTGTCAGCGCGCCAAAACCGATGCTGACGTCACGACTCCCAGCTCCACCCATCCCGAGCCCGCCTTCCGGGAAAACCCCGTCTATGATTCCGCCCACCGAGAGCCGGCCTCCCGCAACAGCGCCACCTGCTGTACGCAAGCCACCACCTCCGTACGTCAGCCAGCGCCACCAGGAGGACGTACGGGAGAATTGCACCCAAACGGACAACGAAGACTGCAACAAAGTAATTAAGCACAGCACAGGAACGGAAACAACTGAAACAACAAGCGAAGATAAGACTAACAACGTAACCATAAGGAAATCAAGAGTAAGCACGAATACTATTGGAACCGACACGAATGATGTAACAAGAAGCTTAACGATTAAAACGAGTACCATCGGAACCAACACAAGCAACGGATTAATAGAAATGACTAAACCAGTAACCAAGATGAATTATACAAACGAAACTATAAGTGCTGATGAAACTGAGAACGACTTCATAAGAGTAACACGAAATAAACCAAGCCAACAACACAATGATTACACCGAAGAACTGGTATCTGCTTTTCCCATTGCAGTGCAAAAATGGGTAACTGATCCTCAGGGTCAGACAAGACAGACCATCATGACACGAACCAGAACACGTTCTGAGATGAATGAATTGAAAAAGGAAACCGGCATAAGAAATGATGAAACACCGATTGCCTGGTTGGGGCGTCTAGTAGCAGAAGCAGGGAGTGAGACCATCAACCAAGATGAAGCCTTGCAGCTCGTGCGCAATTCAGCTTGGAGCCGAGCTAAAGTAGTGGACCCGGTGCCAGTGCTGGCAAATTATTATTGGCCAATACCCATTCCAGCTCTGGTTACTGAGGCACTTCAGAGAAAGATTCACACATGGCATGAGGGACATGCAGGCCATATGAGTGCTACCGCGTTGGTGTATACAGTTATCGGAGCCTCATACGCCATGTGGAACCCAGCCCACCAAGCTCTAAATCTGACACCTGCTCAGGTGCAGGGGGCATGGCCTCACAGATATGTATTATCATCTGGAGACGTACCCTGTCTGCAAGAAGCAGTTGATGCAGCCACGGAAATATACGGAGGAAGTCAAAGTATAACAGCAAGACTCTTGCTAAGTACATCAGTAAACGGACCCGTAATCCATACCCTGGGTCAACTCGATCAGCTGAGAGGGGCGATGGAAAGATCGAAGCCCCAAAAGAGTGTACATTCTGTGGAGGAAAGGGAATGGGAATCAAAATGTGCCTACTCAGTGGAAAACCCTGTCAACCACTCAAGAGGGGGTGACAGAAGGGAATATCCCCGAAAGCAACCCCGAGTTTCACCCACAACTCCGAAAAAGTATTATGCCCGAACCTCTTCACCTCCACAGCAAAGAGCCCGAGCAAGCTACTCACCACCGCAGAGAACCCCTCTAGAAAGAGCCATGTTTGGGTTCCTTCTGGAAAAGTCTGGCCTAAGTAAGGAACAACTGAGAGCTCTAAGAGATGAAGGACAGCGAGCTCTCGCCAGAGCTCTAGGGTTTGTTGAGAAGACCAAGCCAAAAAACGAGTGATCGCCATCGGCGTAAGTCCGGCGATCGATGGCTTGACCGGCTCAGAAAAGCGACAAACGGACTCAAAACTCGGAGTAACACAAAACGAACGTAAGCGAGACGAATCTAAACCGAACTCAAACGAGGAAACGATTAACGAATTGAAACGAAGCGAACTTAAACGTGATGAAGCAAAACTAAGCGGACAAACCGAACTGAAACGGCGTAACCCAGAACGAAACGAATCAAAGCGTAACGAATCTACACGGAGCGAAACTCAACGAAGCGAATCCAAACGACGAAATGAAAAAACCGAAGTAAAGCGAAGAACACAAACCGAACTTGAAGAAACCGTGATAACTGAACCAAAGCGTACCAAAACGAAACAAAGTCTGAAGCGTAACGAAACCACACAAAACGAATCGAAACAAAACCAAGAAGACCCAAGCGTATCGAACATGAAACTTACCGTAACGGAAACTATTTTGACTGAAGGAGTACAAGAAGCCAAAGAGTATCCAAATACTTACCTAATAGAACTGGAAGACAGCGGGAAGAAAGTGTTGGCCCATCACAATTGGCTAACCAGAAGGGCAGTCACTAATAGCGCAGATTAGGCCCGTAGTATTGAGTGTATATAGTTCCTCTTGAAAGAACCTGTTCTGCCGATTTGTTTGTTATTGTTTCAGATTCGTGACCATTTACGACCCGCATATTTCATCGGAGATGAGATCACCAGACACCATCAGAGCTGACAGACACCATGGCGACCAGACCCAAGGATTTTGGACTAATTATTGTATATTGTATATATTTCAGATTTGTCATCGTAAAATTGTCAGCCTATGTATATACTACCGTTCCCACATATGAAGGATTCGGGAACGATGGTTCCTTGGGGGAGGAGGTATAATTTGGCCTTCTAGCTTCTGTGCTGACAGCAAGGGGGCATGTCATGGAAATTTTTGAGTATGTGCTGCCAGCACAGAAGAGGTTAAACTGACATGCGCGGTTTGAAGCTGTGAGTGGAAATTTCCAAGGCTCACCCAGTCCTTGCCCCCTGGGTGACCTGCGGAGCTGTCAATCATTGTTGACCTACTTTCCCCACAGACGCATGCTCAGATTGTGTCAGCTCCTGACTGAGAGCATGCTCAGTCAGAACCTGACATGAGGTAATCGGACTAGAAATTTCTCTGCGGAGAGCACGCTGATTGGCTACTCAATTGATATAAAAGTTCTGTGAGCCCCTCCCTCGTGTGTGGTGGTGGTGTGTGGTGGTGCTGTGGTGGTGTGTGTGGTGTGTGTGGAGAGATCGCGCGGACCAGAGACAGAGGCTGCTGCTGCAGGGACTGCTCTCTGAGTCAGGCTTTAGGGCCTATTGATCTCCTCCTTTGCCTCCTTCGCTTAGTATTTCGTATTACTCGTTGTATTGCGGTTTTGACTACGATCATCTGGCTTCCTGACTTACCTTTGCGAACTGATTAACGGCTTACGATTTCGGAT
Source organism: Crocodylus siamensis (assembly GCF_052110815.1). Taxonomy (NCBI): domain Eukaryota; kingdom Metazoa; phylum Chordata; order Crocodylia; family Crocodylidae; genus Crocodylus; species Crocodylus siamensis. Next base: position 60,326,838 of record NC_143399.1, read on the forward strand.
CACCCTCTGGACTTTGTTTAACTCGGTTCCGGACCATCGACCTCGGTTTTCTTCACCAACTACGACTCTGCTCATCTCTCCAACTGACGTCTCCGCTGCATCACCTTCTGGCTACTGACCTCGGCTTTTCTCATACGACCACCCGATTCGTCCATTGCTGTGGACTGGCGTCACGCGGTTCATCATCACCGTGTTACAGTTCGTTTTATTGTTTGTTTCGTTGTGTGTAATCCCCATTTATGAGCTGTTGACCAGCCCTGGGACTAGGTCTTCGGACTGAACCTCGTGGGCCAACAGACCCCTTTGTTGTTAATTGTTTGTTTGTGTTCCAACTGTAACTGAAGACCTTTCTGCCTACGCCTGAAGCGTAAGTCAAATAAATTCACCTGTTTTCCTCAATCCGCTCCGAGTCCCTATCTCCAGACTCTACGCCGCTAATCCCACCTGTCCGTATCTGATTGCCACCCCGGCCCACCGTGACCTTGGGGCCCGATCCTTCGGTTTTCCCCGACACTTCTCAGCAACTTTGCTACCTGGTCAGTTATCTCCCATTCTATATTTTTGTTTTTGATCATTCTTCTCTAGGTGTTCCACCTTACAATTTTTCTACGCTGAACTTCATTTTGTTGTCTCTAGCTCCCCCCATCAATCAAGATCATTTTGAATGCTGCTCCTGTTCTCCAGCTGTTTGCAAAACTTCTCAGTTTCATGTTAAGGAAAATAAGAGAAAGAAAGATTTTAGCAGGAAGAAACCTACATCCAAAGGATTAAAAGTTGCATGTTTAAAAGAGCTTCTTTGTCCAACTCATAATGCACACTGCTAAATGGGCTGTCTTTATCATCATGAGTAATCCAATAATTTTCAGACCACTCCACTTCACACAATATGCGTGTTTGATGTTCTTTATTACAATTGTCATCTGTTGCCCATCAAATCTAACAATATATTTAGCCCATGGAATAAGATATCACCATCCAGCAAAAGCAGCTCCCTCTAAGCATATGTTTTCTGTTCCATCCTTTTTTTGTGATCCCTGTCTTGCATTTACTAAATGTTTTTATTCCTGGTTATGTTAGTTTGCAAGAAACATACTGTTCTCTGTGGCTTACTAACCAAGAAGATATAGTGAGTGCCATTCTGGAAAGATAATGCCACTTCTCATGATGTTCTAAACTCAGTCTTATACTCCATCTCATCCTGATTTACTACAGTACTTAAACTCCTCTTTGAAAATAATATAGTACAGGCAAAGAAGCCATCTGAAATTTTGCTATAGCATATAAAAAAGGATGACAAACAAGAATCCGGTATAGTTCTGTATTCCTTCTGGTTTATAGAAGTAGCTATTAATGCAGCTCCCGGGATTGTGCTCAGTGTAATGTATTATCTTACATGTTATATTTATCTCAAACCTTCCTACCCTAACCCTATTTTTGAAAGCCAAGTCTGGCTTTCTGCAGCTCATTCAAATAAACTCAGATATCTTCTTTCTGACCAGCAGATGAATATCATACCAAGAGTCTCCAAACACTGCCTGGACTAGCTTTTATAATTCATGTCCCTCAATAGTCTCACTGCTTTGTTTATCCATTTGTTTATCTCAGTAGTTTCCCTTCCCACTGTTCTTTTTTCCCCTCTTCCGCTCGCCTTTGTATTTACATTACTTTATTCCAAAGATGTCAAATACACAACCTGCAGGCTCGACCCAACCTGGAGAACCTATCATCTGGCCCACAGTGCTGCCTGTAGGTCTGGGACTGGCACAGTGTGCAACACATGCTGGCCCCAGCCCTGCACTCTGTGTGTGGCAAACAGAGCTCATCTGGCATATGCTGCATATAGCATGAGGACTGTAGGAGCCACTCTAGGGCTCACACTGCATGTAGTGCCCATGACACACCAGCCCCACACACTGAATCGAGGGTCAGTACAGATTAGGCCCATAGATCAGACCTGTGTGCCAGATCCAGTGCTCAGGGCCATTCTGGTAAGGGTGTCGCATGCAGCATGTCAGCCACCCCATGCACCTTATGGCACCCCAGGCCAGGGTCAACATGTGCTTCACACAGGGTTCATCTACATGTACAGTTGATACACAGCAATAAAGTGCAGCGCATATCACACCAAAGTTTATTGCATTGCACTAGAACGTACGCCCAAGACAGCACATTGAGCAGCCAAGGCTGGCAGGAGGCCTGGAGGATCAGCCTGTGAGCCTGGGACTGTTCCAGTCCAGCTTGACATGCTGTTGTGGGGGTTGGCTGGGGCATAAAGATGCTTCAGTGCAGGGCTAGCTGTCAGGCAGCCCCTTGCACTGAAGCACCTTCCTGCCCCAGCCAGCCATGTCAGTGTGTACACATGTGTCACTGCAAAGTAAAAAACTCTGCTGTAGGACAGTACTTGTATTTACAAGTACTGGACTACAGTAGTGTTAGTTTACTCCACAGGACATGGGGAATGCGGAACAGGGAAGATCTTCAAGTAGGCAAGCTCTTCATAGTAGTTTATCCTAAACTTTAGAAAAAGTTTACGAGAGGATTGCCAACGTAAAGCCATGAAATCATGGACAGAAAGGACATTATTCAGGCTGGACAAAGTATGTAGTTTGACTCATTCCTTCACTGCATGTGACCTAATCCAACTTCCAGCATCATAAAATAAATGCAATAAGACAATAAGACCCTGCAACAAGGTCTCTAGCATCATAACAAAAATTGTATTATGTGGTTTGACCAGTTACTAATATGTTTATCTGGATACTCACTAAATAGTGCAGGGGTGACGCAGAGAGGGTGCACATGCACCCCCTGCAAAAAGGCACCACCAACACTGTTGGCAGCACCTGTGGGAAGTCGCTGCCTGTGGGCAGTCCCCGATCACCCCTGCGGTCAGTCCCTGATCCGTGTGGGTGGTCGCTCCCTGCGGGTAGTCCCTGAACGCCCCTGGCTGCTGCCAATAGCATCTGTGGGTGGTTGTCGACCCATGTTTGGCACTCACCACCCCTGTCTCCACTGCTGACAGTGCCAGCAGTATCTGCGGGAGCTCCCCACTCACCACCAGGCTCCTGCCAAAGTCGTCACGCTCCCACCACCGCCAGCACAGCCATGCCCCCACAGCCACGAGGGGGACATGCTATTCATGAAATAGTGGATATTATGCATTTCTATGCACTGATATGCTGGTTTATTTTTTTCTCTAGTGGAAACCTAATCTAATTTTGTCTGCCAAGCTTGTCTATATACCTGAACATACATATGTGTTAAATTTCAGACATGATAGCTTTTAGCGCTGCTTATAGGCATAAGGTATGTTCCCATATTTTTCAGGATACTCATTTTAGAAAAGTTGGTTTTTAAACATTTTTGCCTTAGCCTATTTAATATTTTTACAAAGCTATACAATAGTAAGGGACACATTCATGATACATCCACAGAGAGCATTAGTGCTGAAAAGCAGGGAACAGAGAAGGGTGTAAATGCCAGCACTATGACTTGGGTAAAAACAACATAATGTGGAAATGAATGATCAAAGGGAGTTTACAGCACAAAGAGCTGAAAGGCAACTTAAAAAAACCCCACCTCTTAATAAATGCATGTGCGGACGACAGTGAAAGTATAGCTAAGAAGATAAAGGATGAGAGATGAGCTCTATTTATCTAGGACAATCACTTAGTTTATTTCCTATAGCTATTAGGGAAGTAGTTATGTTATTCACAAATCAACATATCTTGTTCTTCCTTTTGTACAATAATAAATCCACTCCTGAAACTTCCTGAAGTGAGCTCTCACTTTGAGAAACAGCTAGTCAGATTAATAATGTCTTGTTTATAATTATTCAGTTGTTTTGTCCAACATGCTGCGTGTTCAGTCTTAGGCCTTTGGGTTATATTTAGCTATATCAATTTTTCTGCGTTGTGACTTCCTGGACATGTCTACACATACATTTTAATGTGCAGTAGACTATTTTACTACTCATTAAAAAGTGTCACGTAAAAAAGACCATGCAATTACACTAATGTGCAGGAGGCTACTGTGCATTAAGCAATGCTTAAAAAGCACGTGTTTTCAGTACTGCTCATTAGGGCAGCCTGATGCTCATTTATTTAATACCTCACATTTATTCAGTACCTCACATTGGAGGTACTAAATTTAATGCATATTAGAAAAAGTGAATTAGTGCACATGTACACACTCTCACAGGAACTAAATATTATTGTCTGAACTGAATCCACATCTAATACAAGCCATTTCTGTAGACTAACTTGCATATTAGTTATAATGTCTAAAATATTTATAAGAAAAAAATAAAAATGGAAAAGTTTATAGAGAAGCTCTCTAGTTAATAATGATCACAAGTGTTATTTACATACTACTGAATGTTTAGATCTTCAAGCACTTTTCAGAAAAGATAGATAATTACCTCATTTTATGGAATGGATGGGAAAACTGAGGTACAGAAAGATTAAGATATTTGTGTAAGGCCATCTGCAAAGCATCTAGCAGGTCAGGAATATATTACAGCTGTCCTATATCTTAATAGGATTTTCTCTCAGTGCAAAGTATTTTGTAGGGTTAGGGTCCATGATAACCAGCAGAGTGGAATTTTTGGCTAAAACTAAGATTTTTAATCATTCCATCATTAAAATGATAAAAGCAAAGCAAAATATTGTTAGCAATATTGACATTATAATTTTGTGTGTTGGATAAACCATATTACAATACTTTACTTTTAACTTCTTCCATTGCACAAGGACATAAATAAATGTGTACTTTGTGGACTTATAAAACCAATGCTGTTATCTATTTCCAGTGCCTCATACCCATGAATGGGAGGTAACTGCTTACTCATTTTTTGTCTTATCTAACCTCCCTGAATATGGTGTATGTACTCATTGCCCGCTTACAGAAGTTAGATTTTTCACACAACGAGGCCCCTGAAAGTACTCTACAGTCATAAAATAACATACGCTCACAGACACAAAGTGCTTTTAAAATGGCCAATCCCATGAAAACATAACCCTCATCTGATGAAGTATCAGACACAAGCATTCTAAGGCAGACCACCTTAGGGAACCCGTGTACAGGTAAGGGTTAATTTTGGACAATTTCACCTGCATCCCATGCAACTCTGCAGGACTGCCCTGGTGTTTGTATAAGACCCCTGCTGGGATCTTGGGGGAGCCAGGCTGGGCCAGCAAGGAAGGAGGGGTTCCATCCCCCCCACTCCTCCCTGAAAAAGCATCTTGACACCAACAGACTGCTGTGCCTGTAGCTTTGATGGTGGGGAGGGAAATGGAGCCCCCTCACCTCATGGGCCTTGTCCCTCTACCTCTGCTGGGGTCTTGTGGGGAGACAGGTGAGGTCCATGAGGTGGGAGGTCTCTATTTCCCACCCTTCCACCCCAGTCTCCCCCTGCATCCAACAGGTGAACTATGGAGCTGTAATTAATGGCACTTTCTGTAAGGTGCCATGAGTTAGAGTGTCTTCCTGACAGGTTACCTGCACTTGTGTACATACGCATTGTTAATTACCCTCTCTGTTAAAAATTTGTACATATTTCTAGTGTGAATTTGTTTAGCTTCAACTTTCAACAACTCGATCATCTTATATTTTCATCTGTTAAACTGAGCTGTCTATTAATAAACTGTCTGTTCCTCACATGGGTATTTATGCAAGTTGCCTCTTAACTTCATTTAATAAAAATAAAGGATGCCTGTTAACATGCAGGAACATTGCTCCAAAATGCTGTAATTCCAGTGCATTGGAGCAGACTCAATCTGTGCCAACAGTGTACTAATTAGTGCTAACAAACTTTAATTAAAAGTGCCCCTGCCACTATTTTGAAGCATGGGATGCTGAAAACACAAGATGTTGGCTCTGAGAGAGCCACACTAATTAAAGCATTCTGCCCCTCCACCCCTGGAGCACATGCAGAAACACCCAAAGAAATTGACCTCCACTATAAACACGGTTTCTAATCCTTTAGTCTTTCTCATTGCTCTTCTCTTAATCTTTTCCGGGTTACCCTTTCCACTACCTATGCCCAAGATTGAAGTTTGGCTTGCAAGCTTGTAATTACCATAATCTTTCCAATTAACCTTTTTAAATACAGTCATCATATCAGATGTCTTCCAGTCTTCTGGAGCTTCTCTAGTATTCCATGCCTTATGGAAAAACTGTGTTAAATGTTCTAGAAACTCCTTCTAAAAACATTTAAATTTTGGGTGCTCCTTTGCTTCCTCTTTCCATCCCTGTATGAAGGTTTCCTAGCCTGCCAGCTTCAGGGCAGCTGTTCCCTTAGGAGCACTTCAGCCAGTCCTCATAAATTACATAATCCTTAGCATGAGCGACGCTTGCCCTCAGCAGGTGGGGGGGAGGGGCACGGTGGTGCTGGTGGCAGTGGGAGGGCGACTGCAGTGGCAGGAGCATGGGGGGTGCACTGCCATGCTCATTGGAGGTGCATTGCCACGCTCAGAAGATGCACGTGTGTGCACCCCCTACGTGTCGCCACTGGTCCTTAAGTAACAAACAAATAAAAGAATAAGCCAACAAGATAAAACCCTTCTGCTCTTTCCCAGATACTCAAGGAGGGGCTTCTGGCTCCCAATATAGCAGCCTGGGGTGCCTTTTAGCAGGCAGCTACAATTACTGCTTGTTTCCTCCTCTCAAACTATCCCTTCACAGTCTTCTCTCTCAGATCTCTCTTCAGAGGGCTTTGAATTCCCAATTAACTCCCTCATTATCAGAAGGCCCACAACTAAACATCCTTAAAAAGGGCTGGATGCCCCTTCTCAAGGGGACAGCCCACCCTGTTACAATCCTCCACTTCTGTTACCTGTTTAAGGCCCTCTTGCCCAGTCTAGAAAACTGGTTTCTGTTCTTTATTTTCGAGAGAGGCCATTTGAACTATACTAACACTATCCCTACTGACGGTAAATGTTTTGTTTACCACTCCCACTTATTAAGCTTTACACCTATGTAATTTACTCTGTAATCTGGTTTATACTGGCAAATTACTTTTTTTTTTTTTTTTGCTTTTCGTATTTAATATTGTCTTTAAAAAATAATCATCAAAACTATAGCCTTTAGACTTTAGAAGTATTCCAGGATTATAGGACCATTTTCAGAATGAATGCTTAAAAGTTTCCATGATCTTTCCTGTAAAGGAAGGCTTTATGGAAGTACAAGACATTATAGACAAAGTTTCAGTGATGAGAATATCCCTGATAACAACAGAGAAGTGAAGAGAAATCCGTGGAAAACAAAGAAGACTGATACTATTTTTCTTTCTACTTGAATCTCATTTCTCAACCAATCAACTTGAGCTAGCAACTTCCTAAGACTTAAGAGAAGTCATTTCTTGGTGCCTTGAGAAACCTTAGCATTAACAGCCAAAACCACAGCTGCCTTTGTAAAGAGTACTTTAAATAGAAACTGTATACAACACATTGTGTGTGTCCTATAAATCAGCACAACAGGAAATAAATAGTTCCTGTTTAGAAGCTGGGCTTGAGAGAATTAAAATAGTTTTGAAAAAAGTATCCCACAGGTACCTCTATTTACACCACCTGAACCAAACCAAAATATACAGTCCGTCCCAACAGAATTATATAGCTGTATTGACATTCTCATAGGGACTGAAAACTTTCTTTGCAGAAATGTTTGCAAATGATGATTGAGATTATTTATTTTTGGAGGCATGTCTCTTGAATTCACCAGACAAACTTCGGTAGATTTGGAGAGTATTTTTACAACTGACACTCTCCCAGAATGTCCACTGGCTCTGGCATTTGAGGAAATAAACAACCAGGGACAAGCTAACAGTCTACTCCTGTTGCAAAGATTACAGCTACAGAGTTTATTTCATTTCCCTTATTTCAAGAGAAGACCCTATTTAAAAGGCAAACCACCTTAGTTAATGGTAAAAGTACCAGGGCCATTCTAAGAATGTCAGGGAGAAGAAAATGAATCCTATTATTTATCAATGGGGATGCAGGTTTTCCATTTGCCATGAAAAAACATGGATATTATCCCTTAAAAGAGAAAAACATCAGAAACAGCAGAGTTCCCCTTGTAGGCTGGCAGAGTTCCAGGTCTGCAAGGGGCTCGGAAGAGCAGGAGGAGGGCAATCAGGCAGGGGACTCCACATGAATGTGCACACGCACGCATGCATGTCACAGCCAGGCAGCATGGAGAGCAGTTCCTACAGCTCATCATAAATAAGTCTGGGCAGGGAAGGGGGGATTGAGGCCTCCATAGTGAGGGTGGGAGGGAAAGAGTTGGACAGGCCTGGGGCTGGGGGTGCTACCCAGCCAGGGCAGTACACGGGGCTTGGGGCCTGGGGCCAGGATGGATATGTGCAGCTGCAAGGCCCAGGCAGGGAGCAGAACAGAGCCTTGAGCAGCTCATCTGGGATGCAGTGAGGGGGCTGGCTCCCTGCCACTATGCACACTCCTGGGGGATCCATGGGAGGCATGTGCCCACCCAGTTTTTTCCACTGAATGGGGGCAGGGATGGGCTGCCCACTGTGGGCTCAGGGCTCCCTGCCCTGCTGCCCTCTCCCAAGGGCCTCCACAGCCCCACAAGGCAGGACCTGGCACAGCAAGGCAGAACAAGGTGGGGACATTCGGTGCCACTGCCAGGAGCCCCACACCACCATGGCAAGGCACCCCCTGCCTGGCAGCAGCAGGTATGGCAGTGTGGAATTACGCACCCAATGCTGCCAGGTGGGCAGGGGGCACCTTGCTATGGCAATGAAGGGCTCCTAGCACCTGCTCTGCCCCACTCTGCCCTGCTATGCCAGGTCCCTCTCACTGGGCCTGGGCCACAGGGGCTCTGGGGTGAGGTCAGCAGGACAGGGAGCCCTGAGCCTGCAACAGTCAGCCCACGTCCACCCCCCGATGGGCTCCACTTCAGCAGTACCATCCATGGCGGAAGAGGAGCTGGGCTCCATGCTTCATGGCTTCATGCTTCACTCCAGCCACAGTAGTCACCACCTTCCACAGGTAGCAACCGAGGCTCAGGCACTGGGGTGGAGGGGGAGGCAAGAAGCACAGGACTGTGGACCTGGGTCCCTGACCCCATAGCCCTGGTAGCTGGGGGCCCCCTCCAGCAGGGGAGGGGGTAGGGGGCTGCAGGTCCCAAGCGAGACACCAGCAGGGATGGGAGGTTGGAGAGTGAGGGGCACTGGCAGGACCCGGGGACTGCAGGTCAGGAGTTAGGGGCATCAGCAGAGCTGTGGGGTGGTCAGAAGCGAGGAGCACCAGCAGGACCAGGGGACTGCGGGTCAGGAGTGAGGGGCACCAATAAGGCTGGTGAGCTTTCAGTCAGCTTTCTTGCATGCATACTAACTGGTTTCTTTACTATTTATTCCATCCAGGAAGAGTGCACACCAACTGCAGATGTTTCATAGATTTCATAGACATTAGGGCTGGAAGGGACCTTGGGAGATCACTGAGTCCAGCCCCCTGCCCAAAGGGCAGGAAGTCAGCTGGGGTCATAGGATCCCAGCAAGATAAGCATCCAATTTACTCTTGAAGGTGTTCAATGTAGGTGCTTGAACCACCTCCGCTGGCAGACTGTTCCAGACCTTGGGGGCTGGGACAGTAAAGAAATTCTTCCTTATGTCCAGCCTGAAACGGTCTTGCAGGAGTTTGTGACCGTTTGACCTCGTCATCCCTTGGAGCGCTCTGGTGAACAGACGTTCCCCCAGATCCTGGTGGTCACCCCTGATAAACTTATAGGTGGCCATCAGATCACCCCTGAGCCTGCGCTTTTCCAGGCTAAAGAGTCCCATGGCTCTCAGCCTGTCATCGTAAGATCTGTTTTCCTGACCTCTGATCATGCGCGTGGCTCTCCTCTGGACTCTCTCAAGCTTCTCCACATCCTTTTTGAATTGTGGAGCCCAAAACTGGACGCAGTACTCCAGCTGCGGCCTCACCAAGGCCGAGTACAAGGGGAGAATGACGTCCCGGGATTTGCTCAAGAAGCATCTATGGATGCACGCCAGCATTTTGGTCGCTTTACTAGCCGCAGCATCGCATTGCAGGCTCATGTTCATCTTGTGGTCAATGATGACCCCCAAGTCTTTTTCTTCTGTAGTGCTAACCAACGTAGCACTGCCGAGCCTATAAGGGTGCTGCAGGTTTTTCCTCCCAAGGTGGAGAACCTTGCATTTTTCGGTGTTAAACACCACGAGGTTCTCATCTGCCCATTTGCTGAGCTTGTCCAGGTCAGCCTGGATCACCTGCCTATCTTCTGGCGTGGATGCTTTGCCCCAAAGTTTGGTGTCATCGGCGAACTTGGCCAGTCCACTCCTAACTCCAATGTCCAAATCATTAATGAAGATGTTGAACAGTATGGGTCCCAGGACAGAGCCTTGAGGGACCCCACTGGTTACAGGGCACCATGATGAGTGACTGCCATCAATCACAACCCTCTGGGTCCGACCACGAAGCCAATTTCCCAGCCAGCGGATCATGGTGGAGCCAAGGCCACAACTGGGCAGTTTGGCCAAGAGGTGATCATGGGATACCAGATCAAAAGCTTTTTTGAAGTCAAGATATATGACATCAATCTCTTCTCCCTTGTCCAGGTGATAGGTCACCTGGTCATAGAAGGAAATGAGATTGGTCAAACAAGACCTACCCGCAACAAACCCGTGCTGGCTATCCCTTAGGATGTTAGCCTGGGCCAGTCCCTCAAGGATGGCCTCCTTAATAAACTTTTCTAAGATCTTCCCCAGGATAGAAGTCAGGCTAATGGGCCTGTAGTTAGCCGGATCCACTCTCCTCCCTTTCTTGAAGATCGGCACCACATTGGCCTTCTTCCAGTCTTCGGGCACTACACCAGAGCGCCAGGAGTTTTCAAAGATCCGTGCCAGGGGCTGGGCTATGACGCTCGCCAGCTCCTTGAGTACCCTGGGGTGCAGGTTGTCAGGGCCAGCTGACTTGAAGGTATCCAGCTTCTCAAGGTGTTCCTTCACGAGGTCAGCATTGATGGAGGGTAGGGGATTCCCCTCACCCAGATTTCCCTGTCCTATAGCAGGCATGGGCATCCCGTGTGACTGATGAAACACTGACGCAAAGTACCTATTTAATAGGTTGGCTTTTTCCTGGGCGTCAGTTGTCAGTTGCCCCGTCTGGTTTAGCAGGGGTCCAACATTGCCCTTGCTTTTCCTCCGGCTCCCCACATATCTGAAAAAGGACTTTTTGTTGTCCTTGATGCCTGAAGCTAGTTGGAGTTCAGTTGCACCCTTGGCTTTCCTGGTTTGCTCCCTGCAGGACCAGACCAGTGTGGAGTAATCCTCCTTGGAGGTGAATCCCATCCTCCATCCTTTGTAGGCTTTCCTTTTTAGCCACAGTAGGTCCGCTAGGTCTCTGGAGAGCCAGGGGGGCTGCTGTGCCTTCTTGCTGCCTTTCCTCCGTTTTGGAATAGATTTAGTTTGTGCACTGAGGATCGCTTCCTTGAGAAGCAACCACTCTTCTTGAACTCCCATCTCCCTGGGGTCATGGTCCCTGAGGGCCTGACCGACTAGCCTCTTGAGCTTGTCAAAGTCGGCTTTTCTGAAGTCAAGGACTTCTGTGTTGCTGACTGACTTGCCAGCTTTACAGCGGATGGTGAAGGTGATCAGCTTGTGGTCGCTGTCACCCAACTTCCCATCAATCACTAGGTCGCCGATTAGGTTATCCCCTGTAGCCAGTACCAGGTCAAGCAGCGCTTTGCCTCTCGTTGGCCCATAGACTTCTTGGGTCAGGTAGAGGTCATCCACGCACGAGAGAAAGCTTTGCGCCCGCTCAGATTTAGCTGAGTGATCGTCCCATGAGATGTCCGGGTAATTGAAGTCACCCATGACAACCAAGGTCCTGGAGCAAGCGGCCTCAGTCAGTTCCCGGACGAACTCCTGGTCAAGCTCGGGACTTTGAGTGGGAGGTCTGTAGTAGACTCCCACCGTTGTGTCCCCTGTGCCGAATTCCCCACGAATTTTTACCCAGAGGGTCTCTAGCTGTCCATGCCGGTCGCCAACATCAGCTTGCAGGGACATGTAGCTTTCCTTCACATAGAGAGCTACACCCCCGCCCCTTTTGTCAACACGATCCCTCCTGTATAGGGTATAGCCCTCTATACCCGTGGTCCAGTCATGGGTGGAGTCCCACCAGGTCTCCGTTATCCCAATGACATCATATTTCTTTGCACTGAGCAGGAGGACGAGCTCGTCCTGCTTGTTGCCCAGGCTCCTGGCATTAGTGTACAGGCAGGCAAGTGTGCCCTTGGGGGCTCTTGCCTTGCCCACAGATTGTGCCAGGGCTGGGGCAGAGGTGAGCTCCCTTAAGTGCCCCCTTAAGTGCCTTGGTCCGCTGGCTTTGCAAGGGCCATTCAGCGGGCCAGCAGGGGCAGTAGTCCCCCCATCCCCCAGTGGGCTTAGTTTAAAGCCCGGTGGAGCAGGTCAGCCAGCCTGGCTGAGAAGAGCCTCCTCCCCAGGGGAGAGAGGTGGAGGCCATCTCTTCCCAGCAGCTCGCTGCCTCTCTCTCCAAAGAGCAGGCTGTGGTCATGGAAGCCAAAGCCTTCCCAATAACACCAGCGCCGCAGTCTTTGGTTCACCGCGTGGATCCTCCTCTCCCTCCTCAGCCCATAGCCTGAGACTGGGAGGATCGAGGAAAACACCACCTGAGCTCCCAGACCCCTAAGCCCCGCTCCCAACTCCCTGTAGCGCCTCATGACCTGGCTGGGGGTGCTCCGAGCCGTGTCATTGGTGCCCACATGAATAAGGAGCATGGGGTAGTGGTCTGTGGGCCGGAGGAGCTGCAGGATCCTCTCCGCAATGTCTCGGATGCCGGCCCCCGGGAAGCAGCAGACTTCCCAGGCTAAGGGAAGTTTCCTCCGCCTGATGTAGGGTATCCGCCACCTGATGTAGGGTATTTAAACCTGAAAGCTTGCTAAAAAGAATGCTTCCAACTATATGAGTTGGTCTAATAACAGATATCAGATTTACCCAAAGAACCTCTTCTGCCTCACTAGAACTTGCAATCTACTAATTATTTTCTACCTGTGTAACTTCATGGAATTCAGTGGACATGGTCCTGATTTACACCAGCATGAAAACAATGCCCTTGATGCCAAATGCATCCTTACATCACAGATCCACTGGCAAAACACATGTATATGCACCACATTAGAAGAAGTTTTTCCACTGCCTCTCCCTTGGTTTTTGTGGTCTTTAATCAGAATGAGGTATATTATAGTGGTACCCTTGCAGCTGGTTTGCCAATCATAACCTCAGAGTAAGACATCAGACTTCCTATACAGGTATCTGTTTCACACCACCAGACAGCAACAGAAATATTTCTTGTCTGCTTTCAGCTCAACCCATTCACACCTGTTCCCTCAGAATAGATGGCAAAGCTGCTGCAGCATTATGTAGTAGACTTTACTTCTGCTGGAGTAACTGAACAATGAGCAAGACATGCTCAATGCAATTAAATACGTTTGTAATAAGACTGCAGTCAGGTTTCCATAAACGCATTAAAAGAACAACAGGGGCCAGTCTTATTCTGTTCCTTCAAAAAGTTAGTAAACACTAGTACCACAACTCCAAAACATAACAATTCACTCTGCTTATACCTGTATGTGCATCTTAAAAAATATTCAGAGCACTAACTGTTCATAGTAGTGCAGACCTTAATTCTCCAAAGATCCCTAGAAAATAGCTTGGTATTAGAGATGGGGAACCCAAGGAAGAAGGATCCCCCAGCACCTAGGGAAAGTAAAATCACAGAAACACATACTTATTAGGCAAAACTTCCATGTCAGGTGTGTCCAGATATTCATCTGCTGTAAATCAACAATACACTGTTGATGTCAAAGGAGTTTCACCAGTTTCTAATCAGCTGTGAGCCAGGCCCTGCATTCCTGTAGTAATCTGATATAATCCCACAAATGCATGACCTTAAAAGCAAACAAGAAACGTCTTTTCTACACACTTCTCTATTTTCCTGGTAAAATAATATTTAGGTATCAAATCTGGTTAGATTGCATTCTATGGACATCTTTCTTAAAGAAGAGCCACTTCTAAAGGTTAATTAAAATGTAGGGGGAAAGGAACTCTTTTACAAGCAATACCTTTAAAACAAATCTCCTTCTTTTAATATAAATTGTCTCACTTACTGTCAGCTGGCCCTTGGTGTTAGCAGCACTGGTACATGTGCAGTAACAGGATACTGTTACATGTGCAGCCAACAGTAAACAGTCACACTGCTGAAATTCACAGATGAGGGCAAATAAAGAGAAGTTGCAAGCAACAGAGAAATTCACAGAAAGACCAAAAAGATTAGAAACATACAGAAATTGAAATATGAAGCAGGTGGGAAAGATAAGCACTAATAAGAGGCAAGGCTTTTCTGGTGACATCCTTACTGGACCAATTTAAAGTTGAGCTAACGACATGGTTATGAATACTCATAACTATAAAACTTGCAGAATAATTAATGGTTTAGAAGTAATGTAAAAATGAAATTGAGAATACTACTAAGCAGGGCACAACATAAATGAATCATTGGTAATTCTTTTGATCCCAAATTATTGTGCGATTCAGTATGGTTTCCAGATGCCAGAGTGCTCAGCAGTAGATCTGAAACGAACTCCATTAAAGCCTGAACGTAGCTACACAGTTCAGCTACAATTGGGGAAAACATTTTTTTTGCTTTATATTATATATTTTATGCATAGTAATTCACAGTGAATATATACAATTATCATGCTGATACAACATTATAGTATTAAAATGTTAGGGCACAAAGAGAAAAATTGTGTTGATTGAACTTGGACTACATGGAAATTAAAGCCTATGTAAGTCACTCTCTAATAGAGATCTGCAGTTTGAGATATTTGATTGCCAAGAAGATCATGATCACGAAACTTACAAAGCATTTGTAAAAGTTACAAATCTTTATTTTATATTTTAAAAAATTAATATTTTCATCCAGTCTGTTAAAAATCCCATTTAATTTTTAGCCACAAAGCACGATTGACTATTTAATAGAAACTGGTTAATGTTAAAGTGATCCCTACAAACATTATAACCGAAATAAAAGAATAACCAGGTACTGATTTAGAAGAATAAAGTTGTTTTCTCGTACTTTGTCATTACACTCCTTGTTGCTAAAACAATGTTTATTCCAACTGGACCATTTCAAATCTATTCCAAAAGAATGGGTTGCTTTCAAATTGATTTCTTTTACTGGCAAAGATGATGTGGACCAGCCTGTATCACTCATTAGAAATTGGATAAAATAGTACCATAAAAAGGTAGGGAATCATGCACTCCAACACCCAACTCAAGGCAGGAACGTCCCTGTCTAAACTATTCCAGACAAATATTTGAGACTAATTCCTAGACCTCAATATATCCATATAAATGTGTGATGGATAGGTCTAATATAAGGGGATAATGCTTTAGCTTGCTTTATTCCATAAAGGTTCCAACACTTTGTAACGGTATAAAATAGGATAATGCCATTCGCTAAGTGAAGTGAGGGTGAATCAAACTATGTGCCCTAAGGGTCTTTATGTTCAAGTTATTTCAGCTGTAGCAGGCATGGTAAAATGTAAAATCTGTCCTGGAAATATTCTATACTTCCAACATGGCCCAAAACAGCCAATCCAGAACCCCGAACTGAAGGAGTTTTTTTGCAGAATCCTTACAAAAAATCAAAACACTCTTACTGTGGCTTCTCTGAAACCTTATTAATTCTAAAATCACTTAGAATTTGTATTGAAAGGAGTAGCTACAAAACATTATTTCCACTGTATAAAAATGTTCACTATTTGGGGATGAAGTATGTGAGAAAAAGTCATCCAGAGCAGACAAGAGAGCTAGCTGATGGGCCAGTTGCAACAGTAAATGCAGTGGGGAAAGCTGCCTGCCCAGAAAGTCCTGGAATTTAGGCTGTCAGTAAACCTTGAGGGCCCACGGTGTGGATAGCCCGGGAATCCTCTCTCTCCAGCCACTCACCTGGAAGAGTGGAATGAAGCCAGGAAGTCAGCAAGGGCTCCATAACAAGTCTCATTAAGCCACCAAATCCCACAAAATGTCTTAGATGAATAAGTACTTTCCTCAAAAGATTTCTTCATCCAGAAAATTTCCAACCAACTCTAGTTACCAGTTTATTCATCTGTGTTTACATCACCTTCCAACTCATTTATCATGGTTAAAATGTAACAGATGGGTTGTTACCATTACAGGTAGGCGCTGCTTATGATTAATTTTTAAATTGATTGTAATCATAGTTTTCTAAAACACTTACAGTGGTATGTTTATCATTTTCTTTTTCCATTAGTGTTGACAGCATCATAATACAACCAGACTGTTGGCTTTTATTCTGGTAACAGCTGATTAATCTCCTTTTTCTCTCTTTTTCTAATGTAGTAATTTAAACATTTTGTAAGCCAATTAAACACTCTAAGTAATATTATTTATCCAAACTTATCTTTACCCTCTTACAAAAACACTTTAGAAAGAGAAGAGCCCAAGTCATTTCACTACTTTAAATCTCTAATTTGGGATCAACTGCTAGCTTTCACTTAAAGTATGTTATATATATAACCCTATAAATGTTAATGGTACTGTATAACCAAATGAAGCAAAAGGGCCCCCATCCTGCAAAATCTTTTGCACATACATAGCCTGAAACCATAGCCTGTTCAGAGAGAGAACTCAGACACAACCCTGCAAAAATCTGGTAAATATGAATGGTTCCATTGCTTTTGATGTCAATGTTTTCCAGATCTTTGTAGGTTTTATGCCCAAAGACTTATCTACTAGGGCTGTGCAAAGCTTCGGGTGCTGATTTGATTTGGCTAGATTCAGTGGCCAAATCTTCAAATCCAAACTGAATCAGGGGACAAATTAAAAGGTCTGAATCAATTCAAAGCTCTCCAAATTCATTCAGAAAAGATTCAGAGAGCTTTGGTGATTTGGGCAGTCACGACCTGCTGCAGCAGGGAGCTGGACGCAGACGAGGAGCTGGTAAATAGGGGGCAGGAGAAGGGAGGCTGGAGGAGTGGAGAGAGGACCATGGGGGACTCCTGCCAGGCCCCATCCTCTGCCTGCTCCTCCAGCCCCCCTCTGATCCCTGCCTGCTCCACCAGCCCAGCCCCAGCTCCTGGTGCTTTAAAAAAAGCCCCTATTCACCGGCTGCTGTCCAGTGAGGGGGGTGACCCTCACTGCCCCCCACTGCTCCACGCCGCATGGGGGGCTCTGCCATAACCCCCACTCCTGCTCTCCCAGCCCTCCTATGGCTGCGCTGCCTGTTCCAGCTCCGGCCCTTTAAAAAGAAAAAAACCTCCAAACTCACCAGTTCCTGCTTTGGGGCTTCTGGAGGCTTGTGCAGAGCCCCCCATGCAGCATGGGGAAGTGGGAGGGAACAGTGGGGATTGTCCCCCACCAGGTAGCAGCCAGTGAGACCAGGTTTTCTTTTGTTTGTTTTTTTCTTAAAGGGCTGAGAGCTGGGGTGAGCAGGCGGTAGGGGGCACATGGCAGAGCCCCCCATGCAAAGTGGGACAGTGGGAGGCAGTGGGGATTTCCACCCCACTTGGCAGCAGCCAGTGAGTGCAGGCTTTATTTTTTTTTCCCCAAAGTGCCAGGAGCTGGGACGGGCAAGGCAGCCATTGGCAGGGCTGGGAAAATGCGCAAGGGATTGGGCCTGTATGATTCAGAGATTCTGCAGCAGCCAAATCTCCAAATCAGATTTGGCCAAATCAATTCTGGACAGTGATTTAAATCACCAAATCAAATCACTGTCCCCACAATTGGCCAAATCCTAAGCAAATACTAGCCACTTCACACAGGCCCACCGGTATATATTCAGCTATAAAAATGTTTTAAAAATAAAAGATAAAAAAATAGAAGCATACATTATATGCTCCTTGCATCAGTGTAATGGGCAAGTTGGTCTAGATATTTTACTTCTGTCAGGAGCAAGACTAATTTTACACTGGAGTAAGTTTCAGCATAATAGTGTGTGTGCATGTCTGTGCTCTGAAATATGTTGGTGGTTCATGATGTGTCATATTTACATTCTCATTGTGGTATATTTTCAATAAAATCTTAGAAAGGTTATTTACAGCATTAATCATTAAAAGACTTTTTTATAGCAACATAAGTCTTAAAGGCTTAAACAGTAAAAGTTTTATCAATCCATCATTGCCCTGCATCAGCCAACTGCTGTTTTTACCTATGTGGCCTGGCTCTGAGATCCTGGTAACAGGATGTCTTCGTCTTCCTCAAGTGGTGACTTGTGGCAGGACTGCCACTTTTTATTCACGCACTCTGAAGTTAACCCCTTGGTAACACACCAGCATATTTCACTCATTGCTCCAGTGTTTATCATTTTTTGCAACTGGAGTTGTGCTGAGGGCCTGATTCTTGCTCTTTGAGAAGAATAAGTGCAGTAAGACTTCATGACCACTCATAGAAACCAAGATATGCATGAAGTTATTGCTACAGCAATGTCCACAAGGGCTACAAGTGGAAACCAAGCAGTGCCATATAAAGACAAATGATTTTAAGGTGGTCAAGAAATAGATTAAAAAACAGAAACCAGCACTGCAGTCACCTGTTCATGGTACTAAGAGTTAGACAGGATTTTGGCATGAGATGATAGCATAAAGTTACATTTTGCCCAAGACTAAAAGATACTGAGGACAGCAGAACAAATTACTTCTTCCATGAGGATGCTCTAGATAGCCACAATCTCTTTGTTTGGCAGAAGCCCAACTGAGACCTGTCACAAACTAGCCACAATAACTAGACCTTCATCTCTGTTGCCAGTGTCTTGACCAGCATCCCTGTTGTCTCAGGGGGCACTTAAGCTGGAAGCAACAGAGCTGAGAAAAAAAATTGTGCATTATTGTGACGGGGCCATCCCCAGGACCAGTCACAGTATCGGCCTGCCCACCTGTCTTGGGCAGTCCGCCCACCTGCCTCACCTTTGTTGTAACAAAATCAGTAGTTGTTTGCAAGGCAGGAGGCTACCAGTCTACTGCCCCAATGCCAAGAGCATAATAGATAGCCCTAAACTCCCCTATACCATGTCCCATGCCTTGCAGATGGCATCCAAATCACTCCTAATTCACCCAGCCCTATTTGCTGGGCCGCAATAGGACAATAGCCCAAATTATCCACTATTACTCCCCTGGCCCCATTGCTGGACCGTACTCAGCCTCTGGTCCAAACTTGACCTCAGGCATCCAAAGACTTACCTTGGCCACATCCCCCCTCGATGGGGCCTCACGTCACACTCTGAGCTCTATGTCGCTCAACAGGCTTCTAGCCCCTTACACTCTACACCTCAATGGGGTCACTACTCTGCTCCCTCACTGAGGCTATGGGGACTTATGCCCTGCAGGCCTCAGCTGTCTATAGATGTACCTGGACCCCACTCAGCCTACAGTCCACTCAGGCATCTATAGACATACCTGGAACTCACTCTCAGCCTGCCACTAGGCCTCCCTCTGATTTAGGCCTTGGGCCTCAGGCCCTCCTGGCCTCTATGGTTTTGCCCAAGCCTCACCCTGTGACTCTGGGCCTCAGGCCCTCCTGGTCTCCATGTTGTTGCCTAAGCCTGTTGCTTTTCTGTCAGGGTGTGCTCCCTTAGATTTTTCCCTCCACAGGGTTACCCAAAAAGCAGTGGGGGCTGAGGATTTCCAGCATCCCATACTTGCCATTCATTAGAGAGTCACTGATGTGGCATATCCTGAGGACTGCCTAGCCCCACCAGTGGCAGCCCAACCACACCATCCTCCCCAGCAGGGTGCAGCTTTAAGTCATTCCCCAGGAACAATGCAGGCCTACCTGCCCTAGTCTTTCTTCACCCCTCTGTGGCTCATAGATGATCTCCTCAGGCTCCTCACTCTGAATCTCTATTGCAGCCTCCATCTCATGGCTTTTTCTCATTGACCCAACACACTCCAGCCCCTTTATAGGACACCTCCCATCCAGAGGCTGTATTTCAACCTCCTTCATAATAGCCTGCATGCTGATTAAACTCACACCCTCTTTTAGCAGTGATGACCCCACATCAAAGGGACCTTCAGCTTCTCTTAGGCTCTGGCCCCACTTCCAGGCAAGCCAGGGTACCATATGGCTCTCCATAGCCCTGGCCTGCCCCTCACAGTGGGCATGCTTGACCTTCAGTCGTGTGGGCCCTTGTCCCAGCCTGAACCAGTTGAGAACCCCAGTTTAATCAACAGCAGCTGACCCTCCTCAGAGTTCCCCCTTGGGCCCCACCATAAAGCCATCTCTCACTGGGCTTGCTTAGAACCCCAGAGATATTGCACAAAGCATCCCCTCACTCAGCTGGGCTCACCTGAACCCCTGGCTGCACCCCTACCAGTTCTAATCAGGGGCTTACCTAACCCCTATGCAGACCCACATCTATAAGCCTCTTCCTAGGTTGGCCTAACTCTTCCTTAGACCCGTACACTTTTCCTCAGGACTTGGGACCCCACTGGGTCCCTAGGAACCTCTTCCATCCCCATAGTTCCTATTCCAGACCTCCAGGTGTTCCTAGGAGCAGAGGAGGTCCACCTGGGTTATGTTAACTCAGCAGCAACTGCCAGCTCTACTACTCAGGGCCTGCTCTTGTCCTGCAGTAGCATCGCCCTGCTCCAATAAGGCAGCCTCCTGATGGCCATGTGACCCTCTTGATTGGCACCACCTGCAGGCTGCCATGCTGCCTGCTGAAGCCTTTAAAGTATCAGGCACAAAAGGTGCATTGCCATACACCTCCCCTCTTAAAATAGTTACCATGGGGGGGGGGGTGTCTCTGTCACTCCCCATACAGACTCCTCTGTACCCTGCACCAGCCCTCTAAGTGGCAAGCACTCCAGTGGTGATCTGCCACATTCGTTATATTTGTCTTTATGAAAAATGTATACAAATGGCTGTGGCCCAGTGGTAGACACAGCCATTACGGACAGATGCAAGTAAGGAACCTCTCCACTTTATGCTCCCCCTCCCTCCAACTTATAACCTGCATCCAAATACCCAAAATGGAAACTGCAGTTGGCCAAAATGACCCCTCCTTCCTCCCCTCCTAAAAGAATCAACCTCCCCCTCCTGCTGCATAGCCAACACTGGGGCCCCTCCACAGCCTGTTATTTAGCCAACTGGTTCCCTCTACCCTTGTCCAAGCATGTAAATCCATGTCCACCAGGCCTTACACTAAGTTTCCAACCACATTCATTTTTTTTAAAAAAAGAATTCCTTAAATAGAATTATGTTAACTGAGGACCAAGCCTTATATGGTTCTGTTACATAGCACATAGTACATTTCAGTAACACAGGAATTCATACAGGAAAATCAGTGCGTTTGTTACGGCTACAATCTCATCTCAGCGTACTTTTAGTAAAACCTCGGAAAAGCTTTTTTATAACAGCACCAATCTGAGAGGCTTAAAATGTAAAACCTTTATCAATTTTTTAAAGCTTACTATAAGCCATATACTGGTAATATGCAAAGTACACGTAGGCAACGTTCCATGAAACATGGGTCATAAAGCAAAACCTACAGATTCCTATAGCTGTACAAATGCCAGAAATGCTTTGCATTAATAGTGTGGTCAACTCTGAATAAGCGACAGAAATGGAATTTTTGAGACAACGTGGAATTTTAGAGATCTTTCAAGGCCGTGTTTGAAATGTTTTATGTGTTCAGCTATGCAGAAGATCAGAAGATAACATTCTTGTGAACAACAGTAACACACCTCTTACTGCAATTCTCCTAGCTTTCGTAATTAGATACTTACTTTTGTATTTCATCATGTGGCTCAGATTCACATCCTTCAATGTGAGGGCTGCCTGCAGAAATACAGTTATATTCAGATACACAGAATTCAGAAATAGTCACTCACTTGCCCTCATGAGACCCACCCTACTCCAGCACCCTATCTCATACTAGTACATAGATACTTGGCCCCATAGGCTCTAGTAAAAAATAAATAATGCACAGTAAAAGCCAGTATGAAATCCACTAAAAAAATTGTTTGCAAACCAAAGAGGCTTATGCATAAGCCAAAGAGCATAGGATGAACAATGGGAAAGGACATTTTCCGCAGAACTGTTGGAGACAGTATCCCAAAAGTCTACAAACAGTTTTGATACTGTAGTAACTGAACAATAACTGCATTTTACCCTGTGTACCTTAAACAATCAGCACCTACTTCCCTTAACTCCCTACATTCCCACTATCTGTCAAACTTGGGGTTGTGGATGAGGAAGAGAACAGGGGAGGCCTCTATAAAGAAAGAGAGAGCAACTCAGTTTTCCTAAGTCATTAGAAACAGCAAGACCAAAGAGCAGAGGGGGAACTTACACCACAAAGCAAAGAGGACACTACAGTAATTAATGACTTGGGAGAGTACAGATTTAATTTAGCCTACAAGTTGAAGGAAAAAGGATTCATAATGACAGAGCAAATCCTAGTAGTGACAGAGAAGACAAATCAAATGGATATAGAGATGTAGTGGCACTTCATGGACATTGTGAGTCAGCATACAAAGACAAATGGGAGAGTTTGCTCCATCAAAAATGCTGCTAACCTCCTCTCTCCTCCATAAAGTTCATGCGTCTCAGTTCTACAATTAGAAACTAGTCTTGGTAGGAGTCAGAGCTCACCACTAAGAGCACCCAGATAAATGTCTCCTTTACAGAAGAAGAAAGCCTCCTGGTGAGGCTGCTCACTGCAGATGTGAGCCTTTAGCCCTCCATGTTCTTAAGTGTGAACACACCACTATTTGAAGCCCTTCCCAAAGGTAAATATTTCAAAAGGGCAGGAGCTGGTGCTTCTAATTGTTTTCTGTGAATAATGAGTTGAGAAGAATTCAAATGCAGCAAACCCACTTCAACTTTAACCCTGGATGAAAGATGGTTAAAGTTGGAGGTGGCTTGCTGCATTTGAATCATTCTCAGCTCATTCACACAAAACAATCAGAGCATAGAAGCTGCTGCCCTTTTGAAACATCCCACTTTTAAAGGCTCCAGCATCTGTCTTGAACTGGCTCATGGTCTGCCCATAGTGCCTGAAGCTCCCTAGGGTCAGACTCGCCTGCTGCATTCTCCAGTCCCCTTTGCCTCCAGTCTCTGGCCTGACATGCTTTTGATGCTATTGATAATATACTGGGCAGGCATCCCTAGAGACTGGGAGTAGCTTCTGTGGTGCTCCCCACTTTTGACTCCTTCCTCAGGCTTCTCCTCCTCAAAGTGAGTTGTGGAATCTCTATGCTTCTCTAGGGCTGCTTCCCCCAGGCCTCAAATCACTCTTGGGGGTTCAGTCTTCCTGGTGTTGGCCCCTTTTCCTCTCTGGCTGAGCCCTCAGCCCTTTGTATACCTGCCCAGGAAAGGTCTCAACCTTCAGAGCACCCCTGGCACTCTGTTATGTGACCTCAAAGCTTTCTCCATAACCATAACCTAAAACTGGTCAAAACCTGAACACAAACACCAACTCAAACTGTTTCAACTCAAATATAAACTACCCTTGGGGTCTCTGATTACCTGAGTCAAAGTTTGCTTTTCTGAAGTCCAGGGTCCTTACTCTGCTGCCCTCCATTCTTCCTTTCCTCAGGATCCTGAACTCAATCATCTTGTGATCAAGGTGCCATCCACTAGTACATTGCCCACCAATTCATCCCTGTTTGAGAGCAACAGGTCAAGAAAACCACAGCCCCTACTTGGCCTCTCCAATACTTCCACCAGGAAGTTGTCCCTAACACTCTCCAAAAACTTCCTGGATTGTCTGTGCACTGCTGTATTGCCCTGCCAAAAGAAGTCAGAGTGATTGAGGTCCCTCATGAGAACCAGGGCCTGTGATTGGGACACTTACATCATCTGTTTGAAGAAAGCCTCATCTGCCTCCTCCTCCTGGTCTGGTAGTCTATAGCAAACACTCACCATTGTTGCTCTCCCCTCTGATGCTAACCCAGAAACTTTCGACTGGCCTGTCTCTAGTTTCATGCTGAAGCTCTGATCAATCATACAATTCTTTTACATAGAATGCAACTGCTCCTTTTTTCCCTTGTATGACCTTCCTGAACAGTTTATATCCATCCATAACAATGCTCCAGTCATGCAAGCTATCCCACCAAGTCTCTGTTATTCCAGTCATGTCACAGTTCCATGACTGTGAGTTCCAGTTCTTCCTGCTTGTTTCCCAGGCTCCATGCATTAGTGTACAGATACCTGAGGTAACAAGCTGATTGCCCTACTTTTTCAGGAAGAATAAGAAGGCCTCCCCTGATGCCCCCTCCTGCATGTGCTTCCTCCAGGTCACCCACTTCCCCACTCAACTCAGGGCTTTGGTCTCTAGCAATACAACATATGTTACATCCACCTAAAGGCATACAAGTCTTTATTCTTTTAACAGAAAGAACAAGGATTTAACATCCCCAATATATTCTACTTGTGATACAAATTTTAGCAGAACCAAAGCA
Source organism: Crocodylus siamensis (assembly GCF_052110815.1). Classification (NCBI taxonomy): domain Eukaryota; kingdom Metazoa; phylum Chordata; order Crocodylia; family Crocodylidae; genus Crocodylus; species Crocodylus siamensis. The sequence goes on from NC_143399.1 coordinate 60,351,321, forward strand.
GGCTTGACTTTAGGGATCTCAAACAGAGAAACCAAGGTGTTAGGAGTCTTTACAACAAGCAATTTGATTGCTTCCATGTATTTTCTCCAGCAGAGCATCCTGATTTTTTTGGGACTGAAAAGGCTGATGAACTTACAGAAGCAAACATTGCCCCTGGCATTTTGAGTCTGGTGTCCAATAAAAGGGAGGAGGGGAGGTCTAACTCCTCTCCTCTTTCTTTTCCTATGAACTTAATGACTCAGTCAGTCACAATGCACATAAAGCACTGTGTGTTGTTCTGCCAATCCCATTTCCGTTCTAAGAACAAAAATATGAAATTCTAAGGTTTATTCAGTGTAATGCCTTTGGCAAACCCCAAGTATTTCCTGAAATATTTTCCAAAACTGATTGCAAATAATAATTATGAGATACTTCCAGGGGCAATGATCTATTCTGGATCCATGCCCAGCAAAGAACAATGATTCCCATAGAGTGGCATCCTGAAAAGTCCTACTTCCACATCCTACATGACCTATTTCCTATGTCCTTGTTCTCCTGCAGAGCCAATGTTGTGTCTCTTCTAATTAAAGGTCTGCCTAAAGGGAATTGTTCCATAGTTCAGTGGGTTACAAGAAAAAAAGTTTAGAACAGGTGATTACAATTCTATTTCCTGTACCAATTCTTATACTGTTTAAAATAACCCATAGGCATTTGTTCAATACCTGTCAAAGACAATCTACAACATTCAATTTATACTGATCACAGTGGGCAGAAACTCTTAGATGCTGATTGCCACGTCCTGATTCTCTCCCAACACTTGGTGCAATTTAGACTAGGCACTAGAACTAGCCAGAACTAGAACTGGCATGGCTAGAGAATGTGTTGATACAGCCACTCACTGCTCTTCCTCATCCATTCTCTGCAAGGAGAGAAAATAGAAGTGAGAGCTATGCCTATTGATAATTAAGATTTCTTGAGGTATCCCCAAATAGAGCTGCAGGGAGTCTGAAATTCCTACAACATCTGTGAGACTCATAGGACTGACATCCTATGAGTCTGAAATTCCTGAGCAGCCCCCTGTAGCAGAGCAGAGCAGAGATTCTAACCCCAAAGTCTTTATACGCTTCTTTTGGGCAATCAAAACCTATAAATAAGTCTCTTCAGTTAATTGTTTATGGTAAATAGCTGCCTCTTTAAAAGCCTATGATAGTTGCAGCTTCACTGGAGCCTTTTTTTAACCATCCTTATAATCACAATACAACAAAACATACCATTTCCAAGAGAAATTCAGCTATTAGAAGATTTAATTCCACTACGCCTTCACTCTACAAATATATGCAAATTAGCCCACAGAACAGAGAGCCAAAAGAGGTTTTAAAATATGAGAACAAAGAAGCCACAAACATGTTTCTGTAAAAAACAATAAATCTCTCTCAACACAGCAGCCAGCATTGTCGGTTCCCCAGTATCACAGTTGAAATGCATCTCCCCTCCACCAAGTTCTTGTACAGATGTACGAATGCAGAGCTCTCATGCCTGCTGGAGGAGTTCAGTATAAATCAATGCAAAGTGCTTGCAGGGTCATCTGAGCTAAGTATGATGTCTTTTTACTGCTTTCATATCATGCTAGCCTGGAACCAAGGGTCCTGAATTTAGCTCTCACACATGGCAGCATATGGCATGCTCAGCTACCTACCCACTGTTTCAGAGATATAATTAGAAAATTTGGCACCAAATGCAGTTGAGTGCCAGAGAGCTGGGTTGCAGAATGCTGCAAGATACTGCCATTCTGCCCCCATCAGCACTTGGAGCTGGAGCTGGTGCCCCACTTGCCCTGCCCTATTGTTCAAGTGTTCCCCTTAAACACCCTGATTTCCTATTCCAACATAGACCGAAAATATAACCATTTTTAAACAGATGTAAGTTTAAGCAAGTCAAATCCCCTACTGGTATAAATCAACAGAGCTGAATTGAAGACAATGGAGCACTACTGCTATTGATCAAATGTAACCTAGCTCTTAGGTAGAATCTGAGAAAGTACACTGCAGCCTACGAAAGGCCTTTCTGAACAAATTAATCTTAAAGGTGACACCCAGCCCTGCCTTCTGCCTGACTTCAGTTTAATATGACTCTCTCTCTCTCTTAGCATTTTGTTTCAGGAACATATGAAAAGTACCCAACACTCCTATATAATTGCAAGCCCCGGTATTCTTATTTTTGTAGTGAAATATTTTCCTAGTATAAAGTTTTTTTTTAAAACTGAACTCACCGCTAGTTCCCTGTAAACAAATAACATTTAAATCGAGAAAGGAAAGGTGGCAGTTCAAAGTGCAGTGAGCTGCCTTCCTGACTTATTCCCCAGCCCAGAAAGGATTCACTGTCTAGGTCTACAAAGTAACATTACCATTTGCAGCCACTTTAGGCAGACTGCCTTATAAACTTGAAGTATTTTAGCTCAGTTTTGTAGCGTGAACTTTTAGCACTGCAGAAAGACTCTGCCAGTCAATCCACCACAAGCTAGCTAGTTTGTGTGTTACTGGATTAATACAGCTGTATTGCTTCTTGTTTAGGACACAGCAGTACTATCAGGCTATAATATAAATAAAGCCATGTCACACCATTAGGACATTGCTTTATTTCTCAATATAACAGTCAGAAAAACAGTTCCTGCCCACTCTAGTCTCCTGTTCCCAGAAGGTCCTTCCTTTCAATCCTCCCCTGCTTCATAATCTATTGCAGTGGTCTCCAACTTTTTTTTACGTAGGGGATCCATTTTTTAACTAAAAAGCAACCCAGGATCTACTCCTCCCCTGCCCACCCAGCAGATCAGTCTGTGGGGTGGGAAGGGGTGGGGGCAGATCAAGCAGGAGGGAGAAAAAATTATTTGGGGGCACCCCCCACAAGCAGATAAGTCTGTGGGGCAAGGGGCAGGGGCAGGGGGAAAGGGAAGGGCTGGGGGAGCAGATCGAGGCCCCAGCAGTAAGGGAGGGAGCGGGCCACAGGCAGGAGCAGGAGCAGGAGCAGGAGCAGGAGCAGGAGCTGGGGTAAGTGGGGCCCTGGCTGATTCAGGTGGGCCCCTGCTCTTGCCTGTGCCCTACTCCCTCCCTCACTGCTGGGGCCCTGATTTCCCCTCCCCCAGCCCCCATGGCAGTGTGGGAAGAAGTGGAGCTGGGAGCAGCCTGATGCCACATGAGTCCCACCGCTGAGCCAATCCACATGTCCACCCAGCAGTGGGGCACACGTGATATCACACTGCTCCTGGGGAAGTTGCGGTGGAGCCTGGGGTGCAAAGCCCAGCATGCAGCAGCAGCCACCTCCACCTTGCGGATAGATGGGGGAAGCACATGTGACCCCGCCAAGGAAAGGGAGACTGATCACATTTGGAAGCAGGATCATTTATTGTTCAGAAAATACAATGAAAAGTGTAGCAGGGCATTAAGGCTCCTGCTACTTTGAGAGCAAAGATAAGAACCCAGGTGCAGGTTGCCGGGACAACCGGTTAATGAGGGAAGTGGCTGCACCTGCACTTGGTCAGCTGACCGGAAGGGGCAGGGCCTGGTTCCTATATAAATCCCAGACCTGAGGCCAAGCTGGCAGGTTCCTGTTGGCAGCTATGTGGGAAGAGGCCAGGTATAGCTCTGAGACTGGGGGAAGGATGGAGCACCTCTGGTATAGCTGGAATAATGTTATAGCCAGGTGGCTAGGATTTATGTTATAGCCCAGGGGCTTGTGTTTTGTTTGCTGTTTTCACTGGAGGTTTGGGTGAGGCTCTTAGGGGTTGGAGGAGGCTTAATAGGGAACCCATGATAGTGTGGGAACCCCAGCCCCAGAGAGTGGAGCAGTGATAGTGGAGAGCCTGAGTGCCCAGTGAGGCGCAGTGCGAGACAGGGCAGTGGAGAGCCTGCGTGCCAGAAAAACAGTATGAGACTGAAGAACATCAGCTCCATCAGTGAGGCTTGGGGCATGGTATAGGGGTTGTTGGAGCCACGGAGAGCCCATAAGGCTGGGGTGCACTGAAACACCCATTATAGAATAGGGCCAGTGTCCAGCAGGAAACCATGTCCAAGAAGATGGAAGGGCAGCCTCCCTAGTTATATATTTAACATCAAAGATGTGGCAGGTGAGAATTGAGGATGCCCTCTAGGCAGCTTGGCATGGTAAAAGGGGCCTTAGGGGAGATCACAGCAACCCCCTAGGATGCCATCCTGTTACAAAAATAACTTACAGAAGGCAGTAAAAACCCAGGATCAATACCACAATAGGAAAAAGCTGCAACAACTGTTATGAGGATGGGCTATACAACACCTTTGGAGTCAGTGATAGCTGTTTTTTTTTTTTTATCCTCTCAAACCTATATCACTAGTTCCTGTACAATCTTATTCTAAATATGCATGCAGAATCCTTCCACGTGGACATATATAGGGGCCTTACTGTGGATAGGAAGACTTATTTTACTGTTAGATGGCCAATGTCTCAGGAAGTAAAAATTAGAGTGCAGATAAAATGTCACAAGTTTTTCTAGCTATAAATAAAGCTGAAAGCAGAAAATGCAAGAGGAACAAAATGGCTGACTTGCCATTCTAATGTAAATGTAATCCACCTACAAAAACAGAGCTAGACCAAGTTGTTGGGGTTCCTTATGTGGTTGGGGAAAAAAAAAACCAAATCTTTGTTTCAATGCCAAATATTTGTTTATTTTAAATGATGCAAATCAAATAACAATGGAACAAGAAGAAGCTTTATTTAAAAATAAAACTGAGTTGGCAAATAGTAAGATGCAGATGGAGATATTGTATAATCTTCCTGCACAGACAAAGCCACAACACAGAAGAAAAAGAAACATGCAACAACCACATCTTTTTTTTTTTTTTTTTTTTTTTTTTTTTTGTTTTGTTCCCTAGTTAACTCTCTGTTCACTTTACCCAGTGGCTATTGTAAAGGCATCCAATGTGGAATGCTCCAGCTGTTCTGGAAACGATTGGTATACACAGGCTCTTTTCCCCATTTATACACTCCCATTATTTGTATTAGTCTGATCACTACAAACTTCATGGACAACACATCCATAGCTTGAGTGATTCATGTCAGTCACATGAATTCTGCAGTTAAAGGAAAACAAGAAAACCACTTGCAAAAAGAGCTGGCCAAATTCTACAAATGTACGTGGATGTAAGTCACTTTGTTTCAGAGAATTAACCAAGTCAACCAATATGCCTTCATAGTTGCAAGTAAACCCAATTTCCTGCCATGTTTCAGCAACATGTGTCAAGATACTAAAGAGTGAACATATTCAAAAAGCTTACGAGGCTACAATTTGCAGGCCCATTAACATATACAAGTTCAAGTAGGGCGTACATAGGTAGTTTAAGGATTTCACTTCCATATAGTCATTTGTTCTGGGTTTGCTGTGCTTCAAGTGGTGGTGAAGTTAGAGCTTGGGAGCTTGAGTTATATTTCCAGAAGCAAGCATGGTACTGAAAGGCCATGCTAAACTTAATGGCATTAAAGACGCATATAAAGATATAGACAAACTGGGGTGCTTCAAATTTGGCATCAGGCAGTCTTACAGTTGCCTCCTGCCTCCACTCGGCCCCCCACTCTCATGGCACACTAGTATGTAATGCCATGCCCTTTGGGAATCGCTGATGTAAGCAGAATATATCACCAAGCGAACTGCCAACACTAAGTAAATAGGAGAGAGACATAGGAGATATTAAAAATGTTTTTGAGGAGGCTCAGAGATGAAGCAGAAAGTAGGCAGTTACAAGATACACGTGACAACATGATATCTGTGTAACAATGTCTCTCTCTAAGGGTTTCATACTCACATTGATCAGGAAGTATCCCATGACAGCCCGCATCAGAAAACCTGTATCTGTAGCCATTACAAAGATGAACAATGCAAGTGCTTCCGGTCAGCTGCATCCTTTATATAATTTTGCTTTTAATTTCATTCCACATAAAAATTAAAGCAGAAAACCTTTCCATCCACTTAGTTACCTATTCCAGCAGATTTTTATTCTTTGTCATGTAGTACTGATTTTATCTGTTTCACATTAGAGCCAGTAACCTAAAGAAATTCCTTTCTAAAAATAATTACAAAAGTATTTAATCTTTAATGTACATCCTGTTTCCTTTTCACTACATATTTTTTTAACAAATTAAAATTTTAAAATCGAATAATTCGGGGCATAGAGACAGGTAAGACACTGAATGGTATCTAAAGTTTCTAGCCTGGGATTTTTAACCCAGTCCATTAAAATGATACCTTAAAGCATTTTAGCAGTTGGGAGGTTGATATATGTGTTGTGCACCTCAGTGCAATAAACATGGAGTGAAATTTCCTCAGATCTGAAGGTGGATCTCAATGCCAATATTCTGCTCTCCTGAATTGAGAAGGATTCTAGTTGTAATTTTTCATCCAAAATGTTTGAACAGTTCTTGTTAGATGTATTCCTTAAATTCTGCAGAAAAATATATCACTAATCTATCACTAAATATATCACTAGGTACACAGCTTTTCCCTAACAGGCAGCAACATACTTCCTCACTCCATGAGCATAAGCCATGTTATATCTACCTAAGGTGTCATGACAGGCGCATCAGCATGGTAAATGTGTCTAGGTACCTATACACACATTCCAACTACCTACAGTATATATAACTTGAGTTACATGGTCTGTATCTGTAGAACAGAGCAGAGGTTAGATCTATGGCTGTATCATCAATGTGTCTTCAACAAAAAAATTACTAAACTAGAAGACACTATACTGATGGATTACTGAAAAAGACAATCAAATTTAAGTATCAGACTGCATCTTCTAAGAAAAATTAAATAACTGCTAAAAATAAATTTTCAAAACTGGCTAAATGTACACCTTGCTGGGGTTGTTTGACCCCAGTACTCTTCCCTGCCATGGCAGGGGATCGGACTTGATGATCTGCTCAGGTCCCTTCTGACTAGAAACTATGAAACTATGAAAACACAAGATAGCACTGATTGGACCGTTCTGTGCAAAAGCAGTGAGGGCTATGTTATTGTAAACCGATATCAGTATCGGTATATATATAAAATGTATAACAAGAATAGAGGGCCAGACACTCAGAGGATATAAACTGACACAAAACCACTAACTCCATGAAGATCTGCAATAGATGAAGATGTAAAGCTCCCAATCATAATGTCCCACACCTTGATCCATGCTACAACTATACCTTGAGCTGCTCTACCAGGCATTGCATGGTGCTTAGACTGGATGTTGAAGAAATTCTGGCAGCTACATTTCCCCATTGCTGCAGACACCTACATCTCCTGTGGCATCCAGACAGTGGGAAATAAATTCAGATTATGGGAGGTATGGAGGTGAAGTGCTACTGGAGTCCCCAGACTAGCAAAGGACACCCCAGAAGAGAGCAGGGAGCAGACTCAGGAAGGGGGAACCTGCCCACCATTACCACTGTCCCCATCTCACCCAGAGGCCATTCTTGTCCCATTCCAGCTGAGGCCTTGGGGAGCAGCTTCACAGGGTGCCAGTCTTGCCAGAGACAGTAGCAGCAGCGAGTAGATTCCCCCTTCCTGCACCTGTTCCTTTTACAGTGTAATAAGCGGGGATCGTGGTTTTCTCTGTTTAAAAAACCCAAAATTCTCTGATTAGAAACCCCAAAATCTGTGTTTTTCCACAATTAAAATGGAACTCTGCTCATATATATATAGGTATGTATGTATTAATGTTTTAGTGATATATTTACAATTTTAAAGCAATTTGGGAAGCTTGAAAATTTTAAAGAAATTTCCTACCAGTGCTTCAATAATTATAATAACATACATTCTAAAGACCTCTGTATTTTGTTTGATTTTTGTTTTGTTTGTGATAGAAAATCAGAGCTTCCTCTGCCCCCTTCACTCACCAGGACGTAGGTGCAGCTGTGGCTGTCCTCCCCTTTGCTTTGTGGTGCTGAGCACCCCTGATATGCCAGTACCCTGCCCCTGTCCCTGCCCATGCTATTATCCCTCACTCCCAAGCCACAATCCCCCCAGCCCTGCTGGTGCCCCTCACTCCCAACCCACAGCCTTCACTCACAACCTGCAGTTCCCCATCCCACCCCAGGCTCTGTTGGTGCCCCTCACATCCAACTCACAGCCCCCTGCCCCCCAGCCTTGCCAGAAGGGGACCCCAGCTGCCCCTTCTGTAAGGAATGATGTGTGTATGGGGCAAAGAGTGGGTGTGTGGAAAAGAGAGGATGTGTGGGCATAGGAGACACCATTGGGACATCGAGAGGGCATGGGGGGCATGCGAAGAAGCATGATTATTCCTTGCACACTTCTCTTCCTTGTTTATCTCTCCCTCATCCCTCCTCACTTCCTTTACCTCTTTGTTCTTTTCCACTTTATTGCATGTCTGTGACAGGCAGGTATCTTCGAGTACAGATATCTGTAGTTGGTATGCATGACAGAACTGAAAAGGGTTTGCAAAATTTAAGTTGATCAGGTTAAATTACAGTCAAGCTGCTCTTTAAACCAAAACAGGACTTTTAATTAAAAGTTTCTGAACACTGAGAATCAAATCTTTCTCATCTTATTTATGCAGTTAGTACCATTATTCACATGAGTAATGAAAGTAAGGTTTTCCCTTACAGGTCAAATTGTACAACTACATCTAGTTTCCTTCATTTAATCATTTAACCATTTAACTTTTTTAAATGAATAATATTACTAAGTTGTTGTGTATCTGTACAATAATTTCTCTAACTTGGCTTTTAAATATAGGGCTAATTAGAACTAATGGCTTTGGTAGTCCTATAATCCAATGAGAATTGCTGAAAGACTCAGCAACAGATGTGAAATTAATCTATATCGTAATGTTCTAAATACTGTAAAATAAGTACTCAATATTTGTTTCAAATAAGGAACATTAGGTACAGTATATAAAAAGGGAATAACAATACTTTAAAATGTGAAACAAATTATTCTTTCTTCTTAATCAAGACAATGTGACAATAATAATTCTGCTAGGCAACTACTATGTTATTCATAGATTAATATTATTTAAACACAGATACTACATTAGTCAAACATGAGTGGATGCTAGCGTAAAAGAAGAGACAAAGAGTAATAATGTCAAGATCAAGTTTGTTCTTACTTTCTTTCTTTCTTTCAAGATTAAATTCACCTGCTATGCCCTTTCCTGACCACATATTTTACATTCAAAGATGCCCAAAATAAATTATTCTTCATCGTTTTCCCTAATTCTTTATAAATACCACTGTTTTCAGGAATGCCAGTTTTAAGTCAGGAAAGACTTTAGTTTGGAAGCTCACTAAAACCCAAAACTTTTAAACAATAAATTATTAAGCAAATATTTCAATTAAAAAATACCCGCAACTCAACATTAAAAATTTTACTTCATCAGTATTTTGAGTTCAACATTCCAGAGCCTGAAATAGGATTGGCCTGTAGTACCTGAGATGGATGTACAACATACAAAACATTTACAGCCACTATTGCAAACCATAGTATAAGAAAGTGCCATAAATCTAATGTCATTTGTTTCAAAAGATCTTTTAACATAAGAAGAGTGTAGTGACTATGAAGGTATGAATTGAGGGATAATCCTTAGATTTATATCACAGAACAAGTATATCAAAGTAACAGTGCATAGTAACTACACTAGTCTACCTAGAGAATTCACTGCTGGGGTAAAAGGCATAGGAAATGAGTTTCTATGCTCATTGTTCCTTGACTTCTCTACTAAGATATCCCTTCAGGATTAATTGTGTCAACTAGTCTGAGGTAGACCCATCCAATAGAAATCAGTTCCTTTAAAATACAAGATTATGGGGAAAATGCTTACTTTGTATAAATTTGCAGTATTGAATGAGACGGAATCCTGTTGCTTGCTCAGACTATGGCTGTACACCACAAATGGAAACTGGGAAGAAAGGAGTTGTCTTCAGAACTACTTTATGTCCCTTTAACCTTGCTTCTAATAACAAAGCTATATAAATTACTCCTTCCCCATAAACCTTCCAGGTGTATTTGGAAGACCTTGTGATTCAACAACAGTTGACAGCTCCCACGTGAAACTGTCAACCAGGAAAGAAGCATTGCTCAGTAGGGTAACCATTCTTGCCATCATGATTTGGAAGAGCGAAGGAGACATACACAATCCAGTCTACTTAATGCAGTTATTTTCAACTTGTGGTCCGTGGATCCCTGGTGGTCTGCAGGCTACGTCTAACGGGTCTGTGAAAGATGACTAAGATTAATCAAAAGTATGTGAATACACAGATTTACAAAGAGGTCTGCACCTCCATTCAACATTGGGGGGGGGAGGAGGGGGGGTCCACAAATGAAAAAAAAAAGTTGAAAACAAATTACATAATGCCTGTGTCACTGTTTTGTGATAATACATGCTGATTTATCATTCTTTGCAGGTGCTTAGCAGGGATAGTTGTACGCCAGGGCTCTAACATTGGCTTTGGTCTCTTCTTGGAGAGCAAGAAGAATACTGGGATTTACAAAAGGTACCTAGGAGATAAAAATGTGTTGCCCAACCCTCTTGAGTATCTCTACCTCAGAGCACCTTTCCAGAATGTATTTCTTCTAGTTAACATGCAGATTCCACATATTCCTCCTGGATATCAACCATAATTAACCTATGCCATCTGTTACAGAATTGTAGTGTCTCCTTTTAGATTATGTATTTTAGAGACATTGTATTATGTACAATATATAAGTGAAGAATGTTGAGTACTTTGATGCTTTTATTATTGATTTAGGGCATGCTAGTCTCATTGCTGAATACTACTTTTTGCTTATTTGGTTGGCTCTATGTACTATGTTACTAGTTTTGTTTTCATAAAACTTGGCCAAGCCTCTGTGTTGTAAATATAAAATGTACTTAACTATCACAACAATTATCTCGAATATTTCCTTCTGGGAAGAGGTAGGTTGCAAAATCATAAAATTATTTTGGCTTTTTGTATAATCCTATTGGGAATTAAATAAAGACAGGAAGAATTCATTTCCAAATGCGGATACCGTATCAAGACACAAATATTTTATCTTATTCAGACAGTCTCCAAGGTAAGTTCCTCAGAAATATCAATTTGAGTGCATTAAAATAAAAAGCCAAAAGTCCTATCAAGCAACCTAGGACTGAAAACTAAACCACAATTCACTCATTATTTATTTAAAGTATCAAAAAATTAGCCATTGTGTGCAGACTGTTGGAGTTCTTAGTGCAGTCAAATACTATATCAGCACAGGATATTTGCTCAGCTTGTAATCACCTGAAACCATTACTATGTTATTAGTTGACAAGACTAATACTTGTAAGTTCAATATGGATGTATCAGCACAATGTAATGCCATTGATTTCAGCAGAGTGGTCCTGATTTACACTAGTGTAAATGAGAAAAGAATCAAAACAACCCCATCCTACACATTTAAAGTGTGGTGATCATTCCTCTCCATGTAAAAAAAATAAATAAAAAAAATCACTTCCATCCTGACTCCTAAAAACAGGAGTTTGGTCATGTTTAAGGGCATTGCTGAAATCCTGAATCTAGTGTCCCACTAAAACTACTATTGTGTGGAAATCGTCAATTGGAAAGACCAAAAGTTCACTCTTGGGGGCTAATATGACTTGTTTTTCTAATTTAGAAGGGATTTTCATAGGTTTAAAGTTAAATAGATCACTAATCTGTCCCACTGTTCTTGGTATTTCTCCCTGCCTACACAGAAACAAGTGCCACACACTGAACCAGATCCTGACTTCTTTTTGATTTATCTCGCAGCATTCTAGTAGCGCATAGCAGAGGGAATCCCCCAATGCAGAAAAATACGGAAGAGATGTGGCACAGCAAGGACAGTAGAGATGTCACTGTATACATGGAGCATGGCCAAAAGAGCACCATGTGCCAGTGCTCCTAACAGAAACTGCAGTCACACAACTTCTCCCTCTGCCAACAGACTCCTTATCCCCACAATTCTGAAACTTCCCCTAAATTCAAGTTCTTTTCAAGGGAATCTAAGAGTCACAAACATCCCCTTTCCTTGACAAAATTCCTTCTGTAGTCTCAAACCTTGCCTGGGCAATTGTTGTGGCTACTGAAAGTATAAACTTCCAATTAATGTGAGAAAAACTTGATCACAGACATCCAGAATAAACCAGTGAGAGGATAATAAGCTGAAAAATAAAACCACCTGCCTTTCCAAAAGCTTATTCCACAGCTGCCTTTGTATCAGTATTTTCTCTCACTGCAACGCTACCTCATTGGCTCTTGCTCTTCCCTATGCATAGACCTGTTCAGTTTTCTGCATCCTCCTATTAGCTGAAAAGCTCCTATTCTCAGTTGTTTACTCACCTTCTCCCATATAGGAGATTTGAAAAGTTTTGGGCTGTATTTCTACTCTTAGAACACCTTTAGGCTTTGGGCATAGATTTGGAATGATGGGTAAGTCAACATTAGCCAATGCCTCAGCTTCTTTCTAGGGCTGCTCGGGTCTAGTAGTATCAACCTGGACATGAACAATGTGTGCCCCGGAGGCTGGGAGGGTACAGCAACCACCCTCAGGAAGCGGCGGCAGTGTCAGTGGTGGGGGCAGGCCAAACAGGGAGCTCTCACAGATGCCGCCGGTAGTGTCGGCGGTGGTGGGGGTGGCGAGCAGCAACCGCTGGTGGGCTTTTCGCAGGAGGTGCACCGCCAATCTCATGCACCCACGTGTACCTGCTATGCATCGCCAGTTAACCTGGATACTGCATACCCAAGCTAGATGGGGCAGACATGATAGCAAGAACACGATCTGGCTACTCTAGTCAGGAAGTAAAAGGTGGTATTAGGCACATAACTCTGGAAGCTGCCAGAGCCACCTGGGAATATAGCAGTTTTGTTGGTACTTGACTTGTAGTAATCAGGGTGTTTACCAGTGTTTATGTAAATGCAGATGCACATAATTATCAAATATTCAAATGAGAGCATTGATTTTCTGCACTCAACTCTGCAGATGTCTGAATAGTCAGCCTTGCCAGGTATGCCCATCCAAATACACCATGTGGGGTCTTGAGCACCATTGCAATATCTTAGTTCTGCTCCTCCTTCCCACTACAGTGGCCAAAACTCTTATTGCTTTGCCATCTTCTTTACAATATTTGAAGGAATAACTATAAAGGAAGAGGAGGAGCCAGTACTACTTCTTCACCATGTGCTCTGCAGAACACAGATTATAAACTGCTGATTTTTAGAATTCACTGGATTTGCTTATTCAAGTTTACTTCAGTCCCCTGGTACCAATACCTGAGGATACAGTCGGTAGTTATAAAAATGAGCCATTTTTTCACAGGACCCTTCCTCATTCTCTGCAGATGAAGTAGTTGCTGTACGTCGCCTGGGTAGCAAATGTAGTTGTTGTCTGTAGTACCCCATGCTCATCCGGTGCACATGGTGAAAGGGAAGTAGTAGCTAACAACTGCAGGAAGAGATCAGAATTAAATGCTGACAGAGAGAACCGGATTCTATCATCTCTGCCACAAAGCTATACAGTGTTTTAAATGAACTTGTGTGGGAATTTCTGGCTGCCCAGTTCAGCTGAAGTGCTGAGCATTCCCCACTGTAAGGGCATTTAATGGAAGCTGTGCATGAATATGTGAAGTGCTAGATACCATATAAGACAACCCCCCCAGTAACTGCATGTTATATAAGGAAAACAATCTAAATTAGTTATAATTTTCCAGGTATGGAATGGAGTTGTCCCAAAATGTTTTATTAGACTTTGCTTATTGTAAAGAATTTATAATACTTGATTTCTTGTCATGGTTAAGAAGTGGTTTTATATTTTTTGTGACAAGTAAATTCTGTTTTCTGGTCATAGCTAACCTTTATTCTCTGCATCATGCCGTTCCTGATGATAACTAGTTGAACTTTGCAAAGGATATTATTTACAGAAGCTATGCAAATAGCATAATTCTCCATGATACAGTAGCTTCTACCTAAACTCATCACACCTGGTTTCATTAACCTAGAATAAATTAAAATTAAAGGGACTGCTGAGTACATGAAAGGCATGTAACAAGGTAAGGAGGATCCCCATCAAGGTTTGAACGAACAGCTCTGCTCATTGTTTGATACCCTTATTCACACCAAGTTTCACAATAACGTTCTTTTTGGCGGAAACAAACAGCTTACAAACTGACTGAGCTGAACAAAAGACAGATCTGGTGCTTTGCATAACCTAATTTATCCTTTAACAAAGTTAATCATATCTCTGCATCCTAGATGATGAAACACAGTTAGCATTTGTTAAGAAAATTCAATAGTTAAAAATACACTGGTTCTCACTGAGCTGTGTGTTTTTGTGTTGACAAAAGGTGCAAAGTATTAGAGAATGTTCTGTCCTGTAAAATTTAGAAGGGTTTAATAGGCCTCGTTTCAATTAGTTGTCCTAGGGAGGGGGGAAAAGCAGCCATTACATAACTGTCAGGAACAATACAGCAATCCCAAAATTCCTAGGGAACATGCTGTTCCCATTGCAACTTAAATTATTAAGGACTTCACCTTTCAAAATTAAAACAAAACAGCCAAATGTCAAAAGATGCTGAAGTCAAAGGAAAAAGGTAGAATAATCAGTAACAGTGTTGTGCATAAATCCATACTCTTTTTGTACTTCCACTAGAACACATACGCAAATACCCATGAAATAACACTGTACATGGACATACAGTCCCAGTTTCTCTATTTTATGTGTTTGGTTCTATTTTTGGAAGTTTTATAAACTTACATGAGTGTTTAAGTAAAACAAAGAAGAGTGACTGAAAGCTGGATGTGATTAGTGTTCATAAATTTCCAGCTAGTTTATAAATTACACTGACAGAGGTTTTCATTTTTATGTGAAAGAGAGTCCATCTACATTGGGATATATTTTGTTTTTCCAAGGCTATCTTAGGGAAAAAAGTTCACATTTAATTGTTTTAGTCTCGGTACTAAGCCACAGATGTGCTATATTTGAATACAGGAATGATTTCTTATAATAAATTTGGATTTAGATATTCAATTAGGTTTGTAACTAGAAAGTACCAGCTGAATTTTTTATTATTAATGCATTTTCAAATAATATAAGGTGAGTGCTACTATTAATAAGAATTAGTAAAGAAAGTAATGAAGGCTTCATAGCCTTCACCAAAAACATGTTGCCTATAACCATTATACTAAACACTTAAGGAGGATGTCTTACTAAGTAATGGCCTCAGTTTAACTTGTGGTTTCATATTTTCTTTTGTTTAAAGAGTCCTCTGTTTTAAAATGTAATATATTCTATCATTTCTTACAGCAGAGTTAGAGTACTGTAATTTGAAGTGACTATTTTGGTTTATATAATAGAGTTGAATGAAAGTTATTGTTTTATCTTTTATTTAGCGTAGGTTATATCTGCTTCTTTTCTGAACCGGATAGATCTTTGTGCTCAAAAACTTTTTGAACCTCTCTCCCAGCTATACAGTTGGCCCAAAAAAAGACATTACAAAAAACTCTTGCTATACATCATCTCTTATAGCACCTTTTAACTCAAAGAATCATAAAGCTCTGTAATGATGTATCAAGAGATGATATTATCCATCACTAAAACCCATTCATTGCTTCAGTTAAGGTATTAAGATCACTTTGGGGCTAAGTAAGAGCTCCAGAGGCAAGATTAGAAGCCCACAGAATCCTTACTATTATTTTCAGCTGTCTTTGGATCAGGCTATACATAAACACTGTCTACAACTGAATTTACAAGGCGCATTATGAAAGCAGAATATATCTAATAGATTTTGGAAGTGAATAGGTCTCTCAGGTCCATATATCTGCTTTTTGGAAAAAAGGACTCCAAGTAACTGTAGTTTTATTAGAGATGTAGAACATCATGCCTCAGCAAAACAATGTTTCTAGTACCATGTGTAAGCATTGGTCATTCTTAAAAATGTTGTAAGTGACTAGTCCCCAAGGCCTCACTCAGTATTAGGGGCCCAATTCATATAAACAAACAAGGATATAAATAGTTTCATAGTTTCATAGTAGCTAGAGTCGGAAGGGACCTAGGTAGATCATCTAGTCCGACCCCCTGCCTTGGCAGGAAAGAGCACCGGGGTCAGATGACCCCGGCAAGGTGCTCATCTAACTTCCTTTTAAAAATCCCCAGGCTAGGAGCCTGCACCACTTCCCCTGGAAGCTGGTTCCAGGCCCTAGCCGCCCTGACTGTGAAGTAGCGCCTCCTAATATCTAATCTAAACTTACCCTCCGCCAGCTTGTGACCGTTATTCCTGGTCACTCATGGCAGCGCACGGGGGAACAGGGACTCCCCCAATACCTGCTGATCCCCCCTGACCAGTTTGTAGCAGGCCACAAGGTCCCCCCTTAACCTTCTCTTGTGGAGGCTAAACAGGTTCAGGTCCCGAAGCCTCTCCTCATAAGGCTTGCCCTGCTGACCCCTGATCATACGAGTGGCCCTCCTCTGAACTCTTTCCATATCGTCCACGTCCCTCTTGAAGTGTGGCGCCCAGAACTGGACGCAGTACTCCAGCTGCGGCCTGACCAGTGCCGCATAGAGGGGGAGGATCACCTCCCTGGACCTGCTCGAGATGCATCTGTGCATCTGCATGACAGGGTACAGTTGGCCTTCTTGACTGCCTCCCCACACTGCTGGCCCATGTTCATCGTGGAGTCAATGACGACTCCAAGATCTTTTTCCGTCTCCGTGCTGGCAAGAGGGGAGTTCCCCAACCTGTAAGTGTGGTGCCGGTTCTTCCTCCCCATGTGCAACACCTTGCACTTATCAGTGTTAAACCCCATCCTATTCTCATCCGCCCACCGTTGCAACCTGTCAAGGTCAGCTTGTAGCCTATTGCACCCTTCTAGTGCACCCACATCCCCCCACATCTTAGTGTCATCAGCAAACTTGAACAGGGTGCTTTCTACCCCCTCATCCAAGTCACTGATGAAGATGTTGAACAGTGCGGGCCCGAGGACCGAGCCCTGCGGAACCCCACTGCCCACGTCCTTCCAGGTCGGAAGAACCCATCCACTACCACCCTCTGGGTGCGGCCCTCCAACCAGTTGGCGACCCATTTGACTGTGTGGGCATCGACACCACAGTCTCCCAGCTTTTTGATGAGGACAGGGTGAGAGACAGTGTCGAAAGCCTTCTGGAAGTCCAGAAAGACTACATCCACAGCAACCCCTGCGTCTAATGATTTGGTGACCTGATCGTAAAAGGCCACCAGGTTGGTCTGACAAGACCTGCCACTGATGAACCCATGTTGGTTGCCCCTAAGCATGCATTCCCCCTCAAGGCCCTCCTGGATGTGTGCCAGGATAATTTTTTCAAAGAGCTTACCCGGGATTGAGGTCAGACTAACTGGCCTGTAATTTCCCGGGTCCTCTTTTTTTCCCTTTTTGAAGATAGGGACCACATTGGCCCTCTTCCAGTCCTCCGGCACCTCACCAGAGCACCACGAGTGCTCATAGAGCCGCGCCAGGGGTCCCGCAATGACCTCGGCCAGTTCCTGTAGAACCCTAGGGTGAAGATCGTCTGGACCAGCGGACTTGAACACGTCCAGCCTCTCCAGAAGTACCCTAACTAACTCCTCGCTAACCCCTGGCCCAGGCGTGTCTCTCCCGGGGCCCGAGGGGGGCCCAGCAGGGAGGTGGCTGAACTGGTCCCTACTTAGGAAGACAGAGGCAAAGAAATCATTAAATATGTTAGCTTTGTCATCTGGCGTGATGACTAAGTTGCCCATCGTGTCCTGCAGGGGCCCCACATTACCCGGGACCCTCTTTTTACCCCCTATGTATTTGAAGAAGGATTTCTTATTGTCCTTAATCCGGGAAGCTAGTCCTATCTCCATCTCTGCCTTGGCCCTCCTGACTGCCCCCCTACATCCTCGGGCGACTGTAACATAGTCCTTCTTGGTGATGACCCCATCTCTCCATTGGGTGTATGCCTCCCTTTTAGCAAGGAGACATTCCCGGATGCTCTTAGTGAGCCATGGGGGTTTATGTGCCCTCCTGCTCCCTTTGACCCTTGTTGGGATTACCTCCCTTTGGGCATGGAGGATCGTCTCCTTAAGGAGCAACCACTCACCTTCGACATCTGATTCCCTTCCCCTCTGGGTCCTCAGCGCTTCCCCAACGATCCTCCTTAGCTTGTTGAAGTCAGCCCTCCTAAAGTCTAGGGCTGTTGCCTTGCTGCTTATGCCCTGAAGAGTTTATGGCAATCCTAAAACGGAGGCAAGATTGCCAGCCTCAGTCAATAGTGACACCTTGGTGTTCCCAAGTTCTTCACTAACCCAACTCTGCTTAGGCAGTTATATCTAATTGGATCATAACTAGGGACCTATCAAAATCAAGGAGGCAGGTAGGTGACTTCACAAGCCAATCACAAGTACCCAAAACCATTTTTGTGGTTCTTCATGGTGAGGCCTCCCCCCCCGCCCATATACCAGTGATTAGCCAAGGGGCCCCAGCAACAGACACACCCCTCTGCCACCGACTGGCCAAGAGGGCTGCCCATTGTGAAAACCCCACCCCTCACCACTGATTGGCAGTAAGAGGCAGGGCTTCACGACAGACAGCCCTCTCAACCTGGATAGGTTACAGGGGTGGGCTAACATAAACAGGATGATTTTCAATAGTGACAAGTGCAGGGTGCTGCACTTGGGCACTAGAAACCAGCAGCACACTTATAGAATGGGAAACTCCCTTCTTGAGAGCACGGAGGCAGAAAGGGATCTTGGAGTTATTACTGACTCCAAGATGAACATGGGCCGACAATGCGAGGTCATGGTTGGCAGGGCTCACCGGACCTTGTCATGCATCCACAGGTGCATCTCAAGTAGAGCCAAGGAGGTGATCCTCCTCCTCTATGCAATGCTGGTCAGGCCACTGGTGGAGTACTGTGTCAAGTTCTGTGCGCCCCACTTCAGGAGGGATGTGGACAGCATTGAAAGGGTCCAGAGGAAGGCCACCTGCATGATCTGGGGACAACAGTGCAGACCCTACAATGAAAGACTGCGGGACCTAAACCTGTTCAGCCTTCACAAGAGAAGGCTGAGGGGGGACCTAGTGACTGTCTATAACTCACTAGGGGGGACCAGAAGGGTTTGGGAGAGACACTGTTTCCCCTAGCGACCCCTGGCATAACAAGGAATAATGGATGTAAGTTATTGGAGAATAGGTTTAGATTAGACATCCACAAGAACTACTTCACAGTTAGGGTGGCTAGGAGCTGGAACCAACTTCCAAGGGAAGTGGTGCTGGCTCCTACCCTGGGGGTCTTTAAGAAGAGGCTTGGGGTCAGACTTCAAGATCTACAAGGTCCCTTCCGGCCCTACTTCTATGATTCTATGAACCAATCAGCGACAGAGAGAGAAGGCATGCCTGCCATCCTAGTTCATTTTCTATATGCCAACAGCCATGAGAACTGCTAATTCCCACTGGGAAACCAGCATTCTATTTTCAGGGTTGTTTTTTTCTGGTGATTCCACTGAAAATCACAGGGAATGCTACTTTTCAACAAAACCACCTCAAATTGCAGTTTCTGCAAAAAACACGAAATCATGATTCGAATAGGTCTCTAATCACAGTACAAGGTAAGTTGTACAGTTGCAGATAAAACACTATAGCTAACAGACACAGAGTAAAAAGACTTAAACTTATTCTTTCACTTACATTTATGATGTATATAACCCTCTCGCTATCTATAGGCAGCAACAAGTATTCCGGAAGACTACAGAACTTTTTTAACTGAATAAATCCAGACTTTTCTGGATTATAAGATTCTATGAAAATAGGGCTGGAAGGGACCTTATGAGGTGATCTAGTCCAGCCCTCTGCTTAAAGCAGAATCATCCTTAACTAAACCAAACCAGACAATTGTCTAACTTGCTCTTGAAAAATTTCCAGGAATGGAGATTCCCTAACTTCACTTGGTAGCTTGTTCCAATTCTTGACCACTGGCAGCTTCAGGAGTCCCTCGAGATGAAGATGACAGTCTCCTTATAAACAGGGAAGTCATCAGTGAATCCATAGATGACTTAGGAGGCTAATCCAAGATCTTCATGTTCAACTCCAGCCATGGCAAATAGTTTCAAGGAGTAAATCCTGATGATGTTGAGCCACAGATCTTTCCCTTTGTCTCTCTTCTCTATTCACCTCCATAGTGAGGTAAGCTTGCTCAAAATGATCAATGCCTTGTCATACATCACAGTGCCATTAGGGACGATTCCGTGCTTGAGTCTCCCCGGTATTGAACTTAATATCACATGTCTTCAGATTGGCCTTCATGGTGTCCTTAAATCTCTTCTTTTGCCCACCTCTAAAGCAGTTACCATTGATGAGTTGGAGTATAGGACCCATTTTTTGGAGCCGGTTGTTAGGCATCCTTAGGACCTGTCCTATCCAGTGAAGCTAGTGCAGTATAAACATATCTTCAATGATAGTGGTATCTGCTTCAGCCAGAATGCTAGGGTTCATTCTTCTGTATTTCCTTTTGATAAGGAGGATTTTTCAAAAGACATTGCTGATGGTAATGTTCAAAAGCTTTCAGGTGTTTCCAATACATTGTCCAAATTTCAGTCCCATTCAACAGGACAGGGATGACAACAACCTTGTAGATAAAAAGCTTGGTTTGGGTCCAGATGTCATGATCATCAAAGATACAGTTTTGAAGACATTCAAAGGCAGCACTAATAGGTTTAACTGGTGTTAAATATTGTTGTCTATATTTCTTTTGGGGGAAAGATGGCTACCCAGGTAAGGGAAATGCTCACTATTCTCCAAAGATTGCCCTCTCATTATAATATGTATAGGAGCAACTGGTTGTTTTGCAGTGTGTTGGTAAAATATATTGGTTTTTGTGAAGTTGACAATGAGCCCAAGCATTTCACATGCATCACAAAAGCAATCAAGAGTGATCTGAAGCTTGACCACCCTTGTATTTAGACAGTTCCTCCTGATCTCCAACCTAAATTTCCCCTGCTGAAGCTTGATGCCATATTCCTAGTCCTATACCCTACAGACACAGGAAAATGGCTATTTCTATCCTCTTTACAATCACCCATCAGGTAGTCGAAGACTTTTATCAAAACCTCTCTCAGTCTTCTCTTCTCCAAATGAAAAAACCCTTAATTCTTTCAGTCTTGCCTCATAAGTTATGTTGTCTGGCTTGTAATCATTTTTGTCACTCTCCACTGGACTTTTCCAAATTGTTCACATCTTTCTTGAAGCATAGGGCCTAAAACTAGACACAGCCTTCCAGGTGAGCCATTATCCATGCTGTATAGAGCAGAAAAATCACTTGCCTTGATTTGCAACAAGCCATTCAATTAATGACGACTTTTTTGCAATAAGACCATGCTATTGGCTAATATTCATTTTATGGCCTACCTTAACCCCCAGGCCCTTCTCTGCACTAGGAAACAAAATGTAACATTTCTAGTCTCCTTTTTATGTGTTTTCAGGAAGCATTCAAAATTCTCTGTAACATGAAATAACATAGAGGTTTATTTTAGAAAACACAAGAATCATATTTATACGTTTTGTAATGGGAAGAAATATCCACTAGAGACTTGGATAAGATCAGCACTGTCAGTTCCACATGTAATATAACCAAGGGAAAAATTCTTCTCTCTAATCTGCATCTGTTGTATACTCTACACACATCAGAGCATCTAGCTAGTGATGACGTTAATGGGAGTTACACTAATGGAAACAGAAATTTTGAGAGAGCCATAAATGAGAAAAGATTTTCGATCTCCAGAGAGGAAAGTTTAGCTCATTAAGGGTCTAATCCAGTTATCATTTAATGACTAAACTCCTACTGATTTCAATGATGAAGGTACCAAGTATAAGGCATTCTATCAGTTACTTCCTTTTTAGTCTCCTTTGTAATTGGCTAACACTAATACAGCTTAATCAAAATCTAAAGAAATGCATAGAGAAAAAGGGTTGATATTAAGTCTGGCCTACGCTGCCACTTATTCATTGTCCAGGAAGAAGTTTCATCAGCATGTGCCAGCAGTGAATATGAACTGACTGTGTTAAATGTTGTTCTCAGTGGGCACATCTACACATGAAATTAGTGGAACACAATAAACTCTGGCTCAGTTTGCACCAAAGTTTATTGTTCCCAGGTGCAGCATTTACATGTGCACCCAGGACCACAGCACATTGTGGCAGTGCAGTGCAGCCCCAGCTGGCAGGGGGCTTCAGGGATCAGCCTGCCAGCCCAGAACTGCTGCAACCTGGCTCAACGTACTACTGCAGAGGGACTGGCTGGCATGAATAACGCATGTTCCCTTAGCTGGGGGAGGGGGGCAAGGCAACTGCCTGCAGGTGATCTTCAGTTCCAGTCCAGGGCTTTTTCAGCCACCAACAGTGATTCATTATGTATGTAATAAAATGTCCAGTTAGAGAAGGTGCAGGAGTAGGATGAGATATCAACATATTTTCAACTTTGTAATTGACATGTTACATGTTCATGGTAAATCTGAAATGTCTTCAGAGGTGACTGGTTTATTGCCATTTTGCAATCCTTGCTTAGGAAAAGTGGAAATCGAAGAAGGGGGACTGTTTTTTAATAACAATGCTTGGTGCCCTTAACATTTTCTGCTTACTGAGCATAAAAACTATTCTGTGACCTCCTTTCTTGTAAAGCTAGACAAACTATTTTAATGCTACAGTAGTGTCAGAGTGATGTTATCGCCATGATGGTCCAGGAATTATGCAAGAAGGAAGGATTTTTTAGGGTTGAAATAAAGTTGGAATAAATCCTTCCATGTTTCATTTAGAGTATGAGAGTAAAATATTCACCAGCAGAGGGCATCCTGGTGTAAGCCAGTATTTTTGACCTTCCAGGAAAAGACATACTGCATCCTGAAAAGAATCCTGGGGGGACAAGGGCCGTGCTTCTTGGAGTAAGTCTCCCAACACCTACAGCATGCCAATTTGTTTTACATATAAGATTGAGATTGCAGCAAGGAAGTATATCGCAAATAACATCACAGCAAGAAAACCTGCATTGTGTCTGTTTATCTACAAAATAGCCATATCTACTCTTTAATGGTACAATTCCATTTTAATTGAAAAATTTCTTTCAGTGTATATGCAATACAGTCAATCGCTCAAGTTTTATGTTCATCTACAGAGTTGTTAGATCATAATTTTACAGTAAGCCTTCAATTGTCTTAATAATTGTATTTCCAGTTTGTTTCATTATAGGAACCTTATTTATTATTTCCACTGTTTAGAAATATTAAAAAGATTTTAAGAATCTGGCTTTAACAGGTGCTTTTATTTTTACAGTTAATTAAAAAAGAAGCAATAACATAGTGTACAACAAAAATGTAATAGAAAAGTATGATTCATGCTGAAACTTTCCAGATGATGACCAGTGCCAACCATACCGTTTAGCACATGGCCTGGGAATATCCCAGCTCTATTTTGTGACTGAAGATGGTATTTTCGCTACTTTGGAAACATCCGATGATGTAAAGCTTTGATTTGAGGGGACCCCCAAACTGTAAATGCTTAACCAAAGGTTCTTAATTTATGAACTTTTGAAGTCTTCTCATTCCACACTTCTTGGTTATGTTCTTCTGTCTCTCTCTCAGATTCACTCTATCTTTCCACATTCTTTCAATTATCATCTATCCTGCCCACCACTGGGCATGTCTACACATTCAGTAATGCGCTGTAATTATGGTGCATTATGTTTAGTATCTGTAATTACAGTGTGGTGGAGCACCTTTGGTGCCTGCTACTTTAAGGGCCAGAGCGGGCATCCGGACAGCCAGCAGGAGAGGCCAGCCCTAATGAAGCGGCCACATGACCACAGGAGAGTCATGTGATTGAAGAAAAGGGCTGAGCAGCCTCCATTTTAGCTCAGGCCCTCAAAGTTGAGTCAGCAGTCTGGTGCTGGCAGCCAGAAGAACAGTAACCAGGTGACCTGCTGCTCAGAACATTCTTGGAGGTAAGGGCAGGAGCTATAGGGATGGCAGGAGGCTTCTTGTCCTGGGGCATGACATAAACCTACACACTGCTGGGGAAAGATGGTCTAGTAGGACTACTCATGACAGGGTAGTTTCCCAGAAATGCCAGACCAGTTGCCTCCCCAGTGAAAGGTGAGTAGGTGTGCCCTATAACCCTAGCTCCTGCTACACAGTGGGTAATTTAGAGCAGGGACAAGCAGTGGGGCCAGGCACATCTGTGGACACCTGAGCTCATGGGGTGTATGACCCCAAGCCCAAGTGAGAGGGTGAAAGTGTGTAGAGAGACCCACACAGAGTAGGGTGCATAGTGGTCCCTGAAGGGCTGTGTGCAAGGGGTGTACAGTAGGGTCTGAACAGGCAGGCCTGAGGGCTGCATCAGGGGGCATGTAGAATAGGGATGCTCAGGCAACCTGAAAGGCTGCACATGGGCCAACCCCCACAAGAGTGGCAGCATAAGCAAGTTGCCCAGAGGGCGGGCTAGTGACTAAGTTCAGTCCAGTGTGAGGCATAAGGCCAGTGGCTGCACAGAGTAGAGTGCATGGTGGCACCTGAAGGGCTGCATGTGGACCATCTGGAGTGTGAGCAGGAAAGCCTGAAAGGTCCTGTAGAGTGGGCTGCACAGACTGTGGCAGGTTGAAAGTGGCCCAGAGAGAGGCAGTATAAATGAGGCCCAGTGAGAGCGGGCAGGGTGAATGAGGCCCTGTGAGAGCAGGCAGAGTGCATGAGTAGACTGCTAAAGGCCCAGTTGTTACCAATTTGTTATGCCATCTGGGACACAGTATAGGGAAGGCTGGAGCTGTGTATACCGCCCTAGGCATCAGGGCATTAAATGGGCAGCCTCCCGCATTTTAACATCCAGTTTTAAAACAGCAGGTCATGGCAGGTGAGACAGGGCAGACTGCCCTAGGCAGGTGGGTGGGCCAATGATGAGACCCGGCCCTGAGACAGCCCCCTTTCACATACAGGTAATAACTTAATGTGCTGTAATTGGCGCTACTGTGCACTAGACCCAGCACATTTTTTTCATTATGCTAATGTTCAGTATACTAATTCTACTGCACATTAGTGCATTAGCACAGTTTTTGTTGGCCATGCTAATGTGCAATAGAATTAGTCTGCTACGCCTTCAGCATCTTGTGCAGACACACCCACTCTGATCCTTTCCCACAAAAAATCACTTTAGTCAGACTTACATTTTAACTCATTTATAAATAACCACTCCCTTCCCAGTTCCTATGAACTTGTTCTAGCTTCCCTCTTCAGTATACGTTCTGCTGCCCTCCTCATAAAGCTCCATTATCTGAAGATCCTACAACTAAATCTGGAAAGGTCTCTTCTGAGTTCCTTGTCAGTGTGTGTGTCTATATGTTCATTAATGCACCTTAGGTACTGTGCATTTAGTTTAGTGCTTGCTTAATAAAGTACTAACTAAATGCACAGTACCTAGTTACTTGCAGTAGCACCAGCACATGGGTTTTCTGTGATCCTTACTGTGCATTATCCTAATAACACTGCACAGTAGGCTATTAGCATGGTTTTAACCACCATGCTATTTGCCAGCGTTATTAGGCTAATGCTTAGGAAGTGTATCATGTAGACGTGCCTGGTGAACACATAAATAGACAATGTCCTGGTTCACCAAGAAACTACAGAAGCTCTGGTCAGTGACACATTCCTAAATGCCGAGCCAGTTTTCAAGGCACAGGGATCAAGAGGGTTTCAACGTGAGACAAACTTCAGAAAGTTGCATAAATGTGGGGAGGGTGGGGAACAATGAAAAGCTACTGAAGGTTTGGGGAAAAAATGGAATCTCTCTGGTGTTCTGGGACTGGAGCTGTGGGATAAGAGTAATCACTAAAAAAGAAGATTCCCCTCACATCAATTAGGCCATATTCAGGGTAGTTTAAGTAAGGTCAAGGGCTTAGTTTCATGTGTGTTCTTATTTTAAACAAAACCAGTTTGCCCATCCCTAATAATGGGCTGTGTTCTGTAAGAGTTTCACATGTGCGGGTGCTGCCTTAGCCATGAGAGTCTTGCAAGTTGCTCAACTGCTTCTGGCAGGCTACCATCAAATCGTTTACAGCAACACAGGGCTACTGACCTTGTGACTCTCAAGTGAGGATTTAAAATGTTTGGAGTCAAGTAAGCACAGTTTTATAAAATCACATGGGCTGTGTGTCTATGTGGGAAATCTTCCATTGATGTAGCTTTCAGCAAGGGTATTTCCACATCTCATTCCTACTTAAAACAGGCTGTGAAAGGAGTATCAATATTGGAGCCTTTCTGGGAGTGGCTCTGCCCTCCTGTAATAGGCCAACCGCCTGCTTACTCGCCTGCCATGCCTTGATCTTATTTGATTAGAAGATGGTTGTAATCAGCAGGAGGCTGCCCATTTTTCCACGCCCCGATGACAGGGGGCACTACCTGCGGCTCCTTTTCCTCCCCTACACCACAGCCCAAGCCTCGCAGATGGAGCTGACATGGTTTAACCTGGGCCTAGTTGTTTTCTGGCCCTCCTCTTTACTCCCGGGGCTCTGCACTGCCCCTTCTCTCACTTGCTCTGGGCCTTGCTGCACCCCTTCTCTCACTTGCTCTGGGGCTCCTTGCTGCCCCCTAGCTCCGGGGCTTCTCACTGCCCCCTCTCACTCCGGGGCTGCTTTCTGCTGCCCCCTCTCACTCTGGGGCTTCTGGGCTGGGGCCAATGCGCCCCCTAACAATGCTGCACCCTCTCCGGCACCAGGAGGCCCCATGCTACCATGGAGCTCCTATGAGGCCTCCTCCACCCCTAATAGCCTTGCCCGGTCCTCCAGTCAAAATAGTAAACATAAAACATAAAGCCCCTGGGCTACAACATAAAAACTAGACCGTCGGGTCGAACAAAAATCTACTCCCTACTAGAAAGCGAGGGAGCGGGGGAAGAAGGGCTCCACCAACCTCAGCAGTGACCAGGAGATGCTTTCATGGCCAGAGTCCTCCCCTCTGTCTGAGCTGAATCCCTGCTCCCACAGCTGCTGGAAGGGGACTGGCCTCCCACCTGGGCTTAAGAAGGGATAAGCCCTGCCCCTTCCTGGTCAGCTGGTTTTACCAGTTGCCCCGGCAACCAGCAGCTGTGCAGCCCTGGTGACTGGCAGCTGAGCCTCCCCCTTTCTGCCACTAGGGGTCTCCCCAGAGCAGTCTCCGCTCTCAGGCGCAGGGCACCTGAGTGCACTGCGACACAGGCCTAGAGAGAATTGATAGAAAGGTCAACAGCCCCAAACCCTACCTACTACATTAGTGCTCCCCCATTGCTCCACCAATGGTAATGCAATAATGTGAGATTACTCAAAAGAAGCTAGTGAAAATAATGCCCAAGTCAGATTATCTGATACTCATTCAGAGACGCTTGATACAATTAGAGGAACAAAACCATATTTTTCTGCCCAAATCTTAATGCACCATGCCAGAAAAATATAGTGGGTAACGGAAAAGCATTTTTGTTAGAAATGTTTAACAAGTTAGAAGAAAATGCAGTAGATTTTTCTGTAGAGTCCAGCTTCTTCTAAATGCTTCTCCATAGCTTTGCTTGATGCACAATGGGAGAAAGAGTTCTGTGGATGTCTAGAAGTTATATTTGTCTCAACTTTGAGGTATTACACTTATAGCAACAGATATTATTTACTAGATACCCCCTCTTCAACACATTTTGGAAGTCTGTTTCCCTCCTAGGTAGAAGAGAATCAACCTTGTGTAGATGCCTGCTGCAAGTAAAATGAAGGAGGAGAGTGGCCCTTCTACCTTTTAGTCCAATAGCTTAGTGGTTAGGGCAACTGTCCATGGAGCAGCAGGCCTAGATTCCAAATCACCCTCGCTCACATGGAGTTTGAACACCATTTTCCACTTTCCACTGGCTTGGCATCACTCAGAGCACTTTCCAGCCCTCCCCTTCTAGGTGGCCCTCTGCACCTTGAATGTCATAATTTCTACAAGTAGAAGTTGGGGTTCAATGTAAAAAAGTGGGACTCCTGTCTTCTGGAGCAAGCAACAGAACCACAGTCCTCAGTGGCTTAGCTTCAAGAGGGCGGAAGAGTGCTCTGGGCAATGCCTAGCCCGTAGCCTGGTGTTTAGACCACTTTGCTGAGGAGCAGGAGGTGCAGTTTCAAATCCCACTTTGGGTGAAAGGGGATAAGGACTTGGGTCTGTGGCTCCCTTGGCATGTGCCCTAATCACTGGATTAAAAATATAGAAGAGCCCTTTTTCCACCATGGTTTTTCTCCCATTAAAATTTTAGGACTTACCAAGCATTATGCACATACTTAAGTGATTTTAGTCTCCCAAGCAGCTGCTTAGCCATACCACAGCCAAGTGGTATCTTAATAGACAGTCAGGCTACACTCTATCCCAAGCTGTGCATAGAAGTGTCAAAAACTGCTGTGACTATGCCCTTAGATCTTACTGATCACAATGAATACAGTCTACTTGACCATCTCAGACCAGTTCCTGCTAGACACTGCTCTCTTCAGGGCAGTTCAGTATTGCAAGCTACTGTAAGGATAGAGAAGAAATCAAAATTTATTCCAAATCTGAATGCTGTGGACAAGTTGCTGCTCAATCAAGCACTTGAATCTGTTGGGAAATAGCACATAAATCCTCAAATTATAGCTAAAGGCTTAGACAAAGAAATAAACAAATACCATTTCATACAGCAGCAATACACAAGATTTCTACTTGCCAAAGAGTTAGAAAAGTGTAAAAGTTCACACAGTTTAAGAGGGAAAAAATTAGTGTACATAATCAGGGAAAGAAAAACTACCAAGTAGTGAATACTTGAATTTTATGTAGCTTTCTTTTGAAAGGCTGCCTGCATTTAGAGTTCGCATTTCTTCTTTTTCATGAGCTGTGCCCACTCCAAGGAATGACTTCTGTGAAAATGAAAACAGTCTGAGTCTTTAAATAGTTTAAATGTTTAAAAAGCCCAGTGACCCTGGACCAGGGTCCTGGACCCTTGAGTGCCATGAAAATCTTACAAGAGTTCTGTGCAATATTAACAGCTATGTATGGTTCACAAGAAAAAACCCAGAGGTTTAAAATAGGAATCTACAGGATCACAAAAAAAAAAACCCTGATCTGTTGTGGGTTTTCTGAGCTCTTTGCAATTGAAGGATTGCTCTATTGTTTTCCTGTGGTCAAGAAATGGATGAAAGCTAAAAGCTGGCATTTTCTGAATAGTGCCTTGAGTCTAAAGGGGTTGAGAACCACCAGTCTATTAAGTTGAGCTGAAAGTAAACCTAGCACCAGGCAGGGGAGAGAATCAGTCCTTTCCCTTGAGATGTCAATATGATCCCTTTAAAACTTTCCAGGCAGATTTTAGCGTAAGAACAAGCACAGGTTGTACAACATTTTCCAAGCGTAAAACTGGTTTTGAAAGGCAACATTTCCTGTAAACCACTAGCACAAAAGGGATCAAGTTTGGAATGTAAATAATTCTGTGCAAAACCTGGTACATCCCTGTACCAGACACACAAATAAACTGATGAGAAATACGTGACTTTGGTTAGTTAACACACAAAAAATGAATTCTAGAACGCTACCAAGATTCCATTGTTCCAAACTGTTGGCTGCCATGTCCAATAAATGGCAAATGCTAAAGCAACCTGAGCATTATCATTAAGATATTATTGCAAAGGGAGAACATTATTATTAGTCTGAAGTATCCTATTTAAGACTGTTTTCTTTTTAGGAGGGAAGAAGGAGCTAGGCTGATGAGCACAACAGCTCCTGCATTATTATCCATTGACTTTCCCTGAATGTGAGAAAAGGTGCCAGCACATTGATCTGGTGCCTTCAAATGTGCAGCACCCCTTTCTCCACCCTCCCCCACCAGCTTTCTGTGCACACACCTACCAAATATATGTATCATTTCTCAGCAAGCTCAACAAAGACAAGAATTAGCTGCTTTGGGCTTCTACAATGCAGATACTCGCTCCCAAATCCCAATGACATCCAGTACATTATATATGTATATGTGTTTATATGTGTGTGTCCGTGTGTGGTGTGGTGTGGGGGTGCTGTCTACACCATACACTAAATCATCATAACAATACGCTACGGTGACGTAACTCATCGCTAAGGCAGCATATTGTCAGTAGGCACTAACCTTGATGCCGCCGCTACTGCACAGTACCAATGACCTGTGTGCCGCTGGGGCTGCACAGTACTGGCAGAAACAGCACAGTCATTTAGTACTGTGCTAAAGCAAGTGACTGCACAGTACCAGCTGCGCAGTGGGGCGCACATGTAGACACGTTCTGTATGTATATGTGTGTGTATATACATGGGCGACTGGTGCTGCCTTAGTGAGGGGGGGATCCCCCCCATGGCCAGTCCCACTGACCGTGCTCTCAAGGAGTGCACGTGCAACCCCATGCACCCCCTACGTTTCACCACATGTCTATGTATGTAGATAGATATGTGTGTATACTGTATCTGTGTCCATGTGTCTTTAGATAGCTAGATAAATAGATATGTATGTATGTAGGTGCATGTGTGTGTATACACACACACACACGTGTGCATGTCTGTGTATGTATCTATGTGTATACTGCATGTGTCCATGTGTTTGTAGATAGATAGATATGTATGTATATGCACTTGTGTGTATATATGTGTATACAGATATGTGTGTATACTGTATCAGTGTCCATGTGCCCGTAGATAGATGTGTGTGTATGTGTATTGACCATATGCATGCATGTGTTTGTAGACAGATAGGTGTGTGTGTGCCTGGGGATGATACACAGACAGACAGAAGCGCGCGCGCGGACACACCGCAGATGTGTGTGTCCCTAGATGGACAGCCAGCCAGCCAGCTATGCGTGTGTGCGTGCGCGCTTGCCTTCTGGCTATCACCAAAAGAGAAGCGCTCGGTTCCGCTGGCAGCTGCCGGCGGGCGGTTGCAGCAATCCCTGGTTTCTTTCTTCTTTTTTTTTTTGCCAGCGACTGCCCGGAGCCCGAGGGACACTGCGTCAGCGCCGCGCCCCGCGTGCGCGCCCCGCCGGCGGTGACACGCGGGCCCGCGCGCGCGGTTCCACGAGCAAATAGGCGCCGCGCGGGGGCGGGGCCCAGCGCGGCCCCGCCCCCGCCGCCCTCTATAAGGGCCGCCGCTGCCCAGCGCCCGCAGTGCCCGCCTTGCCACAGCTGTCCCGGAGCCCCTAGCATGCAGAGTGCCGTGTTCTTTGCTCTCCAGCACAACTGCGGACAAATGGAGCGGACTGCCGGCGGCTGCCAGAGCAAAGAGGAGAAGAAAGGGAAGATGAAGAGAACGATGTGAGTTGATCTGAGCTGTATGCCTGTCCTTGCCCAGGTCCCTGCAGAGCTACCTGTAGCTTTCAGGGTCGGGATTTGAGTGTGCCTCTCAGCTGGAAAAGCCTTTGATCTGTAAATAGGTATCTATAGACATAGGGATCCATGGCTGATCGATATAGGGGGGTGTATGTATATTTGTGTGTGTGTGTGCTTGCATATCATCTGGAAATAGGCATCTATACACACACATCTATTTATAGGTGCCTATGTGTGGTGTATATGTATATTTTTATCTGTGACATATCTCTTATAGACCTAGGCATCTATAAATAGATGTAGAAGTGTGTATGGATATGCATATTTGTGTGTGTGTGTGTGTGTGTGTGTGTATACATAGCTGTAAACAGACATCTATAGACATAGGCATCTGTACATGTATATCTGTTTATAGGTGCCTATGTCAGTGTGTGTGTGTGTATTTATTTGTGTGTAGACATAGGCATCTATAAATGGTGTGTGTGTGTGTGTGTGCACACAGATCTGATAGACAAATCAACCAATCCATTTATCAGATTTGGGCATCAGTGACACTTATGTTTTAAATAGGGTATTTACAGGGCCTTGGTGATCTGTTTTAAACACAAAAAAAAAATGCTTCCTGCTCTGATGCAAGTACAAGGGCAAGTACAGAGTGGGGTATTTTATGTATGGAAGTCACATAGACTTAGGGAAGCCCAGAGCAGCTAAATGCTTGTGTTTGCTGAACTCTTGCTGAGAGAGGTGATGGCTGGGTGGGTTGGGTGCATGTTTGAATGGGAAAATGAATGCAGCTATCCTTGTTGTGCCTAGAAGCAGTGAGGTTGTACAGGGTGGTGTTGTCTTCCAATAATCCTGTGCTGCATACAGGGTATGAGGAGCTGAAAATGTTTCAGGGACTCATTATCCCAAAACAAAGAATCTTTGAAAAGCTTGCATTGACTTGATTGTCTGCATTATCTGATTGGACCTGTGATATTTAAATTGTAAGGGACAAGCTGTTGTGAAGTTCTCAGTGTCATAAAAGGGTCTGTGAATCATTCCATGCTGCAGCTTTACTCTTTTTTTTGCTGGTCTACAGATTTCATAGTGTGGCCCTAAAAGAGCCTAGCCTCTTAAGTAACATTTGGGATTCTGGGAGTCCAAATATTGGCCCTCAGACTGAAAGATCAAATCTCTCTAAATCAAATCTTTTTTATAATAAAAAGTTCTTCTAAGAACAGTACACTTGAGACTTATTTCCCATTTTAGCCTCTGACAGGTTAAAATGCCCATTGATCATGGAAAGATTGAGTCCAGGTCAACATGGTATATATTGTCACATTCAAAAACACACCTCTATTTGTTTAACTATTCAGAAATGCCTTAGTAACAGTTAGTCATTGTCCTGTCACAGGATAGGGGCTGGTCTGCTCACCTTAGCAGTGAAACTGTGCTCCCTGAAATAAGAGTCATACCTTTCTGAAATGGGAATTAAAGATCTGGAATCTGGTCCCACAGCTGCTGGGGTGGCAACACTGGCATGAAACACTAATGAAAAATTTTGCAACGTTCTTTCTGGTCTTGTCCTAGCTCGGGTAAAAAAAATTGTGAAGATGTAACAAATTTTTTTTTTTAATGAACTGTTTATTTAATATAGTATTGTCTTATTTTCTAGTGTTAAAGATTGGAAAACAAGATTGAGCTATTTCCTGCAAAATTCTTCCACTTCTCGCAAAACAAAGCCCAAGAAAAAGGGAAAACAACATGCTTACTTCAGGTAACTTCAAGATTTAGATTTCGCTCAAAGGAATTACAGATATTTTAAACATGAAAGGAACAAAACCATCTAATGTTGTCTCTCTCTCTGTATACAGGCCTTCTCCTGAAGAAGCCCAGCTTTGGTCAGAAGCTTTTGATGAACTTCTAACTAACAAATGTAAGTCAGTCTTGAAAGAAGATTGTAATCTTGTAAATAAAAGGTTGCTCTATCTCTCTGTAGTTTTTAGGAAAGGCTGTCACAAATCAGAACAAGTCATGGTCTTCGGTGCACATCCAGATTCTAAATTGCTCATTGAACAACTTTGTGCATGCATGAATATCTAAGCCCCAGCATGTCCTTCTTATAAAATGTCTGCATGCACCTAGAAAATCTTAAGAGGACTTCTCATTAGAAACATTTCTGACTGCAAAATCTTTATTTCTTGCTGTAGCCCTAATCTTTGTCATCTCTCAGTATTTTTAGCTGGCCCTGTATTCCACTCTACCTTTGCAGGAACATACTGCATAAATGCAAAAAAGAGCCATCCCTTCACACCATACTTAGTTTCTGCATTCAGCTATGCAGTCAACAGCTTTGCTCATGCACCAACTCTTACCAATTGACAATTAACCCTTAACAATAAGAGTCTACTGAATGTCAAAGTTGATTGCGGTAGAGAATGAATCAGACCCTAATGCTCTAACATCTTGCTCCAGGCAAAAGACTAATACACGACAGTATTTTCCTCAACCCGAATGGTACATGCTTTGTGCTGCTTGTATACAAGAGGGATTCCTATCCACGATAAATTGTTGCATTTCATATTTTGAGCTTGATTCCACAACTCTGAATCAATGGCAGTTTATTCCTCTTTGGGTTTTACTGCAATCTCTGCAAGAGAAACCACCCAAATGAGCAAAAGAAGACTGATTAAATCAGCATTTGCTCCAGTGAACTTTGAATCCACCTTTTCCTTACAAACATCTTCCAGGAGTTTATAGCTGTCATAAATATTTACTCTCACCTAGAAGTGAATATACAAGATCTCCTCTCAAGAGTGGAATTGTATAACATCTGTTTTAAAGATCTAGCAATTTTTTGTGGGGGAGAGGGTACATTGTTTTTATTTTTAAATATGTTGAGTTTAGATTTTTTGGGTTTTTTTTTTTTTGCCTTATGGTTTCACTAAAAAAAAAAAATGAAGCTCAACAAGCTGTTGGAGAGCTTAATAACTGTTTGTATATATGCAGAAAGGCAATTACATGCCATACAGCTTTAAAAGAAATAGAGCAAAAAACTAGCAGCAGATGTTTAGTTGGGGAACAGGTATGATGAGCTCTTGATAAACGTGAAATTCCTGGCTTGCTTACAACTCATACCCCTTTCTGGGCTTGCTTTTTTTTTTTTTTTTTTTTTTTTTTTTTTTTTTTTTTGCAACACAGATGGTCTTGCAGCCTTCCGAGCTTTTTTGAAATCAGAGTTCTGTGAAGAAAACATCGATTTCTGGCTAGCGTGTGAAGACTTCAAGAAAACAAAGTCACCACAGAAGCTGACGTCCAAGGCAAAAAAGATCTTCAATGACTTCATTGAAAAGGAGGCTCCCAAGGAGGTAAAAAAACAAAAAAAATTCAAAAAAGAGGGGGGAATAAACTAAACATCATTACTGAGCACAACTCCAGCATTCTCTGAAATCCATCCCCTCCCTGCTCTTGCTCCACTTACCCTCAGCATTTTTGTTTTTAACATTTTAGTATCCAGATGATACTGTGTGCATTCTTGATAAGCAACCAAATGCAGATATTAGTGCCCTCATATATATTCATAATTTCCCAAGCTGTGCTAGCATTGCCTTCTGAGTCAGATGCTCAGCTAAGGTATATCAGCACTGGGCTGTTAAATACTTGCAACATATGTGCCGCATCACCTTCCACTTCACTGATAATGAAGTACATTTTAAAAGCTATTCCTTATTAAAGAAATATGGATCTCATTCTGCAACTTCATTGAGGAGGCAAATACATTAACTCGAGGCTGCAATATCAGACCTTGGCATTAAAGAAATAACATCCTCACTTTTTGTGTAAAATGAATTTTGTGGTACTATCATATTTGCTTGAATTGAACACTCAGTAATTTTTTTCCCTTCATTCTCCACAGATAAACATAGACTTTCAAACCAAGAACCTGATTGCCCAGAATATTCAAGAAGCTAACCATACCTGCTTCAGCGCAGCACAGAAAAGAGTCTACAGCTTGATGGAGAATAACTCTTATCCACGATTTTTGGAGTCTGAATTCTACCAAGAACTGTGTAAAAAGTCACTGATTACCAAGGAGCCCCAAGGAACATGAACTCTGAAGGAAGGGGAAGAGGAAAACTCTGCTTCAGGTGTTAACAAAAGTCCACCTAACCTGGCAACTTCAAACCTGAGAGATGAAAATACTTGAATATACAGCAGGTTTGGCCAGATGTAATGGAAAACATGGACAAAAATATTGACTCTAGCAGCTTTAGAGTTCAGTGGCAAATAGTGATGTTGGCTGCCAAAGACTGAGAAAGTGAAGTTGTTGGCCAGATGCCAGGACAGCTGCATTTTCCAATGCAGTAAAAAAAAAAAGCTTGCATTAATTGAAGCACCGAGTATTGTCAGACCCTGATTCTATAGGTCAGGTTTTAATCTGCCTTTTTTGTATGAGGAAGCAAGCTCTGAGAGATCCTTGCGTAGTCAAACATTTCTGGGAATTTTAGACTAGTGTTGAGTAGTTTAATTAGTAGCCTATTTATTTTTTCTAAGTAACAACCAGTGGTATATTATCATCACATGCTATTTGTTAATACTGGTTCAGCTGACCAAAGGTTTCCCAATACAAATAAATGCTTCAGACCTGCCATGTGACTTCTAGACATGAATACCACTGTCACAGTGGTAATCCAAATAGATAGAAGGGGGTGTATTTACATCTCATGTCGGAACGTGCCGAGTTGCTAAGTACAGAGGAACAAATTCTGTCACTGCAGGGATACATGAGGTGAACTGGCAGAACTTGGCCTATTCAAACAAGAGTTGTTATGATATTATGTTAAACTAAGGCTGTGTTGAACACACTCCCATATGTCATGAAGACAGACAAACTTCAGTGAAGTTGTCTTTTTGAATACTTGCTTATAATAAATTATTTTGATACAAGGCTTTTGTTGTGTGTGTGCATGTGCATGCTTATGTGCACTTTTCCAACACTTTGATTTTGCTTGTAATCTGTATATAAATAACCGAGAGATGAGACTATCTGGTGATGAAAGATGGATAGGGAAGAAGAAAGGTAATGTCAGGCAGCAGGCTGTTAAACGTTTACAAGCACTACATAAGGCTGGCATTAAAGCTCTTAGAACGACACCAAGATTGGAAGTTTGATTTGAATAAAGAAGGCCTTATGTTTTCAAAATTCAGGAAAGCTTAACATCAACTTTGGATTTTCTTTTGTCTACTTTCGCTATCTTCCTCTTAACTGGCAGGGGCCATGCCCAGCAGACTAACAAAGCTACGTGTACATGGACTAGCTATTAAAAACATTAACTAGATTCTATTACTAAAACAGCTTTAGACCTTTATTTATGGACCTATTTCTCCATCTACAAGCTAGAGAGGGGTAGAAGGCAAAGCACGGCAGCACTTAAGCAACTAACGGGCTCAGGGAGGCATGAGTTTTGTGGACTACAGCCTACCTTTGATGCCATGACAAAGTGGCCTGTTGCCTACAAAAGCTTATGCCCCTCTGAACCAGTTAGTCTCTAAAGTGCCAGCCTGCCCCATCAGATTAGTGATCTTAAAGATAAGATGGTAGTTAACACTGATTCCCATATTGCAGCAGCAGCACAACTGCTCTTAAATTAAACAAGGCAGCTAGAGTCTAAGGATTTTTACTATCAAGTCACGGAAACCTGCTAAAGCAGGCTTCATGAGGTGTGGAGGGGAGAACCTGGAGTACTGTCCGGTTAGTGTTCACAATGCAGTTAGACTTTGGTGTCCATATTATAGTATGGTGTATCTAGTATAGATAAAGTTCTAGTGTCTTAGCCTCACCATAATGGTGTAAACACTATTGCAATTAATTTAATTGACTTTAAAGGAGTGAGGAAAAAACAAATTCCAAGATTATATTCTATACAGTTAAGCAATACTAAACTGTTTTAAGGCAATGCTATAACATGTAGGCCAGATACAGTATACATCAATCTAAATTCATCAAATCAATCTAAACCTGTAACTGTACAGAAGTTTAGCTCACACAGACTGGTCTAGAAATGACAGAACCTGGTTTAATATAGACCTGGATAGGTGTGCATTGAAACTAAAGTTGATTTTGGCTAGAGCCAAATCAATAAATCAAATCTCTGTACCAGATCCCCTATCAATTCAAGTTAGACTGCTGTCCTCCAGCATCCCTGGTTCCTTTATGGTCCCCTGAAACTCTCCCTTCACAGGCAGATGCACTAGCACTTGCCCTGTGCTTGACTGCTTTGACTAACGGCTCAGTGATCACCCCACCCTCCCTCCAAAGCTGAGTTGGCACAGATTCTTTCCACAGCCCTACCTCTGACTTCCACCCATCCATCAGCTGCAGGAAGGCAGTGGGGGAAAGGGAGGCATCTTTGTCCCCTGCATGAGCCCTGGGCACTTTTTTGTCCTGTAGGCATGCCCCAGCACACCATAACAAAGCACCCTGTGATGCACATACAGACCTGACACTGAGTCCTGGAGAACCCCCATTCAAAGCTTGGGGGCAGAAGGCTGGGAGTTGGGAATAAGGGGCACCAGCAGGGCTGGCGGGTGGGGTTGCAGGTCAGGAGTGAGGGGCATTGCCAGGGCTGGGTGGGGGCTGTGGCTTGGGAGTGAGGGGCACCAGGGAGGCAGGGGACTGTGGGTCAGGAGTGCAGGACACAAGCAGGGCCAGAGAGCTGCAGATCAGAAGTGAGGGGTATCAGCAGAGATGGGGAGGGTGGGGGCTATGGGTTGGGAGTGAGGGGAACCAGCATAGTCTAGGGGGAGGAGTACTGTGGGCTGGGAGTGAGGGACAGCAGCAGGGCTGGGGGGGTTGTGGTTTTGGAGTGAAGGGCAGGGGTAGGGCATGGGCATATCACTGCCACCCCACCCCCACCCCCCCCCACAGTCAGATTACCCCCACCAACAGGTATCCACTTTCTTGAAACTGGAAATATGGTAAACCATACAGTGGCAGGCACTGGGAAGCTTTGCCTGGTCCACGGCCAGGCACTGAGGAGTAGCAGCAGCAGCCAGCTCTGAAGCGCCAGCCTATCTCCAACCTGAGCTGGGTTGTTCCAGCCCGCTACTTTAAAAGTTACCAACCACTGCATGCAGCTCTGCCACTTTCACTAGCACTATGCAGTTTCACATCTGCTGTGGCTCTAGCAATTAATGAGCTTCATTTTAAGTACAGAAAAGCTTGCAGTTGCCTCTACCAGCTGCCATGGACCTTAATACTGCAGTGTTCTTCAGATTAAAGAGGTGGGTCAGGTAGGCCATTACTGCCCCATTCCCTTCTTTTTTTTAAATTGGAATTTGAACTTTTAAGACTTTTCTTTTGGTGGTATTCACTCCGAGTACTCAGTTCCTTAGGTTCCACAGGATGTGCCATATGGTCGCAAATACATTTTGAGTAACACCCTGTTTCTAGTAAGGAGTTGTTTTTGCTACACAATTTCAGGGCCAAGTGTTGCAGCTAAACAACAGTCCTGTAACTTAACAATAATATGCCTTTCTGGTAAAATAATTAGGTAGCATCCCTGTGAAACTGCTGCTATATTATTCAGTTGCAAGAATCCAAAGCACCTATCCCACAGTTCCCCAACAAAAAGTAATGCAGACACTTGCAATGTGTTGCAACACTGAGGAAATGGCTATAAGTATCCTCAAGTACCCCAGGAAACAAAGATATCTTACTTATTTTTTTTTTTTCAAAGTTATTGTTTTAACAAACACTGGTCCTTCACTCTGGGAACATTTATGGCAATTGGTTACTGACATTTAAGTGCCAGTTTTAATGACAACAAATAAACTGCTCATTGGTTAAATAGCTTACTATTCCTCTCTAGCCTGATTTACTCAGCTTTCTCCTACACCTGAAGGCCTCTTTTTTCCTAGGCAGCTGGGGAGTAGCGTGAATAGGTCAAAGCTGAGAGCATTTCAGAGCTGAGAAGACTGGCAGGGAATGCCTCTCTAGCAGCTCTTTCCAGTGTAGAAAAGGTGCTTTAGCTCACTTGCCTCCACTGATCTCAACTACAATAAAAATGCATCTTGCAACATATAATGTCAGGCAAAAGAATAATACTGGCAGATGTAGGTAATACAAACTGTCGCAGGGTGGTTGGGTGATCTGGATTTTGAAAGCAGTGCAGAGATTTAGCCACACATGTAGCATCGATTCAGCAGGTATGTCTCTTGCATTTATTCATTCTTGCACTTACACATCCATTCTGTTCCCAGCCAAGAAATGAAATGGAAAGGTTGCAGTTCAGCTCTGCCAACTAGGATAGTTCCTGGCAGTTTACATGTTCTCACTGGAAGAGGAGCTTGAATTTCAAATCTGCACACCTCTAATCTTGGTAAGAGAGGAAAATGATATAGTTTCTACCCTGCATCAAAGACGTTAACACAGGTGTCCAGATCATATCTCCAAAGCTTGAGTATCCACATAGGCAGACGAGGTACTCTGGGTATCCACATAGCACCTGCTAAATGCCCAGTGTGCACTGACCTGTATGGAAAACAAGGAAAGGATTTTCTTGGAGTAGCTGCTGCTTTCCTCCAGGTTTAAAACCCTGGGCAGAATTTTGGAAGGGATATCTGGGATACTGCACAGCTAAAAAACAATCCTTACTCACAACCACAACCAAAGGAGAAGGAAAATGCCCTTGTACTTATTGCCCTTGCGGGACTTATTTATACTTTTGTTGCTGAAAAATATACTGAGCACATTAATATAGCACATTATTCCACTTGAAACTAGGGAAACAGATGAGCCAATCAAAAAAACTTTCTAGGTGTACATGGTTTTCTCCACTTGGATTTTTCTTTGTAAGGTATCTGGCACATAAGAGTAGTGCAAAATAATTCCTTTATAAGTATTCTATGAGTTGGCAGGAAAAGCCACCCTGGCAAGCACGATTTAAATGTATCCAGGGGGACAGGAAAAGATCGAGCATATCTTCTTTTTGGTGGCAGAACATTAACAGGAATTTCTCCAAGCGTCCTCTCCAGCACATTGATGTTTGGCTCCACATAGATGCACATAAACAGCATGCATAGAGCAAAAACAAACATGGAGTGATCTTCTAATTTTAAACATTAACAATGCCAGGGGAAAAGTCCCATTAATTCTTGAATGTGCAGCCACTCAAAGCTTTTAGGAGGCTCTGGGGTATAATTTGTAGTTATTATCTTTAGAGGCATGCCACAAACAGTGAACTTTGT
Organism: Crocodylus siamensis; assembly: GCF_052110815.1. NCBI lineage: Eukaryota > Metazoa > Chordata > Crocodylia > Crocodylidae > Crocodylus > Crocodylus siamensis. The sequence continues at coordinate 60,391,871 of NC_143399.1, forward strand.
GCTTTTTCTTTTCTTTTTTTTTTTGTAAATGAACTTTGCACTGTCCCTGGGTTCTCTAGCTGGGAGGCAATTGTTGACCAAACCTGAGGGAAAACAGTCCCATTGTCTTTCTAGTTATGACTTTAAAATGAGGCTTGTTTGTATTCATTGGCAAGAACTCATGAAAATACCCATTTAAATCAGATTTTCCAAAAGCCAAACAGTACAGATGAGCAATAATTATACAATGTTCTATTCAAAAGATCAAATATTCTAATTTGAGATAAGCTAAATGACAGAGATAAGAATTTGTCTTTCTAAGCTAGCTTTCCTGCTCTGTGTTTTCACTGAGAAATTTTGTTTCTCCGCTCCAGATTGAGACCAGATCGAAATTACACAGATTCTTGGATCTGCCCATGACTTCAAGCTTTCAGAAAGCCCGAAGATGAATCTCTTATTTATAGTGTCTGGAAAGCCAACTGGCCTACATGGAAAAAGGCACTTAGGCACAGAGCTGCATGTTTATTTAGCTAGTGTATTTGTTAGACTGCCACAGACGTCAAAGGGGAAATCAAAATAATGAAGACACAAAATGATGCACTAACAGGGAAGCACAAAGTTGCACTGAAATGCTTTCTTTAAAACACAGCTACTTGAAGGAGGCAGACATTAACCCTTTCAGTTAGCAGGAAATTAGACATAGGTTTCTTTGGCCCATTGAACCCAAGGACAGGATTTCCACTTCTGACACCTCACATTTCAAGCAGTTTCAGCAAATGATCGAGCCTTTGTGCACACAAGTCTATGGCAGCCATAGCATCTAAAGGGGAGACCTCTTTTGACCTCAGTGGCTGTGTCTACATGACGCTGACTGTGCCATAGCTCATTACTACTGCGCAGTAGTGTCACGTGGTACGAAGCATGACGCAACACTACTGCACAGTGGTAACAAGCTACTGCACAGTCAGCATCACCAAAAAGCTGCTTGGGGACGCCATTACACAATAACGCCAGTTACTGTGTAGTCATTTAGTAGTTGTGTATGCAACTACAAAATGAATGCACAGTAACAACTGCAGTCAACATCTCATGTAGACGTGGCCAGGGTGTGTTGAAGAACGGGAAGTGTCAATCAGATTTTAGTGAAACTCATGACCTAAACCAAAATGTCATGATTGGGTATCTACAGGCCACATCTACGAGATGCTGACTGCACAGTCATTTAGTACTTTGATAAAGAAGTACTAAATGGCTATGCAGTAACCAGAGTTATTGCACAATACATTGACTATATGGCTTTTAGGTGATACTGACTGTGCAGTAGCTCGTTACTACTGTGCAATAGTGGCACATCACGCATCCTGCCACACAATATTACTGCACAGTAGTAACGACCTAGTGTGCAGTCACCATCTCATGTAGATACAGCTACAGATCTCTTTCTTCTGTCTCTTTTTCTCTCCACCTCTAAAGCAGAATCTACTGAAGTCAAAGACTCCCACTGACTTCATTTGCATTTGATTCCATCCCACATTTGCAGTCAGAGATCTTGTTTTCACTAATCATCTTCTGCTACAGGTTTCTGCAGCTTGGAGTCATCAAAAGGAGTAATAGAATACTGCAGAATATTGTGATCATGCTGCATATTCTTTTGCAACAAACTCTAGAGCTTTAAAAGCTGGCTAAAGTTTATGTACAATTGAAGCTAAGAAAAAGAACAGATGTGAGCCAGCATCAGAGAGAAATGAGCCCCAGCTTTGTTTCAATTCCTGTAGTTTACATATGCCATTGGCAATGCTTATAGCATCACAGATGTGAAATCAGTCCAGGTGCTTATAGCTATACAGGTAAAAGCGGAATGTAACGCTTATGATTTCCTTGGCTTTTCTCTTTTTGGTACTTTTTCCCCCACTTTCCACTATACCTATCATGATGGCTACACAAAGGATTGAAGTTATCCTAGTAAAGAAGTACCAATTTTACCCGTGTTTTCATGTTTTGGGGCAACCCAGACTTGCAAATTGGGACTGAACTACATTTTGAAGAAATGGCTGAACAGAAGCTCAATCCAACAATAACTTAAAATTTCAGTTTGTTAGTGGTGAGGGCTTTGGTCTTTTGCTTACCCTAAAACAACTCAGCAGCACAACGGTACTTACAGCTAAGGTTGGTTTGGTCCAGATATCTTAGGACTGCCAGAACTACTGGGAACTTGAGAAATGTTTCAGAAAAGCTTCCCCACGCCTCAGAAATGGTATAAAATAAAACTAGAGAAGGTGCAGAAAACAGCAACAAGGATGATAAGTGGTATGGAGGCATATTCATATGTGGATAAACTAAACTGGCTAGGCCTATTCAGTTTAAGAAAGAGATGCTTGAGGCAGAGGACATGATAAGGGTTAACAAAATATTAAACATAGAAGAAAAAGTTAATAGGGGTTAATTATTTACTCTTTCACAATACAAAGAATTAGGGGTCATAATATTAAACTAGCAAGTAGTAAGTTTAAAACTAACAGAAGGAAGTTCTTTTCCTCACTCTGTTTCACACAGCATATAATTAAAGTGGACTTCATTGCTTCCAGATGTTGCGCAAGCTGACAATTTAACTAGATACAAAAAAGGAATTGGAAAAATTCTTGGAGGAAGGGGATGTCAGTAGCTATTGAGCACAGGAATTAAGGATACAGCTAGGCCTGTGCAAAGCAGCTAGTATTCGCTTCAGATTCGGATTCAGCCGATTCAGGGGGGCAGTGATTCGATTCAGTGAGTCGGCTGAGGACGCCAGAGGGAGCACACGGTGTCCCCGGTATCCCCCAACCCTTGAGGCAGCAGGGGCGGTGGCGGCAGCAGCAGCAGCAGCAGCGATTGGCAGCTAAGAGACAGCTGCAGCAAAGAGAAGGTAAGCCGGGGGAAGGGAGCAAGTGGGGCCAGGTGTTGGCGATCGGGCAGGGGACTCTTTCCCTGCCTGACCCTATTTAGCTGCACCAGGCGGGAGCTGTGTGAACAGGGAGCGCAAACAGGCGCACTCTTTAGGGGTGCACTGGGGTTTGCACAGGGAGGTGCGTGAGAGAGGCTGCAGGAAGCGGAAGAGCCAACAGTGGCAACAGCAGCAGTCATCTCCAGGTAAGTGCATGGGGGGTGACAGCAGGGAGTTTTCACGCGGAGTGCAGCCAAGGCTCCTGCTCCATGGCTGCCTCCTGGCCCGGGGACTGGTGAAGCTTCCACGTAGCCCTGTGGGGTCTGCCTGGCTTGGTCCCTGGGGACACAGAGGCAGGGGCTTCTCTCACCTGTCCCACCTGTGCCAGGATTGCGGTTCTGGAGGGGCAGGTGAGACAGCTCCAGGCAGAAGTGAGCAGGCTGCAAAGGATCTGGGCCGTGCAGGAGTCTGCAGGAGGTGACTGGATGACGATCACCTCCAGGGCCAGGTGGCATCACAGGCAGTGTGTAGCTTCATCAACTGTCACCATGGGAACAGGTATGCGGCCCTGGCAGCACTGGAGGGGACTGGGCATGAGGAAGACAGAAGGGAGGAAGCCACGCTCTCATCCAGCAAGCCATCATCCATACCAACTGAGCAGCATCCAGTGACCCAGAGGAAGAGTCATCAGATCATCATCATAGGGGACTCCCTCCTCAGAGGAATGGAGGGACCCATCCACCATGCAGACCCCAGTGTGAGAGAAGTGTACTGTCTCCCAGGAGCCAAGATTGGGGACATCACAGGGAAGATCACTGACCTCATCTGGCCTTCTGACTACTATCCTATGGTCCTCATCCATGTGGAAACCAATGATGCGGCCTGGAGTAGTCCGGACCAGATCACGGATGACTACAGGGCTCTGGGGGCCAAGCTTAGAGAGTTGGGAGCCCAGGTGATCTTTTCGTCCCTCCTCCCTGTTAGTGGAGGCCATCAGTGGCAGAGCGCCTGCATCCGTGAGGTGAACTGGCACCTCCAGAGTTGGTGTCGTCACACTGGATTTTGCTTCCTGGACCCACACTTCAGATCAGAGGGCATCCTGGGGCGTGATTGTCTCCATCTCTCCCCCAAAGTTAATAGTTTGTTTTCTTTCAGGCTAGTTGACCTTCTCCAGTGGGCTTTAAACTAAGTTCATCAGGGGATGGGGATCCACAGGAGCAAGAAAAAAACTCAACAAGGTATAGGATCTGCCCAGGTAAGAGCTCAAGTATATACCAAGGGACTAGTTGTCTCTCAGGTAAGGGGAGTGCCCAGGGCTCCCATGGGGGGATTAAGGTGTCTCTTCACTAATGCAAGAAGCATGGGGAACAAGCAAGAGGAGCTTGCTCTCCTGCTTGCAAGTAGTAAAATTGACCTGGTTGGCTTAGTGGAGACATGGTAGGATGAAACTTTTGACTGGGCAGTAGACATAGAGGGCTATAGGTTGTTTAGAAGAGCTAGGAAGGGGAAAAAAGGTGAGGGGGGGGTTGCGCTCTATGTTAGGGAACAGTATACCAGTTCTACCTTCCAAATGGGACCAGAGAAAGGCTTAACTGAGACCCTGTGGGTCAAGCTCCAAGGAGGATGGGGGGAGAGGGATCTGGTGGTAGGGGTTTACTACAGGCCACCACATCAGGAGGAAGAGCTGGATCTGGAATTTTCCAAGCAGCTGGGGGAGGCCATGTGTGCAAAGGATGTTGTGGTCATGGGTGATATGAATTACCCTGACATCAACTGGGAGGAGCAGTCGGCCACATCTAGCCACTCACGAAGGTTCCTGATGGGCATACAGGACCTACACCTCATGCAGGAGGTACTCATCCCCACTAGGGAAAACGCCATACTGGATCTGGTGTTAGCCCCTGGGGACGACCTGGTGGGGGATGTTCTAGTACAAGGGAGGCTAGGGGACAGCAATCATGAAATGATCCAGTTTGCTATTCAGAGAAAGGTGGGGAGCACAGTGCAAATGCTTGACTTTAGGAAAGCCAAATTCGATGTGCTCAGGGCAGTAATCAGGGAGGCACTCGAAGCCCAGTGTGTAGCTAGTATGGGGGTCCAGAAAAGGTGGTCCTTCCTCAAGGAGGCTATCCTTGGGGCACAGCAGGATGCAATTCCACTGCACAGGAAGGCGGGAAAGGGGTCCAAGAAACCTTCAGGGCTGAGCGCAGATATCCAGGCTGGCCTGAGGGCAAAGAAAAAAGCGTACTGGCAGTGGAAGCAGGGGGCAGGGACAAAGGAGAAGTACACCTCCCTGACCCGAGCTTGTAGGGATTTGATAAGGGAGGCTAAAGCAGCACTAGAGCTTAGATTATCTTCTGGGATTAAGGATAACAAAAAGTCCTTCTTCAAGTATATAGGTAGCAAGAAGAAGTCTCAGGGTAACTTTGGACCCCTACGGGGCCGCAGGGCAGGGCAGGGCAGTTGGTGACAGTCATGCAAAAGAAGGAAGAACTCTTTAACAAGTTCTTTGCCTCCGTGTTCCTGTCTGCTGACAATGGGGTGCTCTCGGGTGATAGCGTAGAGCCCAGAAAGGATGCGAGTCCCCCGACTGTTAGTTCAGACCTAGTTAAGGATTACCTGGAGGGCTTAGATGTATCCAAGTCGGTGGGCCCAGATGACCTTCATCCGTGGGTGCTGAGGAAATTGGCTGGTGTCATTGCAGAGCCATTGGCATGGCTGTTTGAGGACTCCTGGTGCTCAGGCCAAGTCCCTGAGGACTGGAAAAGGGCTAATGTAGTCCCTATTTTCAAGAAGGGGAGGAAGGAAGAGCCTGGCAACTACAGGCCAGTCAGCCTCACTTCTATCCTGGGGAAGGTCTTTGAAAAAATTATCAAGGGCCACATTTGTGAGAGCCCTGCAGGGGAAGTGATGTTGAGGGGTAACCAGCATGGGTTCGTGCCAGGCCGATCCTGCCTGACCAACCTGGTCTCTTTCTATGACCAGGTAACAAAAAGCTTAGATGTGAAGGAGGAAGTCGATGTCGTCTTCTTGGACTTCCAGGAGGCCTTCAACACAGTGTCCCACCCAATTCTGGTGGGCAAGCTGAGGGACTGCGGCATTGACAAATGCACAGTCACATGGGTGGCAAACTGGCTCCAGGGGCACACCCAGAGGGTGGTGGTGGACGGGCCAATGTCAACCTGGGAGGGTGGGGGCAGTGGAGTCCCCCAGGGCTCAGTCCTTGGGCCGGTGCTGTTCAATATCTTCGTTAGCGACCTGGACGAGGGTGTGGAGAGCACTCTGTTCAAGTTCACTGATGATACCAAGCTGTGGGGTAACGTGAATACACCGGCAGGCAGGGACCGCATCCAGGCAGACCTGGATAGGTTGGAGAAGTGGGCAGATCTGAACAGGATGCGGTTCAACAAGGACAAGCTGCACCTGGGGAGAGGGAACCAGCATTATAGTTATAGGTTAGGGGCTGACCCTCTCAGCAGCACAGAGGCAGAGAGGGATCTTGGAGTCAGGATTGACTCCAGGATGAATATGAGTCGCCAATGCAACGAAGCAACAGGCAGAGCCAACCACACCTTGTCATGCATCAACAGGGGCATCACTAACAGGTCCACAGAGGTCTTGCTCCTCCTCTATGTGGCACTGGTCAGGCTGCACCTGGAGTACTGTGTCCAGTTCTGGGTGCCGCACTTCAAGAGGGATGTGGAGAACCTGGAGAGGGTCCAGAGGGCCACTCATATGGTTGGGGGCCTGCATGGACAGCCCTATGAGAAGAGGCTGAGGGACCTGAATCTCTTCAGTCTCCGCAAGAGGAGACTGAGGGGGGATCTTGTGGCTGCCTACAACCTTATCAGGGGCCAGCAGCAGGGACTCGGGGAAAGTCTATTCACCAGGGCCCCCTTTGGAGTCACCAGGAACAATGGTCACAAGCTGAGGGAGGATAGGTTTAGGTTAGATATTAGGAAGAACTACTTCACTGTAAGCGTGACCAGAGACTGGAATGGGCTTTCCAGAGAGGTGGTGCTCTCACCTTCCCTGGCAATCTTCAAGAGGAGACTGGATAGGCACCTGGCTGGGGCCTTATGACCCCTCCCACCCCCAGTGCTCATTCCTGCCCATGGCAGGGGGTCAGACTCAATGATCTGTCTAGGTCCCTTCCAACTCACTGATTCTATGAATCACTGTCCCAAATCAATTTGGCCAAATCCGATTCGGAGATTCGGCTGCTGCTGAATCTCTGAATCATTCAGGCCCATCTCCAGCCTGCTCCCCGGCAATGGTTGCCCCACCTGCCCCAGCTCCCAGCTCTTTGGGAAAAAAAAAGCCCCGACTCACTGGGTGCTGCCCAGTGGGAGGGCAATCCCTGCTGCCCCCCACTGCCCCACACTGCATGGGGGGCTCTGCCATGAGCTCCCTGATCCCCCCCTCACTATGTCCCCCCTCCCACCCCCCACATGACTGCCCCAGCTCCAGCCCTTTAAGAACCCCCCCCAAAAAAAATCCGGAACTCATCAGTTCCTGCCATGGAGGTAATTCCTGCTGCCCCATGCTGCATGGTGAGCTCTTCCATGAGCCCCCAGAAGCCCCAAGGCTGCTGCAGCAGCCAGTGAGTTCAGGGTTTTTTTTTCCTTAAAGGGCCAGAGCTAGAGCAGGCAGGGCAGCCATGGGGAGGCTGGAGGAGTGGGGGGCTCATAACAGAGCCCCCATGCAGTGAGGGGCAGTGGGGACTGCCCCCCACTCCCCCTCCTGCCTGGCAGCACCCAGTGAGTGCAGGCTTTTTTTTAAAAGGGCCAGGAGCTAGGGCAGGCATGGCAGCCATGGGCAGGGCCTGGGGGAGTGGGTGGGGATTGGGGGAGTTCAGGGGATGGGGTCTGGCAGGGGTCCCCCATGGTGCCCTCCCCACTCCTCCAGCCTCCCCTCCCCCACCCCTTACTTACCAGCTCCGAGTCCAGATCCAGTTCACTGTTGCAGTGGATGGGGACTGTCTGAATCATCGCAGCTCTCCAAATTGATTCAGACCTTTTAATTGGTCCCCTGATTCAATTTGGAATTGGAGATTCGGCCACCAAATTGGGCCAAATGTCCTCCAAATCGAATCAGCACCCAAAGCTTTGCACAGCCCTAGATACAGCTTCTGAACCAGGACTTCCTAGATCTTAAAAACTGGAGGCTGAATAGTAGAAAGAACCCTGGTCCCACCCAGTTCACTCTGCCACTGTGTGACACAGTCTACTGGGCAAGATGGACCTATGGTTTGACCCAATAAATAGCAGTTCTTATGGTCTTATGTTTTTATGTTCTAAGCTCTCCAAGGTCCCCATCCATTATGTGTCCTCTGTTAATGTATAGGAACTTTAACAGCCTACAGTTCTTTAAAGAAAAATGGAAGGGAAGTGACTGCAGACCTCAAATGGGTGGCAGGGCATATAATGTAATGTTGACAGTACCTCTGTGGACCTCAGGCTATGATTGGTACAACAAAAGATTTTTTCAAAATGTATTGGACAGAAGGTGCCCAAGATAAATACCTCATCCTCTGATGTTTATTCATGCTTATAGATAGGGTGATCATAAGTCCCCGTTTAGCAGGGACAGGCCCAGATTTCAGAAGCTTGTCCCAGTTGGCTGTTGGGAATTATAATGGGTGTCCCAGAAACACAGGTGCATGGGGCACGGTCTGGCCAGGAGTTGGAGAGGTACAAAATGCCTTTCAGACAGGCACTGCTGCCTGCCCGGCATACAGCTCCACCCCAATGTAAGAGTGTGGGGGAGGCGGAAGGGCAGTGTCCCAGATTTCCTGGATGATGTTCCAGATTTGTCCCAAAGAGGTGGTGGACACACAAAATACAATGGGGCTTGACTTCAGCAGCCCAGCCTCTTCTAAACTTATGTGAGTCTCTGAGCTGTGTTCTCAGAGACTTCCCTGCTACACTGGGCTTAACTGTCACAAAACTTTGGAGTTGGTGGGGGGAAATGATCATTAACACATGCAGTTTCAGAAATGGAAGAGAAGGCTTATGTCCAAGTGTAACTTAGCCAAAGAAGAGATAACTTAGTGCCACTTATTTAAAGATACTTGGATTCTTCATGTGGATATGTTTGGACAGAAAAAAAAATCACTGAAACTGCTTGAAGAATGCCAAACCACCACTTTATTTCTCCTGTTCTTTTCACTCCATCAGATCCTCTCCTCCTCACATCCAAGTAGCAATGTCTTATCATGCACTTCCACAATTTTAACAGGTACTAAAATTGCATAATGCTCCTGGCAGTCTTCTGAAGTGTGACGTATTCAGGAAAATACCTTAGCTGTGAAGCATTTTCCTTTTTGAACATTTGGGATTCCTCCAAAATATAGTTTAAAAAATCATCTACTAAACATCTCTCATTGGTACAAGCTAACTGGTTAGACTGAAAGGTTGTAAACTTGTTTCTCGCCTACTGTGCATGGATAATGTAACTTCCACCAAAGGAAGTTATGCCGCACACATAGAGATCAATAAACCCCTGAAACTCTTAATTATATCATCAGTCTTATCTTCATAACCTAAATAAGCATATTTATTAATCAGACTTGCTGAACACCTTGGAAAGGTTGCCTTTAGTTTCATTCTTGCATGAAATTGAAGCATTCAAAGAAGTAACAAGTTAGGTGGCAACAATTAGAATATAAGGTAACCTTAGTAGTGGCTATACGAGCTCTCCCACATACCTCTGATAATGCACCTGGCCTGCAACATTCCTAATTTTTTTTCAGTTCCACAAGTAATTACTTGTCAAAGCCTAGATGAATATATACCAGGGATCTGAAGAAGATATCAGATCCTTGGCCTCATTTTCTCTAAGAAGAAATAAGAATTAAACTCATATCCTTCCCAGAATTAAAAAGATTAGGAAAAGATTGATTCTTTAGTAAAAAAAAAATAAAAATTAATACAACTGACAAAAGCACCGCTATTTAAGAATTTTTACATTCTTCTTAAGACCTGCCACCCCACAAACTGCTTTATATCCACTGAAATAAATATATTAATCATAAGTATTTCTCTGTAAGATATGATGATCTAGATAATAGGTAGAGAAACTTAGGCTGCTTGCAGATGTTAAAAAAATAAAAATGTAAAGGCATTTAACGCATTACAGATGTTGCACAGCCAGGTTGAAGTATAAATTGAGCACTTCAGTGGGGCTTTTGGATGCTTTTAGCTAAAGCTTATTCAATTAGATAGAAGTACAAAAAGCCCCACTAAAGCACTCACTGTTTACAGACATCAGAGGAGCTGAGCTGAAGTAACCCACTGCCTCTCCTGGGTATGCATGGGGCTTGGTGCAGGAATTCACTAAATTTAAAGTAAAGTGCTGTTTGTGTTTTATGTTTGCAAGCACCCTAAGGCACTGAAGAGTTAAGTCACTTGGTCAAGGTAATTCAGTCAATTTAGGGCCTGACCCAGAGCCCACTGAAGTGAATGGAAAAAAAATGCTCATAATCTTCCACAGGGACTTTAGTTAAGACTCTTAAACAGGAGCCTTGGGTTTTATTCTTAGCTCTACTTTAAAGTAAATCATTTTTTAAAAAAATGTCCTCTCAAAACTTTAAAAATAGAAAAGCTAGTCAAGCCACAAATTCACTTGGGGAAAAAAGTCCTGGTACACAGAAGCTCTAAAAAGAAGGAATAACGTAGTAAGAACATGTAACCCATCAACAAGCTTATGAAAATGCAAATCTTCGTTTTTCAGCACAGCACATCTGCACCCAAGTCAGTACATGCTATCATGCTAATAGCTATATTCTGGATTTTAGCTCAAATAACCAATATTTACCTTTTTTAAAGGACATGTGACAAAAATTGACGATTGTACAATCGGTGTGTCTATCTCCTGTTCTGGGTCTAGAGAAACAAAGGAAAAATAGAAAAAGACTGAACACTGCAGAATAAATTCATCTAATGCTTAGAAAATATAACTATTATATTTCATCATGAGTATGCCCAAGTTTAGGAAATGTATTACGTGCACAAAATGATACTTGTCCTGCAGTAAATAAAGGAGATTTCTGAAAAAATCCTTATAAAGAGTTTTTATAATGCACAATATTTAGGGCCTGTAGCAGGGCACTAAGGTGCCTGCTACTCTTGGGAGCAATAAGGAAGGAGCCCAGGTGCTGGTTGTGAGGGCAGCCGGAGGGAGCCAGTGACTCATAAGGGGCATAAGCTGGCCAGAAGGGGCAGGGCCTGGCTCCCATTTAAACCCCAGGGCTGAGGCCAGGCAGGCAGTTCCCTGCTGGTGGCTGCAGGGGAAGGAACTCTACCAGAACCTAAATGCACAAGCAGTTTGGTACGGGTGAGGGATGGAGCACCCTTAGGGGTGGGTCGAGTGATGTTTTAGCCAAGTGGCAGAAGTTTGTTATAGCCTAGGGGTTTGAGTTTTGTGTTTGCTGTTTACAACCAGAGGTTTGGGTGAGGCTATTAGGGGATGGAGGAGGCCTCATTTTTGGGGACCCACTCCAGAGTGGGAACCCCGGCACCAGTGAGGGCACAGCTTTTGAGGGATCACAGTCCTTGCGCCAGTGAGGACGCAGTTTGGGACAACACAAACCCTGGCACTGGAAGGATGATCTTGAAAAAGGCCATGGATGCCTGCACCTGGCAGGGGGGAAGGTACAAGTATATACAAGTTGTGTTGTTGTTAGGACTGGCAGGTTGCCCCTGGTTTTGAACCTGTGGCCCCCTTGCTGTGAGGCCAGTGTTTGTGCCCCTGGGCCAGGGAGGGCTATGCTCCAGAAGGGAGCAGAAAAGGGAGCCACAAGCCTCCAGGCACTTGAAAGAAAAGCTAGAGCCTCAAACTCAGACCCTGTGTGGTGGGTTTGGACGAGGAGGCTTAGCTAGAATAAAAAAGGGTCAGGCCGTTCTAGGAGAGATCCCAACATACCCAATAGAATAGGCAGTCTCCCGCTCACATAAGTTCCATCAAGACGTGGCAGACGAGATTAGAGTGAGACAGAAGGATTCCAAGAGGGCTCCAAGGAAGCCCCTCTGGCATAACCTGATGCAGGCAAGCTCTTTCCCACTCTCTCAGTATTAACTGATAAGAAGGTTCCAAGTTCTGGAGCAGGCAACATTGCATTGTTTTTACTTAATAAACACATTATCAGTTTGGCAGGTTCAACATTTGATTAAAATGAGGCACATCTCTTCTTCGTGCAGCATTCATAGTTTCATAGTTGGTAGGGTCAGAAGGGACCTGAGCAGATCATCAAGTCTGAACCCCTGCCATGGGCAGCAAGGTGTTCCTCTAACCTCCTCTTAAAGACCTCCAGGGTAGGAGCCAGCACCACTTCGCTTGGAAGTTGGTTCCAGATACTAGCCATCCTGGCAGTGAAGTAGCGCCTCCTGATGTCTAGTCTGAATCTACCCTTTGCCAGCTTGTGACCATTATTTCTAGTCACTCCTGGTAGCACTCAGGGGAACAGGGACTGCCCCAATGCCTGCTGGTCCCCCCTGACTAGTTTGTAAACAACCACTAGATCCCCCTCAGCCTTCTCTTGTGGAGGCTGAACAGGTTCAGATCCCTTAGCCTCTCCTCATAGGACCTGCCCTGCTGCCCCCAGTCATGCAGGTGGCCTTCCTCTGGACCCTCTCCATGTTGTTCACATCCCTCCTGAAGTGCAGCACCCAGAAATGTACTCAGTACTCCAACTGTGGCCTGACCAGTGTCGCATAGAGGGGGAGGATCACCTCTCTGGACCTGCTTGACATGCATGACGAGGTATATGGTTGGGCTTCCTGACTGCATCCCCACCCTGTCGGCCCATGTTCATTTTGGATCTTGGAGTCATCAATAATGACTACAAGATCCTTTTCCGCCTCTGCACTGACAAGAAGGGAGTTCTCCAGCCTGTAGGTTTGCTGCTGGTTCTTCCCCCCCCAGGCCCAGTCATGGGCATCTGGCACCTCCCAAGTCTAGAGAGGCAACAGTTTGCCAATGGGGGGGTCCTCCAGTGGCCAACCGCTGGCTGAGGGGGGTCCCCCCCAGTGGCCAATTGCTGACCGAGGGGGTGGAGTGCATTCCCCAGCAGCCAATTGCCAACCCCAGTGGCCAATTGTGCACTTTCAGTTTCATGGATAGCGCTTCCAGGGGGTGCATGGCCAACCTCAGGGGGTACACATGCACCCCCTACGCATCACCAGTGCTCCCAGAAGGGGACTGGGGAAGAAGACAGGAAGGGGGACAGTGTGCAGGCAGCCTGGATTGTGAGCAGCGATGCCCAAGATGCAGGGCCAGAGGAGTCTATGGCAGGAGACCCATGATGAACAGGTGCCAGGGCATGCGTACTCAAAGTCCTCAGGCCCAACTCATCTGATGAGGGCTCCCAGTCCATGAGTGTAAGAAGGGAGTCAGCCAGGGCTTCACAGATCTGGTCGGCCTGCTGTGGAGCAGGGCTGGGGCCATACACATTGACAGGGGGCTCACCTTCTCCCACATCCCTGCAACAAGTGTGCTCATGGTCCCACACCTGGTCCATAGTTGAACTGCTCTTTCCTGTTGCCCACCATAGGGCCTTATGAGCCAGGGCTTGAGGGGGTAGGCCAGGCCCCTGATGAGGATTGGAGTGGGAGGGGAAATGTCATCATCAATGATGAAACTGGGGACCCTGGGCAGTGGTGATGCATAGGGGGTTCACAGGGGTGCACATACACCCCCAACAGTGCCAGTGCACCCCCTGACCAGCTGCACTCACCGCTTAGGCAATGGGCAGGAGGGGCAGATGGGAGCACCAGTGCCCCCCCTGCAAGCACCAGCCAGGGACTGGAGTGCTGTTACACTTCCAGAAGCAGCCACAGCCACACCCAGAAGCAGCTGCAGATCGGATGGAGTAATTGGCCATGCCCCCCCAGTCAGCGGGATCAGCCACAGGGGGGATCCCCCCCTGTCACTGACTGGTCACTGGAGGGGGTGGTACATGTACCCTCTGACTAAGGTGGCACTAGTTGCCCATGAGCCTGGGAGTGTAGCACCCGCTCTCCATCGCTCTGGGGAACGAGGAGCTGTTGAAGAGGCAAGCATTGTACTCATCAGCTGCATGAAAGTCAGTAACCCAGTCATGCCCGACACACGTGTGTGTGTGTGTGTGTGTGTGTGTGTGTGTGCGCGCGCGCGCGCGCACATGCACGTGCCATCCAAGTGGCACCCCAGTCAAGGGTGGCTCAGCTGTTTGGCTCGGCTTGGAAGTCTTTGGCGGCCCAGGGATCCTGCAAGGCACACGGGGAGGCATGCAAGAATCCCCCCAACTTGCTTTGCTCAGGTCATACAGGCAGGCTTTAAGCACTTTTTCCTCCCCCCTCACTCCCCTTGCACTTCAAGGGGTAACGCATGTTCTGCTTGCTCCTGACCTAACCTTGGCCACTTAGAGTAAAGCTTGAAAGTTAGAACACTTCTGTCTTGGCTTCTTGAATGCCTGTACTTAGCGTAAGACATGATATAACATGAACAATAGCAGTAAAAAATTCTCTCATCTTAATTACTTCCAAGTAGTATCACTGAGACTTCCACCTAACTGGAAGATGAAAGTTAGCTTGCGTTTCCTGATACGTCTGCTGAGGTTACCAGCAAGGTAGCTGACCAGGAAGGTGATTTACAAATATGATGGAGGTATCTGTCCAGTACAAGTTACAATTACAAACAATACTTGCACCAATTATTTTTATCTCAACTATGAATAGCTGCTGGAGTGCAAGGAGTTCCTCTGATTAGCAAATGGGCCAAGTCTGACTACAGTTCTGGGTTATATTGACAAACTGAAGAGATTTTAGAGAAGAAATAAAGAAAAAAATTGTGGAAAGGATGATTTTTTAGGGGAAATTGAAGTTAATAACTCTGAATTATCTGGTACAAGTTAGCACAGCTGTGTTGACAAAATTGTATGAATTTACTACTTAGGTATCTAAGTGCTATGCAGCCAAGCTAATTAATCCTAATATTAATATGATAATTTATTATTTATATCAAGTTGGATAGTTCCCTAGAGACACATTCATTGACCAGTACTCATTGTGCTTGATGAGATACAACAAATGCAAAACAAAAATATGACCCAAACTCCAAAAGTCTCATAAGCTAAGAAATTATTAATAATGAGTATATAAAAAGTATTTGTACAAGGCATAAATTAAAGTTTGGGAGGTATTTAGCATTATAAAATGGTTACAACAAAAAGAAATGGAATTAAATAGACAAAATAAATCAAGTTGAAAAGCTAAAAATGAAGTGCACTAGATTTGAAAATAGGTTCCCTCAAAAAGTTAGAGAAGCCTTATCATTATCACTTAAGATACTTACAACTAAATTAGTCAAGTCAGCAGAGGATATTTCACAATGATGAATTGCATACTGGCAGGGGGAATGGACAAAAAGTAAAACAGTTGTTAGAATCTCATTAATTTAAGTGTACCTGGAGCAGGGGTGGACAAAATACAGCCCGCAGGCCAGATCCAGCCCACAAGGCCATTCTATCTGGCCCACGGGGCCCCTAAAAAAGTGTAGAAAATTAATATTTCTCTGCCCTTGGTTCCTGTCAAAAATGACAGGCTGGCAGTGAGGCGGGTTACAAGCTGGTGCTGAGCACGGGGAAAAGTGGCCCCTCACCCACCCCATGGCCAGCGCCCCACACTGCCAGCACCCCACAACCTGCATGAGGCTGCCTGTGCCTGCATCAGACAGCCCTGCGTGGGAGTGCTGGCCATGGGGCAGGCGAGGGACCGCTTTTCTCCACACTCAGCATCAGCTTCTTCACTGCTGGCGAGCAGGGGGTCAGGGCTGAGCTCTGCCCCCCACCTGTACCACAGGGCTGGGTGAGTGGATGGGGAGCCAGCAGAAGCACAGGGCCTGCACCAGCATCCTGGGGCCAGTGCTGGTGGGGCCTAGAGCACGGTGGCAGGAGCACAGGGTCCCAGCTGGCAGGGCCTTTATGGAGCCAGGCCAGCTCCCCCTTCCCTGCTGGTGCAGCCCAGCCTGGCTTCACAAACCCTTGCCTGCCTGTGCCCCGCTCTGGGCCCCACCAGTGCTGGCCCTGGGACATTGGTCCCAAGATGGTGACCAGGTTGCGGAGCACCTGTCAAGGGGCGGGGCACCCATGTGGCCCTTGACAGCCTGCCAAAACTGGGTAAGCGGCCCTCCACCTAAAATAATTGCCCACCCCGACCTAGAGTCTCAATTGATAACTGAGAAAGGGAAGGCTCATATGAACCACCAGCTCCAGCCTCTGGCCCCTGGCCACCAGCTCCAACCTCCAGCCCCCAGCCCCGGCCCCCAGCCCCAGCTTCTCAGCTGCAGCCTCTGGCCTCAGCCTCCAGCCCCCAGGGTTTCAGCTCCAGCCTCTGGCCCCAGCCTCCAGCCCCCTTCAATAAGTGACCCACACTGGACCAAGGCAGCATGCTCATAGACCAAGGCTGCACACTCATGGACCGCTACTCCTTAAAGGGAGCATTGCTCATATCCCTTTACTACTGATATCAAAACACAGATATAACTTCCCTATAGCCAGCAAAAAAAAAGTTAAGTTTATAAACTAAGATTTTTTTCCATTAGCAAAGAGGAAGTGACTGATTATGACTCACGTCATTAACCAAGTAGTAAGGCAACTTACAAATAATGTTGTACAGCAAGCTTAGTCTCTAAGGAAATACATGTTGAGGCAGCCAGAAGGGTGATAAGAGCCTTGTCCTCTAGATAAGATTGGGTTGGCCCTATTGCTAACAGTGACGAAAAGCAAACTCAAAAAAGAAGGTGAATAAAGATTCATTGAGGACAATGATGGATGAATGTTTTACACACAGGTTTTGTGCTTCCTGAACAAGTAGAATGTGGATTTAGTCTCTCTAATGAAGCACAAGGTTTAGCAAACAGTGTGACAGCAAATAACCAGATGAAAGATGAAAACCATGAAATTAAACATGCTCAGAGCCTATTACAGGACCTCAACAACACAAAACCTTTCAGAGGTGTAACACAATCTACTCACTGTGCTTAGGATCAGAACAACCTAAAGTGAAACCAGGACCAAGTTGGTCCAGTCCAGCTGGTAAATGAGCTGAATCAGCAAAAGCCAAGTCTCCTGTAGGACCTCTGCCAAGGGTCACCCTCCCTCTTCTCCCCTCCACCAGCAGAATCTCAAGGCAGGATGGCAGAAGTCTCTCTACCTGCATTGGTCAGGGATGAATCAATTTCCAACAGTGCAATTGTCCTACTGTCTAAGTTACCATTTGTGCCTATGGGAATGAAACTGCTCCAAGGAGGATTTTCTGGAATAAATTTTTCTGTTAGGATTGCTACAACCACAAACTCAAGAGGATTATTTAATAGTAGTTTCCCAAAAATCATATGGGGTTTTTTTGAAAAGCTTTGTAAGTCATTAGCATGCATCTCAGCATGTGAAAGGGCCTTGAGCAACATCACCAGCTGGACAACAGCTGTTTGGATACATTCTTCAAAACCCATGTTCAATATGCTTATAATGTCTGCTCTGCTGTCATTGCTCTGTAGCTTGCCTATGCCTACTCAAGCTAACTTTAAGTTGAATAGCTTACTTCCAAATATTTACCTAGCTTTTCAGGTAGGTTTTGCAGCCTGCATGAAGCTCCATGGTGTCCAAGCTACACTGCTAATGGTACTCAACCCCACTAAGTTAAAATTTGCTTGGGTATATCTGCACAAGCTCTAGGCCCAGAAATGTGTCCTGTACAGTTTTCTGAAATGAACAGTTCACATGCTTTAAATTTCCTCTGGCTCTAATAACTGGGGAGATCATGAAAAAGGACTTACAAAATCTTTGATCAGCCATCTGTGTGGCAAGCCATTCACGGAGCCTCTGGAGTTAGGCAAATGGCCATGTACTCAGACAATAGAGAAGGAAGGGCAGAAATCATAATAAAAAATTATTATAGCAACTTGCATGTCTATAGTAATCCCAAAGTGCTATTTAAAGCCCAAGATCTTTTAGTCTCTGCTTTCCATCTGATAATTGAAATTCCTGACAGAGTAAAAATACATTAGCAGCAGGTGAGATCATATAAAAGCCAATTTTAGCTGCTGGAGATTTCTTGAATTGTAGGCTGGGCTGCAATTTGCTTGGATATGTGCAGATAAGATATTAATGCTGATGCCATTACTGCTCCAAATGATTTGTGTGCTAACCTAGTGTGGGAGGTACTCTATGGAAAGACAGTCCTGTTTAGAAAAGGTTTCCAAATATAAGGATTAAACACAGGTCCCCTATAAATTACTTGTGAACACTTTTTGGCTGAGTTAAGCTATCTGAAACAGTAAAGACTCTGGCACCAGTCATACCTTCTTATGCTCCTTTTTTTATAATGCTCTTCTTCCTCTTCTCCACCTTTTTCCTTCAGCACGTCATCAGTCTGCAAGGGATGAGATCATTTCAGAATTATACACCTGATGTGTTGCCACTCCCTCCTTGACAACTCAGCCAGAAAGGTTACATAACCAGCAGTTGTTTGCTTGGCTGTCATAAGCCTTTGAAATGTTTTGTGGCTGGAGCAATGCTTGATTTTCAAGTGCTAGATACACCCACAGAAAGCGGTGCACACATAGAGAAGGAATTCTTTTGGTGAGAAGAAAGGTATAATCAGAAGAGAGCAGAGGTTAGCTGGTTTAGCAGAGAGTTCATGGTTTCATATTACAGCTTACCATGAACAGCTATAGAAGAGCCTTGTGCATGCACATTTTGCATCCAAAGTCCAAACATGATCCTCCACTGGAAATTTGTCTTGATTTTAGCCCCCAGATCAAAGAGCCTTCCTGGGAAATGTATTGTAATTAAGTTCAAAAGTTTAGCTTCAACTTCTTCTGTCACCCGTTTTATCTTATTGTTCAACTGGTTTGCAGGAATTGTCCATTTGTCATTCATAACACTCTGGAACAGATGCAGAACTCTGGGTAGCAACCAAAAGTATTGTTACTAAACCCAAGCCCTGTTATATCAGTTACCAAAGTTATACTAAACAACCCGAGTCAGAACTGACTTGAACCTTCACCACAAACCCAAGCCCCGTCACAAACCTTAATTGAGGTCATCAGAAGTGTTTGTTTACATTATGTGGTTGTGTTTAATTATCACACCATGTTCTGATTAGTCTGGAAGCAGAGCTGCTTTTATGAGATACATTATTTAGTATTCCAGCTGAGTTGAAGTAAGGGCAAAAAGGTTAATCTCCAGGGGGAAAAAAAAAGAGTCTAGAATCATTTCTGCTCATCCTAAAGGTTTGGATAAATTCAAGTAGTTGGATATCTATTTGCATGAAAACTTTGGATGATTATTGTTTACAATACTAGCAATTGGTGTGGCTGGAAAGTCCCAAGAAAGGCACATTTTGAATTTGTTGAGCTAAACCCAGGCAGGAGTAATTTACACTGATCAGTGGATCTCTCATTTTCCTCATTTATTAGGTGGTTTGCACTCAAGCAGATAAATCAGTTACCAGGTCACCGGTAGCTGTATCCCAAAAACAGACAAAGTCATACAGTAGCACCAAGGTTACTATTGGTTCATAGAACCTTACTCAAAAGACTTCACATCCTAATGAAAAGGCTTAAAGCTCCTCAGTATCTCTGAGATGGTCCTACAAATAGGTTTCCTGTTGCAAACAATTCTAAGATGTAATTTCCATGTCATGCAATACTCATTATATAGTGGAAGTTGAATCTTCAGCTATGTAACGATGTCATGGTCTTTGGCAAATCCTGTTGTAGTGACTACATACATGCAAATTTCCTACTATTACAAGAAATTTCACTTTCCAGAAAAGCTTATGTTCCTGAACTTCTTAAAGAAGAGTCCTTTATGAGCATCCATCTAGGATTAACCTTTCACATGAAATAAGATTTACTTGAAACCAAATTCCAGTTGGAGAAAACAGATTAGGGAAATAGCTGTTAATGATTCAACAGTGTCTTTGGTAGCACAATTATCTTTTTTTCAACAGGGGGCCAAGTCCTCAAAAATATGGAACCTTCCCAGAAAGGTTCCACTTCTCAACATTTGGTCCTATTTTTGCTGATATACAGAAATTAATTGGTACAGCTCCAGGCTTAGGTAAGTTTTACTGAGGTCTTGACATGATGTGCTTTACAAGCTATCAGCATACTTTGCAAGTGGTTGAAGGCAATAATCTTTGTTACACAAAACAGGGCATTCAAAAACAGCCAAAGCAAAAATATCCTGAGATCAGTAAGAATCTTTATGGCAAGGATTTGCCTTAAAGAATCTTTACAGCTCCTCACGGGGTTTCAGTTTGGGCACAGAGGTCAATCATGCCCAACAATTAGCACTTAATTAAGGACAATAATCTTAACAGGCTGTTTTTACAAAATGTAAATGTTTGGATAACCTTATATTTCCTAAAAGAGATGAATCTATCACAAACGAAAGAAGGACCCTGTTAAAAACAGTTGCTTTTTTAACAAGTAGTTATTCCCATGATGAATTTGAAAATGCGAATGGTAAGATCCTGGCAATAAAATGGCCTATAACCTTTACTAACATAAATATTATTGATTATCGTGGTTCAGTCTAATGCTTGGCCTATACAGTACGCAGAGTTTGTAAAGGTAACTTTTGATGAGGGCTGCATTTATTTTTTTACTGAAATAGCTTTGCCCCTACCATTAGAGCAATACAGTTTTGTGTGAAAGGAAAATATGTTTTGTGATATCAGTTATTGTACTAACTACTGTATATAGTCCAGTAAAACAAAACAAAACAAAAAATCACTTACTAGACAAATAAAAAGATTTATATACAACACAGAGGTCCAGATTGTCAGATAGCATGTATTGAAATAGTTCCACTAATTTGAGTTGACAAAAGATTTTTAAGTTAACTCTGTAGGCAGTTGTACCACAGTTGAAGGTGTATGTGTAGCTATATCTGAGCTAGCTTTAAACTAGCTAGTTCAGGTACCAATAGTAGGGATAGAGGCAGCTTTATTCATCAGTAGTTGTTGCACTGTTCTAGCCTCAATGTTAATTAATAAATGTTTCACTTCCACCTTGGCACACTTACAACTGCAGCTGGTCAAAATAGCTGAATTGCTCATTCTGTAAATTTTTTTATTTTCTGACAAAAGACTGACTCATTTTCTGACCAGTGCAAGAAAAAGCTCTTTTGCAAGCAGATCAGTCATAAGGCAGTTTTATCTTCCTTTTCCCCTTCTCATTTACAGCATTATTAGAAGGGTAAAACCTTATGCTGTCTTGCTCAGATGAGGTCACTCATCCTAATATGTAGCTGCTTCAACAGTTTCTCATCACTGCTGATCAGTGAAATGAGATAAAATCCACTCTCCCTGCAGGTAATGCAAGAAATTGGACTGTAAATGCATTGGGAGGAGCAGGGAATTGAAGGCAAAAGTTCCAAGGGTTGCTAGTTACTAACCAGGTATAACCACAGGCACTGCACCTTTACAGCTTCACTTGGGTCTCTGGAGGAGTGCTGCAATAGAGAGGAAACTCCAGTGCAAAGGAAAATAGTGTGGGAAGCTTAAATTCAGTCTTTATATAGGAATTTTTCACAAAGAGATAATTTAAAAGGATGCACATTCAGTATTCTGACCTCTCGTGTTGCTTACAGAATCAGATAGTTGAAAGGGACCTCTACAGCCATCTCCTAGTCCAACCCCCTGCATGAATGCAGGAATGCTGTTTCTAAATCAGCCCTGTCCAATGCTTATCCCGCCCCCTCTTGAAAACCTCCAGTGCAGGATATTCCACAACTTCCCTGGGTAGGCTCTATTGCACTGCTGCACTGTTCTAACAGCAAGGAAGCTTTTCCCGAGAGCTATCTAAATCTACTTTGCAGCAGTAAAAGCATTGCTTCGCATCCTGTCCTCTGTGGTAAAGAAAAACAGTTATTCTCCCTCTTCTTTATGGCACTCTTCTAAATACTTGAAGACTGTTATTATGGCCCTCTTCCCCCCACCCCCTTGCCTTTTCTGGAAGCTAAGCATGCCTAGTTCTATCAAACTTCCTTTATAGTGTATGCCTTCTAACCCTGGTCTCATTTTTCTTGCCTGCCTCTATATTGGAGGGGATAAACACTAAGGTGCATGGCTGACACTCCAGAGGTTGCAAGTTTGAGGCCATACCAGGAAGTGCCACTGTCGGATACCAAAGAATCTGCAAGTTCTGCTAAATACCTTGTCATAAGGACATAAGAAGGAAGGAAGGACTTTCCCACATCCTTCTGGAAGTGTGAGCCAGAATGGTGGATAGCAATCTAGATGAAGCCTAATCAACATTGAATAGGATGACACTTTCATCTCATACTTCTTTTGATGCAGACCAAAATTGCCTTTGCTATTTTTGTGACTCTGTCATGCTGCTGACTTGCTGAGTCACCCCAAACCCCAAGATCCTGCTGAGCAATGCTACCACCTAGCCAGTTATCTCCCATGCTGTATTTGCACTTTTGAGTATTTTCTCCTAAATGTAGATAGAACATTACACCTGTTTGCATTGAACTTGATCCTATTGGGCATGTCCCCATGAGCAGAAACATACATTTCCCCTGGACAAATAACAGCAGCATGTTTTTGTGGCACTGCTAGTTATCCCCAGGCACACGCCTACATGCATGCTTTGACACACTGCAGATTGCCCTGGGTGGAGATGGGGAGGTTGGACCCAGTACCTGAGCTGGCCCCAGCAGCCTTATCTGGAGCTTTGAGGGCTTCCATCACAGAGCCTAGCTGGCAGCTGAAGCATGGCTCTGGCCAGCCAGGCTCCAGTCTTGGGCAGTGCATGCTGCAGTCATGTGCACCACACCACTTTTTTTTTTTAACAGTTCTTTTTGACACCGGGATCTCCCAGTGCCAAAAAAACAATTCAAGAAGAAAACAAAACCTCCACGCTGCTAAATGGCAGTGCTGTGAACATGTGCATATGCATGCTTATGAGGACGTGCCCATTGCATCTAATCCAGCTCTCTGACCTCTTAAGGTCCTTTTGACTCTTATTCTTATCCTCCAAAATGTTTGCAGTCCTTCTCACCCTAACCCTAACAGGATTTGCGAAGTTTAAAAGAACAAACCTAGGACTGATGACCTTTTTTAGGTTCTTTGTGATACATATAAAGCAGGTGATGGGTCTTAGGCATGAGTCTGGAACACGGCTTGAACTCACATCTGTGAGCTTATTTCCTAACCATCTGCCATTAGACGATATATATGGGAAAACAGGAAAGATTTTTTTTTAAGTCTGAATGGCTCCAACACAGGTTGTTGTTTTTTTCCTATGTGAAAGGCAAGAATTTCTATCAGTGATATAGTATTAGATCAAATGTGTAGTGGGATAGTTAGACAAGCTTTCAAATGAGGTTACCATGAAGAATGCCTTGCATTCAAAAACTTGTCTAATTCTATCCAAGTTACATAGTTGGTCCAATAAAAGATAACACTAGGGACCTATCAAATTCACGGCAGGAGTTGGCAGCACAGCAGCTCTTTTAATCTTGGAAGTTCCCCTATGCAGCCCCCACTGCCGATTGGTGGAGGGCCTCTTGCTTATGATCAGTGAGGAGACAAAAAACGCAGTTTTAAATATGGCATCATTTTTGCTGCTTGTCACTGATTGGCCAAGGAGCCCTGGCAGCCCCCCTGTCTGCTGTTGACCAGCCAGGAAGTTAAAAACAGCACCACCTTTAAAACCACGGTTTTCACTTCCCTGATAATCAGGAGTAGGAAGAGTGGGCAGGGACCGTGTGCAGCAGAGCTCGCCCAGGTGGTCCAGTCTGTGGCTGCCTCTGTGGTGCTCCGCATGGAGACAAACCCCTTCCAGGGCAACGTATGTCACACTCCAGCCTGCATCTGGCAGCCTCGCCCTGGCCACTGCACACATCTCCTGGCAGGGCTGCTCCCAATCCAGCTGCAACCACCTGGATGCTGCTCTGCTCCTCTTGCCTCCAGGAGTGGCTCCTCCTGCTATGCTGCTCTGGGCTGTGAGGAAACTTTAGCTGGGTGGCTCCTGATGCAGAGCACAGCACTCCAACTTCCAGCTACCTTTCAGCCACTTCATCCACCCAGCACAATGAGTGGCCACCTCCAGGCACAGGCTGGAGTATGGCATGGTGTCACAGAGCAGGGTCTCTGGGGTGGCCATGATGCCCCTGGCAGCTCCGTGACCATGCAAGCTGTGCCCCAATGGCACCCTCTTGTCTCGCCTGCCACATCTTGTTGGTAAAATAAATTGGGAAGCTGCCCACAAGCCTTGGACTCAGTCCACTGAACCCCAATCAGCTCACTAGTTTTGGGGCCCTTTGCCGGGCTTCTCTTTAATACAGTGCTGTGCGGGGCACTTCAGGCCTTATGGGCCAGTTGTGAGGCTCCAAAACTCCCCTTTACCATGCCCCAAGCCTTGCAGGTGTTATCTGAATATTATTACTTCTGTTGGGGTCTCAGCCTACTCGGCCTCACCCCTTTAATATAGCTAGGCTTTCTAGCCTAGACCCAGTGTCCAGCCCAGCTTTAAGGCATTACTCTGTTTGCTCTTGTTACTAGGCCCCTGGCTCTTGCCTGTTGTGCCCCTCTGGCACTGAGGTCTCTGGCCCTCTGAAGCTTGCGCCTTTCTGGCGCTAGGCTCTACACAATTGTGTGCCCCCTCTGGACACTAATGAGGCCTCCTTCTCCCCTATTAGCCTCATCCGTGTCTACCAGTTCAAACACTAACACAAACCTAAGCTCCTGGGCTATAACATAACACTAACAATAAAGGCAGCATTCTGCCCCTTTAAGAGGGCAAATTTCCACCCTTAGGATAGCATACCCCTGGGTACCTGGTGAGCTCCTAGCACAGGAGTAGGCAACCCCTGGCACAGGTGCCAGTGTGTGGCACTCGAAAGCATTTTCCTGGGCACGTATGCCTTTGTGTGGATGGCAAAGAAGGGTCTGGGGCTACATGGCCACAACAAGGATCAGGCCCCTCATGGCTTCCCCACCATCCACCCTTGGCATGCCAACTTCTTACAAGTTGAAGTTGCAGGTGTTTTTGGCACTCTGCCCAAAAATGTTGCCAACCTCTGTCCTAGAGTCTTACTGTATTTGGCAGTAGCAGGAACAACTGGTGCCTCCCGAGACTGACGGGGCACCATGGTGGTGACCACCTGCAGCAGCCACCATCGGTGTTGGCGATGGCAAGCAGGGACCACTCGCAGATGTAGCAGCCACATCGACAGTGGGGGGGGGGGGGGGTGGCAAGCAGCGACTGCCTACAGAAGCCAGCAGAGGCTTATCTTGGGGTGCACATGCCCCGCCATACTCTTCCTACATGTCGCCTATGGGAGGTAGCAAAACAGGCAGCCAGATGTATTGGGCAGCTGTCTTGTGCAGGAGCTCTTTCTCCTGGTAGTTGCCAGAGAAAGTGTACTCCCTGCCAGCCCCAGCCTGACCTTATATGTTCCCTGGGCTTTGATTCCTTCTGGTCAGCTGACCACCTGCAGCTGCTGGCTAATTACCTTGTTAGCCTGTTACTCAGGCAACCTGTAGCTATGGAGCCCTGCCTAGCCTGCCCAGATCCTTTGGTAGGCTATTTTTGCCCTTAAAGGAGCAGACACACCTTGGTGCCCTGAGACACACAAGCTGCCCCGGGTGGGGCTCGCCTCCATGCGGAGCACCACAGAAGCAGCCACAGACCACATCACTTGGGCAAGTTCTGCTGCACATGCCGCCTGCACCCTCCCCCTACTCCTGATCATCAGGGAGGCAGAATCTGTGGTTTTAAATATGGTGCTGTTTTTGCCTCCTGCCCAGTCAGCAACAGACAGCGGGGCTGCCAGGGCCCCTCAGCCAATCAGAAGCTGCCAGGGCCCCTCAGTGAGTGGCAAAAATGGTGCCAAATTTAAAACTGTGTTTTTTGCCCCCTGGCTGATCAGGAGCAAGCAGCAAGCAGTGGGGTCCCTCCACCAATCAGCAGCTGGGGGGCGCACAGGGGAACCTTCAAAATTAAAGGAGCTGCTGCCCAGCCCACTCCCACTGTGAATTTGGTAGGTCTCTAGATATCACCCTAAGAAATCCTTGCCTTTCATATAATTTCTGGACCATTATAGCTACATCATCACTCTTACACTACCATAACAAAGAAGATGTAGAAATCCATTCCTTTCTTTACTCTTTTTCGTAAACAATCTCTAAATGAGCTAGCCAGATTCAAATAAAATATCCTTTTATTTGAGGATGACTCAGATACAGCCCACAGCAGACTCTGTCCCATGTATCTATGGGTCTGGTCTGTGGGGCTACTCATGGGTCTGGAAATTGGTGGCATGATGAGCAGTAGCAGCATTTATTCCTAGATCTTGGAATTAACATTGTTGCCACCAAATTTCCCCACATAGGACAGATGACACAGCTCTGTACTTTGAATCTGGCCCATGGACTAACTGCACCACTCATCCAGCTCACAGTCTTTGATGAATTGGGCATCAATGTTTTAAGCTAGGGCAACCTCATTGACTGAAAAAAGAAGAGACTATTTAGTCAGACTGTTTAAAGCTGTTATTTGTTCGGTACTTTGAACAGCTACTACAGTTGAATACCTAACAGTTGCAAGAAAGGCAATTTTCCCTTTCAGATATAGTTTTATTAAAATAATGATAAATACGCAGAAATCCTCCATGCTTCTTGAAGTAAACAGAAAAGGTTCCATCAAATCAGATGAGAGTTTTGATCTGGATCTAGTAGTTTATCTATTAGATTTTTTAAACATGGATGGTTGAAATATTGTCAGTTGTCTGAAAACGTCAAAACATGAAAAATTGTGGTCTATAATCATATATCAGAATATCATAGGTGTTAAGCCTGGGCAACCCTCAAAGAACTCAGATGACTTGAGACTTCAATTCTCGGATAAACCAGGTTTAATTCATTCCATATCCTTGTCAAACATGAGGATTTATCGTTTAGGAGAATTAATTGGAATAGCTATTTCAGAATAAAACAGTTCTGAAAGAGTTGTTCCAGGATACCTTCCCACACACTTATTCTACAGAATTTTGTAGTTGTCTTTCACTGGTTCGGCTAAGTTCACTTAGGAAGGAGAGCAGTCTAAACTACCTATCTGATTAAGTGCTAAAACATGGAATCATTCTGGGATATTCAAACTCAGACTTACATTATTTCAGAACCACTTCCTTGAACAGACAAACTCTACCAGCTGTTATTGGGACAAGACTGAAAAGAAAGGAAATGAGCAATATTCCTAGGAATGTAGGTCTGATTTTCAATAGAATTCAGCTTTGTTTAATGTTTTCTTCACTGACTTCAATAGGAATAGAGTTAGGCAAGTGCTGGCTCCTTCCTTGCTTCTGCCCATGGGAAGCAAAGAAAAAAATCCCCAAGTTGTGAATTCAAAGTTATGTTTTAACCTCAGTGGAAGCATTTGAAACTCAACGGAAGGTGGAAGAGTTTGAAACTCAATGGAAGGCCACAGTGACCATGTCTGCATGTGCATAATAATGTGATGCAGAAAACTCTGATGCTTATCACGCCAGAGTTCATTGTTCTCAGGTGTTGTGTTTACATGGGTGCCTGGGACTGCAACATGTTGAGATGAGTCAGAGCAGCTCTGGATGGCAAGAGGCCTAGGGGTCAGTATGCCACCTCAGGACTCCTCTGACCTGGTTCAGCGTGTTGCAGAAGGCTGGCTGGGGCACAAGGGTGATCCAGTGTGGGACTAGCCAGCAGGCAGCCCTGTGCCCCAGGCTACCTTGTGCCCCAGGTAGCCACATCAGTGTCACGTGCATAGTCGCATCATAGTTTCATAGTTTCTAGGGTCGGAAGGGACCTGAGCAGATCATCTAGTCCGACCCCCTGCCATGGCAGAAAAGAGTACTGGGGTCAAACGACCCCAGCAAGATGTTCATCTAACCTCCTCTTAAACACCCCCAGGGTAGGGGCCTGCACCACTTCTCTTGGAAGTTGGTTCCAGACCCTAGCCGCCCTGACCGTGAAGTAGCGCCTCCTGATATCTAACCTAAACCTACCCTCTGCCAGCTTGTGACCGTTATTCCTGGTCACTCCTGGCGGTGCTCGGGGGAACAGTGACTTCCCCAAAGCCTGCTGATCCCCCCTGACTAGTTTGTAAAAGGCCACAAGATCCCCCCTCAGCCTTCTCTTGTGGAGGCTGAATAGGTTCAGGTCCCGTAGCCTCTCCTCATAGGGCCTGCCCTGTTGTCCCCTGATCATATGAGTGGCCCTCCTCTGGACCCTCTCCATGCTTTTGACATCTCTCTTGAAGTGCGGTGCCCAGAACTGGACACAGTACTCCAGCTGCGGCCTGACCAGTGCCGCTTAGAGGGGGAGGATCACCTCTTTGGACCTGCTCGAGATGCATCTGTGGATGCATGACAAGGTGTGGTTGGCCTTCCTGACTGCCTCCCCACACTGCCGGCCCATGTTCATCTTGGAGTCAATGATGACCCCAAGATCCTTTTCCGCCTCCGTGCTGACAAGAGGGGAGTTCCCCAACCTGTAGGTCTGGTGCCGGTTGTTCCTCCCGAGGTGCATCACCTTGCACTTGTCTGTGTTGAAACCCATCCTATTCTCATCCGCCCACCCTTGTAACCTGTCAAGGTCTGATTGTAGCCTGTTGCATCTTTCCAATGTACCCACGTCCCCCCCACATCTTAGTGTCATCAGCAAATTTGAACAGGGTGCTTTTTACCCCCTCATCCAAATCACTGATGAAGATGTTGAACAGTGCGGGCCCAAGGACCGAGCCCTGTGGAACCCCACTGCCCACGTCCTTCCAGGTTGAGAAGGACCCATCCACTACCACCCTCTGGGTGTGGCCCTCCAGCTTGGCGACCCATTTGACTGTGTGGGTGTCTACACCACAGCCCCCCAGTTTCTTAATGAGAACAGGATGAGAGACAGTGTCAAAAGCTTTCCGGAAGTCCAGGAAGACTATATCCACTGCTACCCCTGCGTCTAACGATCTGGTGATCTGATCGTAAAAGGCCACCAGGTTGGTCTGACAGGCTCTGCCACTGATGAACCCATGTTGGTTGCCCCTAAGCATGCAGTCTCCTGCTGGCCCCTCCTGGATGTGTGCCAGAATAATTTTCTCAAACAGCTTGCCTAAGATCAAGGTAAGACTAACCGGCCTATAGTTTCCCGGGTCCTCCTTCCTGCCTTTTTTGAAGATGGGAACCACGTTGGCCCTCTTCCAGTCCTCCAGTACTTCACCAGAGCACCATGAGTGCTCGTAAAGCCGTGCCAGGGGACTTGCAATGACCTCGGCCAGTTCCTTTAGAATTCTAGGGTGGAAATCATCCGGACCGGCTGATTTAAATACATCCAACCCCTCCAGAAGCTCCCTAACTAAATCCTTGCTAACCTGTGGCCCAGGTGTGCGTCCCCCGGGGCCTGAGGGGGCCCAGCAGGGAGGTGGCTGTTCTGGTCCCTACTTAGGAAGACGGAGGCAAACAAATCATTAAACATGTTAGCCTTGCCGTCTGGTGTGATGACCAAATTTCCCAACGCATCCTGTAAGGGCCCCACATTACCCGGGACCTTCTTTTTACCCCCTACGTATTTAAAAAAGGACTTCTTATTGTCCTTAATCTGGGAAGCTAGTCCCAGTTCCATCTGTGCCTTGGCCTTCCTAACTACCCCCCTACATCCCCGAGCAACTGCAGAATAGTCCTCCCTGGTCATGGCCCCTTCTTTCCATTGGGTGTAAGCCTCCTTTTTAGCAAGGAGACATTCCTGGATGCTTTTGGTTAGCCATGGAGGCTTGTGTACTCTCCTGCTCCCTTTGATCCTCGTTGGGATTACCTTCCTTTGGGCTTGGAGGATCGTCTCCTTAAGGAGCGACCACTCTCCTTGGACACCTGGCTCCCCTCCCCTCCGGGACCTCAGCGCTTCTCCAACTATCCTCCTTAGCTCATTGAAGTTTGCCCTCCTAAAATCTAGGGCCGCTGCCTTACTGCATGCCTTTGCTGCCTTGTGCTGGATGGTGAATTCCAGCAGGTGATGATCGCTGTTGCTCAGGTGGTCAAGCACCCCCAGCCCACTCACCAGGTCATCACTCGTGGCCAGCACTAGGTCCAACTAGGCGTCTCCCCTGGTGGGGCTGTGCACCTCCTGGGTTAGATGGAGGTCCTGCACTCTGTCCAAGAACCTACGTGAGCGTTCAGACCTGGCTGACTGCTCTTCCTAGCAGATGTCCGGGAAGTTCAGGTCCCCCATGACTACCACATCCTTAGCCTTCACTACCTCTGTGAGCTGACCCAAGAATTCCTGGTCAAGCTCTTCTCCCTGGTTGGGAGGTCTGTAGTAGACTTCCACTGTTAAGTCTCTTTCCCCTCGACTGCCTTGTACTCTAACCCAAAGCACTTCAGAGTGCCCCTCCCCTGACTCCTTGCTAATTGACGAGGATGTGTATTCCTCCTTAATATAGAGTGCCATGCCCCCACCTCTCTTTCCTATCCTGTCCCTCCTGTACAGCCTATAGCCCTTGACATTCACTGCCCAATCATGCATTGTGTCCCACCATGTTTCCATTATCCCCACTATGTCCGGGCTGGTGTCAGCCAGCAGGAGGGTGAGTTCCTCCTGCTTGTTACCCATACTACGAGCGTTTGTGTAGAAGCTTTTGAGGCCTCCTGTGGATGTGTATACTGACCCCCTTGTCCCAGCGTTGCCCTGGCCCCTATCTCTTACCTGTTTGTTCGCTTTGCTCATCGGTCTGGGCTGGGCTGTAGTTGTGGGTGCTGTTTGGTCTGGCAGTCTGATGTTTCCTCCGCCCTCATCTTCCCCTTCCCCCGACGAGCCTAGTTTAAACCCCGCCGGAGGAGGTCCGCCAACCTAGAAGAGAACATATGCTTACCTTTAGGGGAAAGGTGGAGCCCATCCCATCCCAGCATCAATAAAAAACTTTACAGAAGTATAGTACTTGATTTAACAACCAGTAGCCTTCTGTGGAGTTTTAGTTTACTCCAGCCTAGTAGCCTTGCACATATAGATTCCAAAACACTTCCTGCAGAGCTAATTAGTCTGCTCTGCAGTAAACACACCCAGGGTATAGTTTGCAGGGCATGTTGATCATAAGAACTTGTTGTTTGCCCATCTTTTCCATGTGGACCACCAGCCTCTCAGTGTTTCACCCACACCTTTTCTCATGAAGGCACAACTCATACTTCATAGATTCATAGATTTTAGGGTCAGAAGGGACCTATTAGATCATTGAATCTGACCCCCTGCCCTGGGCATCAAAGAGCACTGAGGTCAGATGACCCCAGCCAGGTGTTTGTCCAATCTCCTCTTAACAACCTCCAAGAAAGGGGAGAGCATCACCTCCCCTGGAAGCGCATTACATATTTTGGCAACTCTGACTGTAAAGAATTTTTTCCTGATATCCAGTCTAAACTTGCTCTCCCTCAGTTTGTGGCCATTGTTTCTAGTTACCCCAATGGGCACCCTGGTAAACATCGTATCCCTTATTTCCTGCTGCCTGCCCTTCCCCATGAGTTTGTAGATAGCCACAAGATCACCTCTCAGCCTTCTCTTACAGAGACTAAAGAGGTTCAGGTTCCTCAATCGGTTCTCATAAGGTTTTTTCTGTAGGCCTTTAACCAGATGGGTGGCCCTCCTCTGAGCCCTTTCCAGATTATCTTCATTCCTCCTGAAGAGCAGCGCCCAAAACTGGATGCAGTACTCCAGCTGAGGCCACGTAGAGGGGGAGTATCACTTCCCTAGACCTGTTCGTGATGCACCTACTTATGCAAGAAAGAGTGTGGTTACCTTTACTTTTTACTTTATTACTTGGCACGGGGGTTCTTCCTGCATCTACTGCTACCCAGCTGTAGCAAGTCTCATACACTATGAATGATTTCCATTGTCTTCTCTGTTTTTATTTCCAACATGTCACCAAAGGGAACATTCCATGAAATTGATTCCCAGTACCACTGCTTCCATGCTACCCCAATGCCATATGATAGGAAGCCACTGGAAAAAGAGTTGAGGAAGCAGAATATGCCTTGCTGGCAATGTTCGCTGCCATATCTGAGGTTTGAGACCTGCTGGAAGCAAAATGAAAACAAATAAAAGGGAAGGAAGGAAAGATAGCAGCAGGGGAATCTTAGTGGTGCACAATTACATGATATTAAGACAAACTGAAAAGATCAGAGAGAAAAGGAACATTACTAGTGCCATGTAGCTCTAGGGCTAATAATACAGCTTGTGTAACAGCCATTTGTACCCTGAAATATCAAAATGCCTATTTGAATACTCTAGTACGGCTACTTTTTCTGTTAAATTAAAAATATCACAGTGCATAGGGCCTACATACTGAAGACAGAGATGAAAAGTCAGATTAAAAAATGATTTGAGGTCTGGAAAACATCCCTTATGATGAGAGACTTAAATTTAACTAATTTATTTTGAGTAAGAAAAGGTTAAAAAGTGACTTGATCTCAGTCCTTATAAGCCTGATAGTAGATGATATTAAATCCATGAGAAATCTCTTCCTGGATGGTATTATGCCTACTTGCGTATTTATGCTGCATTTATTACAAAGGAATCCTCATTGGGGTTTTGAGCACTACCACAACACAAACAACTAGCTGATTGAAATGTCCACAGAATTACTGTTCATATCTGTCAATGAATTTAGGTACAAAGTATAATTTAATTTGAAACAAATGTGTGATCTCCAGGGATCCTATTTTTCTCTGATTTAAAAAAATTCCCAGTTTTTGGTTAAAAAATAGTAACCCCCAAATTCACATTTTCCCTTGATTTAAATAAAACACCACTAATATATATATAGTGATGTTTTCTTTTAATCAGAAAAATGTGGATTTGGAGTTACTTTTAAAACTGAAAATTGGGGGGGGGGCGTTAAATCAGAGAAAACCAGAATCTCTGGTGATCTCCATGCTTGTGACTGTGGTTTTCTAGCCAGTAGAAACAACAATGCACATGAATTCCTCATCATCTAGTATCTTTATCTCTTGATTAGCATATTGTGCAAAACACAATAAAAGACACAGTTCAAGAATGGAGAAGAGATGTGCTCTAATTGCTTCACTACGTTTTTCAATTCAGTCAGTCTGAAAAGCTTTAATGCAGCTTCTTTTCTCATGCTAAAGATTTAAAAGCCTTATGAAAACAACCATCATATGGCTTTTTTTTTTTTAAATATATGTACACACAGCATCCCCACACATAATAGGTTTTCACATCATTCACCAATCTATCCTGCATTAGTCACTGTGAATACTAGGGCAAATTCCAGCATGCATACTGATATTCTCTCTCAGCCTTGTCCTTCCCACTTTATTCATTTAACAATGCCACTGACCTGCATTATTGACATCAGCATAGTGTCAGAAACATTATCCTGTGACATCACTTCATGTACTGAAGCAGGGTCATAAGGAAATGCAAAACTGGTGTTTACATATTACGGTCTTGCAATACACAGGAAGCAAGTATGACATGCTAATTTGTTGGGCATTATAGAATAGGTATCGCTTTCGTCTTTCCCTACCAGAGGCTGAAAAAGATCTGGGCAGGGGAAATTAAAAACCTGGTGGGGATTGAGGTTTTACCATAACTGATCCTAAAGGGACATGCATTTCTGTCCAAGGGCTCTGCCTGCATTTAAAAAAAAAAAATTAAAGTCTTGCTAACTCTTTTAATACCTGCTGTTCTACTGAATAGCCATGAGAAACAACCTCCGCTGAAAGAAAATTTTCTAGGCTCTGTTTTATAGTCACAGACTAACAGTAACATGACTGCCAGTGGCACAAAAACAAGGGGAAAAAACAGCCCAAGAAGTAGATGAGTGGGTGGGAGGCGGAAAGATTTAGGGCAGAGCTTTTTATAATCTCATGGGTTTTTTGGTGGGTTTAATTCATATGTTTTGAGTATACAGGACTAGCAATACTGTCAAGGTCACGTGGGCTCATCTCTTTTATTTGGACCCCCCTGAAGCTCCCCCTGGAGCATAGCATTATGTCTTGCCAATTTTAAACTTTTTTCAATATAATTTAGATGCAATTCTTTGACTCTGGACACTTAGGGTCAGATTTTTATTCACAGCTTCTTAAAATAGCTAGTCTACAAAGTTTATGCATCCAAATACCATTTATATATGCAATATTAGAGGCTGGGGGGCAAACCCCATTTGAAATATGTACTTTGTATTTCAGGATACAAGCATTCCTCGGACTTACGACACAATCGGTTCCTGAAAACCACGTCTTAAGTCAAAATGTTGTAACTCAGAACCAATTTTCTTATAAGAAACAATGTTATAAATGGGGGATTGGTTCCTGAACCAAGGCCTGATATCCTATTTTCACCAAAAATACCCCAGAATTTTGTACTCAATCTATTATAGGTGAATAATATAGCTACATTAATGTATTTATATTGTAAATAGCAATCATATTGATTTGGAAGAACTTCTTTCGGGTGACTTTGATGGACTTTTTGAAAGGCTTTTGGTTGGACTTTTTGAAGGGCTCTTGGCTAGAGTCTTGGCTGCAGGTTTTTCTGGAGTCTTGTCTTCTTTCTTAAAGAAAATGTCCAAGGAAGTTTGGACAGAAGTTCTCCAGGGAGATAAGTGACACAGCGAACTTGTTCGCTAGCATGGTGTTGCATCAGATCAAGTGTAGTAAAGTTGAAACAGAGTGTCAATTTATAAACATTGTAAGTGTGAAACAGTGCAACTTGAAACATTGTAAATTCGAGGACTGCCAGTAAATTGACACTGACAAAGGCTTATCGTGGGAAAATCTGCAGACAGATTTTAGTGACAATGTACGTAATTCGGGATAACAGAAACAAACCTAGAAGCACAGACTGTAAGTTTGTTGTCACATCCTTTGGTAATCACTACCAGACTCCAATAAATGAACTCAAGGAAGTTCCACTGGAATAGCCTCGTGTCTTGCATTATTGCCATTTAGGAATAACTCCAACTCAGCTCTGGGTAGCCAGAAAATGGGATATGCATCAGCACCAACACAGCTAAGCACACACACCACTCTAGAGGCAATTAAGACAGGATAGAACAGAATTTTACAATTGTAAAAAAACAAGAAGGAAAAAAAGTGAGAGCTGCTCTTCTTGGGTCAAAGAAGCTGTTTCAAAAGAGTGCTAAACTATTGTAACCTTGCAGGAAGTTACTCAGATGCATTCTGTCAGGTCGCACAATATTTCTCTTCACCTACTCAGTGCTCTTTTATTTAATTCACCACAAGCATTGACTAATCTCTTTGACCTTAGCTTTGAAGTCCTAATGTCACCATTAGTGGCATAGTATGGCCATACATTTTCTTTTTGTCACCAGGAAATTGATTCCAGCATTTTGAGATGCTTTATTCTGTGATTGGTTCCACTGACATCAATTTGGACTACTCTTGAAGTTAGATATTATCAGCATATGGCTTTCAAAATCTCTTCTTATGAAAAGAGATAGCTCCAAAGTAATTTTAATGAAGTGTAAGGTCATACCCTGCATTTAGATCTACATCCAATGTAACTGCCTTCAATTTGTTGGAATTTCATTGCATTCTTACAAATCAAAACCCAGCTGTATTGCAGATTTTGAAAAAGCACTGCTGTTGAACATCACTATGAACTGGGGAGTAAAAAGTGGAAATGAATAATGTAAAATAGAAAAAAAACAACTATTAAAAGTCTTCATCTGAGCATGAAGGGCACACAATTTTTAATGAGTGTTGTAAGTCGACTTTAAACCTATTAAATGAGGTTTAAAACAGCTTTTCCAGAACCCCTGATTAAAGCAAACAGATAGCCAGAAGCAGAAGGAAAAGAAAATCAACATAAGGCAACATGATCTATAAACAAAACCAGTGAGGAGAGCTAGTAACAGCATTTTAGGCAAAGTAGCTTTAAACTGTTGTCATATTTTCCTTAAACATTTTAAGGACTTGTAATTACTTGCTTGGATAAATGCTAGCATGATTTATGGGAAGCAAAAACATCCTAACAAGTGCTTGTAAGTAATAGCTGTTCATGTAAATTTTGATTGTCCTCATTTCTTGAGTTGAGAAATGATTGTTCTCATTTCTTGAGACTGAAGGCACAAGATCCTGAAAAGGGCAACTTATTGTATGATTGGAGCCCCATAAACTTGATAGGTGCATGTCGCGGGGCACTCCCGCGCCCCGCTCCTAAGGAGAGACCAGGAAGAGGAGAGGCCTGAAGCAACACAGATGGGGGTTGCTAGGGCAACCAGGCAGGTCATGTGGCCCAGAGAGGGGCAGGGCCAGGCCCTTATAAACAGCTAGGCCAAAGCCTAGGGAGCAGTTCCCTTCTGGCTGCTGCAGAAGCAGGAGCTCTGTGGCTGAGCTGAGTGGCCAGAGTTGGGGGTTGCAGCCTTACCCCTAACAGGCTGCAATGATGCAGGGAACAAGATCGCCCTGATGAGAGGTAGGACGGAGCATTGGCTTTACGAGCAGGTAGGCTCTTCGTTGATTTTGTTACAGCCGTTCGGGCTTGGCTTTAAGTTACAGTTTACACCGGAGGACCGGGTGAGGCTGTAGGGGAGCGAGGAGGCCTCAGCGGGGCTCCCCAGCAGTTTGGGGGCTCCGGGTGCCCAGTAGGGGCACGGTGCCAGGGGGGGCACAACGGTGGTGCCGGAGTGGCACAGAGCACGGGGTTGGACCCCGGCCCGGAGAGGGCGCAGTGTGGTGAGCACGGTGCACTTTGCCCAGTGGGGCAAAAGACCCAAGAGAGGGTCAAGGGGGCCAGGCACGGCTAAGGCCACCTGAGCCCCAAGCGGGGGCCAGGCACGGCTAAGGCCACCTGAGCCCCAGGCCCGGAGAGGGCGCAGAGCGCGGGACAGGCCCCAGGGAGGGCGAGGCCCGGAGAGGGCGCAGCGCGGAGAGCGCGGTACACAGGCCCCAGGGAGGGCGAGGCCCGGAGAGGGCGCGGCGCGGAGAGCGCGGTACACAGGCCCCAGAGAGGGCGAGGCCCGGAGAGGGCGCAGCGCGGAGAGCGCGGTACACAGGCCCCAGAGAGGGCGAGGCCCGGAGAGGGCGCGAGGCCCGCAGAGGGCGCGGCGCGGAGAGCGCGGTACACAGGCCCCAGAGAGGGCGAGGCCCGGAGAGGGCGCAGTGCGGTGAGCACGGTGCACTTTGCCCAGTGGGGCAAAAGACCCAAGAGAGGGTCAAGGGGGCCAGGCACGGCTAAGGCCACCTGAGCCCCAAGCGGGGGCCAGGCACGGCTAAGGCCACCTGAGCCCCAGGCCCGGAGAGGGCGCAGAGCGCGGAGAGCGCGGGACAGGCCCCAGAGAGGGCGAGGCCCGGAGAGGGCGCGGCGCGGAGAGCGCGGTACACAGGCCCCAGGGAGGGCGAGGCCCGGAGAGGGCGCGGCGCGGAGAGCGCGGTACACAGGCCCCAGGGAGGGCGAGGCCCGGAGAGGGCGCGGCGCGGAGAGCGCGGTACACAGGCCCCAGGGAGGGCGAGGCCCGGAGAGGGCGCGGCGCGGAGAGCGCGGTACACAGGCCCCAGGGAGGGCGAGGCCCGGAGAGGGCGCGGCGCGGAGAGCGCGGTACACAGGCCCCAGGGAGGGCGAGGCCCGGAGAGGGCGCGGCGCGGAGAGCGCGGTACACAGGCCCCAGGGAGGGCGAGGCCCGGAGAGGGCGCGGCGCGGAGAGCGCGGTACACAGGCCCCAGAGAGGGCGAGGCCCGGAGAGGGCGCGGCGCGGAGAGCGCGGTACACAGGCCCCAGAGAGGGCGAGGCCCGGAGAGGGCGCAGAACAGGAAGGGGACCAGACAACGTCCCCCGGGACAGCTGCGAGGCTTGGGGCGTGCTAAAGGGGAGGTTTTGGAGGCATGCATTTGTCCATAAGGCTGGGGGAGAGGACCCCACTTTGGAGCGGTAGTGAGACCATTGAGGTGCCGTTAGGTGCGAGTAGGCAGCCTCCCATACTGAACCAATAAGATCTAAGACGTGGCGGGCGAGTAGAGGGTGTCAGATCACCCTAATTGGCACGGCAAAGGGGCGCTCGCGAGCTCACGGCCGCTCGCGGGCCCATCCGTGACAGTGCAAATTAAGTTTATTGCAAAAGCAGGGCATCACATAGCTCTGGGCCCTGTAAGCAGGGCATGGTTAATCTTAAAGAAGCAAAACTGATAACCATTGATTGAATGGGAAAATGCCATAGAATGCTTATGGCGTTGTGTAGAAAGTAGGTGGACAAGTCTGATTTAGTGGCTAAACTTCCCTTCTTTCATCTCCTTGCTAAAAAGAATTCTAGGTACTGCTTTCATTACTTGGATCCTGAAGACTATGTACAGAAGTTGCTTTTTTGCCATTTAAAGTGTTTTCTTTCCAGATTTAACAGATATACATGGATTTACAGCATTTTAAAAATGGGTACAGTGCCTTAAATTAACCCTTATTAAATGAGGTATTCAATTTGAAGTGCTGTATTTTACAGCATTTTAGCTATAAAATATAACTTCTGTACTCTGAGCAAATTTCTGACCAGTGGAGAAGCCCCAGGAGGCTACCTCCTAGTCTGGAAAGTGAAGGGAGGCTCAGAGGCACCCCTCCCCACCCCTGCCAAACACTGTACTTCTGTCATACTTAAGAGTGCTGTAACTTTACAGTGCCATAAAACATGGTCTAAATTACAGCACTGTAACATGTGCATAGTGCACTTCTGTACACAAGCTGTAGCTGCAGCTACAGACTTTCCTTGTTGGACTGCAATGGTTGGGAGGTAGAGGATTTTGCCTCCTTTTTCTGTGCAAAGCTTGGCATAGTCAGGATGTACTCTGTAGTGCAGAGAATATCACATATCTTTTCTAATGAGAAAAAAGATGCTTGTATTGATGGCTGTAGTTCTTTTCACCCTGGAAAAATCTCCATAGATCGTTTGGGTTAGAGTTACTTGAGCATCAGTTTACTGCAAAATCCAAAGACCCAAAAATACTTGTTTGGGGAAGAATGAGAAAGTACAAAAGGTGACCATGGGTTATGTTTACAGATCTATTACACGGCAGTGAAGTAGTACAGAAACTAGAGAACACAGAAAAGCACCAGTTCCATGCGGATTTCCTGTATTACTTATTTGTGCATGGGCCTCAGACTCAGATATAGCATAGAATCATAAATCGTAGAAGTTGGGTCGAAAGGGAATTTGTAGATCTTCAAGTCCGACCCCCTGCCTGAGCAGGAGAAAAACTGGGCTCAAATAACTCCAGCCAGGTAGACATCAAGCCTCTTCTTAAAGACCCCTAGGGTAGGAGCCAGTACCACTTCCCTTGGAAGCTGGTTCCAGATCCTAGCCCCCATGACTGTGATGTAGTTCTTACGGATGTCTAATCTAAACCTACTCTCCAACAACTTGTGGCCGTTATTTCTTGTTATGCCAGGGGGCGCTAGGGGAAACAAGTCTCTCCCAAACCCTTCTGGTCATCCCTAGTGAGTTTATAGATGGTCACCAGGTCTCCCCTCAGCCTTCTCTTCTGAAGGCTGAACAGGTTCAGGTCCCGCAGTCTCCTGTGGATGCACGACAAGGTCTGGTTGGCCCTGCCAACCATGACCTCACATTGTCGACCCATGTTCATCTTGGAGTCAGTAATGACTCCAAGATCCCTTTCTGCCTCTGTGCTCTCAAGAAGGGAGTTTCCCATCTTATAAGTGTGCTGCTGGTTACTACTGCCCAAGTGCCGCACCCTGCACTTGTCAGTATTGAAACGCATCCTGTTTTTGTTAGCCCACCCCTGTAACCTATCCAGGTCTTGCTGCAATCTTTCCCTCGCTACTAGCATGCTCACCTCACCCCATATTTCATAGTTTCATAGTTTGTAGGGTCGGAAGGGACCTGAGCAGATCATCTAGTCCGACCCCCTGCCATGGCAGGAAAGAGTACTGGGGTCAAATGACCCCAGCTAGATGTTCATCTAACCTCCTCTTAAACACCCCCAGGGTAGGAGCCTGCACAACTTCTCTTGGAAGCTGGTTCCAGACCCTAGCCGCCCTGACTGTGAAGTAGCGCCTCCTGATATCTAATTTCAGTATCATCAGCAAATTTAAACAAGTTGCTTTTCACCCCATCATCCAAATCACTGATAAAGAAATTGAACAGTGCGGGCCCAAGGACCGAGCCCTGGGGGACTCCGCTGCCCACTTCCCCCCAGGTTGAATATGACCCATCCACCACCACCCTCTGAGTACAACCCTTCCGCTGATCTGCAATCCATCTGACAGTGTAGGCATCAATGCCACAGTCGCCTAGTTTTTTAATGAGGATGGGGTGGGAGATGGTGTCAAAGGTCTTGCTGAAGTCCAGAAAGACTACGTCCACGGTGACACCTTCATCCAATGCTTTTGTGACCTGATCATAAAAGGCAATCAGGTTTGTCTGACATGACCTGCCCCTAATGAAACCATGCTGGTTGCCCTTGAGCATCATCCCTGAATCTGGCCCATCACAGATGTGCTCCTTGAGGATCTTCTCAAAGAGTTTCCCTAGGATTGAGGTAAGACTGATGGGCCTATAGTTGCCTGGGTCCTCCCTCCTCCTCCCTTTTTTAAAGATGGGGACCATGTTGGCTATCTTCCAATCATCTGGCACCTGGCCCGAGCACCATGAGTGCTTGTAAAGCCATGCCAAGGGCCCTGCAATAATCCCTGCTAGCTCCCTCAACACCATGGGGTGGAGAGCATCTGGAACCACTGATCTGAACACATCCAGCCCCTCCAGAAGCTCTCTAACCCGGTCCTCCCCAACCTGAGGTCTGGAGGTGTTCCCCTCGAGTCCATCTTGCATCACAGTGGGGAAGTCCCGGTCCCTGCACAAGAAAATGGAGGTGAAGAATTGGTTAAAGAGGTCTGCTTTCTCCTCTGGCGCAACCACCAGATTGCCCAGAATATCTTGCAGGGGCCCAGTGCTTTCTTCATCCTCCCTATATATTTGAAAAAGGACTTTTTATTATCTTTGATCTTGGACACTAGTCCTAGCTCTATGTCCACCGTAGCTTTCCTGACAGCCCTCCTACAGGCCCGAGCAGAGGAGATATATTCCTCTTTGGTGATAGCACCGCCCTTCTACTGGGTGTACACTGCATTTTTGGTAATCAGGTATTCCTGGATGCCCTTGGTGAGCCAGGGGGGCTTTCGGGCACTCCTGCCCCCCTTGCTTCTTGTTGGGATGGTCACCCCTTGCGCCCTGAGTATTGTCTCCTTAAGAAATGACCACTCATCTTTGGGCACTGAGTTCCCCTGCTCTCGAGAACCCCAGCGTCTCTCCCACTAATCTCCTCAACTCATTGAAATTGGCCCTCTTGAAGTCTAGGGCTACCTCCTTGCTGCAGGCCCTTGACACCCTGTGCTGGATGGTGAATTCCAGCAAGCGATGATCGCTATCGCCCAGGTGGTCAAGAACCTGGAGGCCCCTTACCAGGTTGTTGCCTGTGGCCAGGACCAGGTCCAACAGGGCATTTCCTCTGGTGGGACTGTGCACCTCCTGAATCAAGTGGAGGTCCTGTATCTCCACCAGGAACCTCCTGGAATGATCTGACCTGGCTGACTGTTCCTCCCAGCAGATGTCCGGGTAATTAAAATCACCCATGACAACTACATCCCTTGCCTTAAGTGCTTCTGCAAGCTGGCCTGAAAATTCCTGGTCCAGCTCCTCCCCTTGGCTGGGGGGGTTTGTAGTAGACCTCCACTGTTAAATCCCTCTCCCCACAGCCCCCTTGTATTTTGACCCAGAGCACTTCAGCTTGCTCATCCTCTGACCCCATTCTGCTGGCAGAGGATGTGTATTGCTCCTCGACATAGAGCACCACACCCCCACCTTTCCTTCCTTCTTCTATCCCACCTGTAAAGCCTATAGCCCCTAATGCTAACTGCCCAGTTGTGGGATGAATCCCACCACATTTCTGTAAGCCCTATTATGTCTGGGTTTTGAACTGGTTAGTTCTGAGGGCAAGTTCCTCCTGTTTGTTCCCCATACTACGAGCACTGGTATATAGGCATTTAAGGCCTTGCATAGTTATGTGTGCCACCCCCCGATTTGGGAGACTGTCTGGACCCCTGTTTCTTACCTGGGCACTCCTTGCATTTGTCACCTGTCTTGCTCAGGTGGTGTCTCCTCGTCTTCCTGTGGCCCAT
Source organism: Crocodylus siamensis (assembly GCF_052110815.1). Taxonomy (NCBI): domain Eukaryota; kingdom Metazoa; phylum Chordata; order Crocodylia; family Crocodylidae; genus Crocodylus; species Crocodylus siamensis. The sequence goes on from NC_143399.1 coordinate 60,433,940, forward strand.
CCCCTGGTGAGGCTAGTTTAAAGATCACCGTACGAGATCAGCCAAACTGAAAAAGAAGACATGCTTGCCTTTAGGAGAGAGGTGAAGCCCATCCCATCCCAGCAAGTCCCCCACCCGAAAGCATGGGTCATTATCTAGGAACCCCAGGCCTGCCTGGTGGCACCAACTGTGTAAGCACCGATTGACCTTGCCAATGCAGGCCTTATGTCGCCGTCCCCGCCTACTCACCAGAAGAAGAGAGGAGAATACCACCTGGGCCCCCATCACCTTTAGCTTGTCCCTCAGAGCCTCAAATTCCTTCATAATGAGGTCAGGGTTGCCCCTGGCCACGTCGTTCATTCCCACATGGGTGACAACCATGGGGTACTGGTCTGCAGGTCAGATGTAGGCCAGGATTCTCTCCGTGATGTCCCTAACCCGAGCCCCAGGCATGAAGAAGACCTCTCGTGCCATTGAGTCAGGCCAGCAGATGGGACCTTCCAGTCCTCATAGGATGCAGTCTCTGATGATGAGGACCTGGTGTTTCTTCCTGCTGGTGTTCACTCTCTACCCATTCCTTGTCATGTGGGGAGTGGCATCGTCCCTGCCAGAGGCATTTTCTCTGTCTTTCTCCATCACAGCTGCCAAGGCGTCAAACCTGTTCCCTAGGGGAACCTGGGAGCTTCCACCACTCTAGGCCTAGCAGCTCTGGATTTGGACACCTTCTGCCACTCCTGCATTGGATGCGTCTCCTGTGGGGGCTGTACAGTGGGTGACCAGGCCTGCAGAGGACAGAGATAGGCATCAATTTCATCCTCTGCATCCCTGATCCCCCTCAGTCTGCTCACCTCAGCCTCCCTCACCTGCTTCTCCAGGGTCCTAAGTCGTGCACAGGAGGGACAGGCAAGGGGACCAACAGGCCCCACCCTACCCCAGGACCCCACCGATCCCCCCCCACAGACAGGGGGGTAAGGGGCCGCAGACCCTACCATGAGCTCTGTCTGGGTGGAGGCCTCAGAACAGCCCATGGCAGGCAGCAGTGCCAGGGCAGGGGCCCCTGGAAGCCGTGCTCCACGTCTGCACTATGTCTGCAGAGCTGGTGCTACTGCTTTTGCTCGCTAGAGGTGCTGCTCTGGGCAGTTACCTCATGCCCGCCTTACACGAACGCCGGTGCAAACACCGGCACGCCCTTACAGAGTGCACCTGTTTCCGCGCCCTGTTCGCACGTGGCTCAGGAGCACAGCTCTCTGTCGGGCAAGCTAACAGGGCTCTGAAGGGCTTCCCCTCTGGATCTGCCTCAGCTGTGCTGTACCCTCTGCCCCACTTACCTTAGGGGGAATCAGCTGTTGCTGCCCCCACTGCTGTCTCCTCCGCAGCTGCTGCCTCCGCCACTGAGGTAAGGGGGTACGCATGTGTGTGTGGCACACGTACACCCTGCTCCCTCCCCTCCTGCTCCCCAACTGCCCATCAGACTGAGGCCATCAGACTGAGCATCATCAGACTGAGGCCATGCCCAGGCTAGGAAAATAGGTAGCATTTAAAAGTGTGTCAACTCAATTGTGGAAGACAAATAGGAGGTGATTTAAAGACTGTATCTTTACACTTGCATACAAAGAAGACTAAATAAGGTTGCACAGGCCATTTTAATTCTAGCTTTAAGCAGTTGACTTCAAAATCTTAATGTTCTTTTAACATCAGTTTGTGTGTTTGATGTACTCTATTCACACACAGAGGCACATATATATATATAATCTATAAACACATCTGTATCTCCATATATGTATACATGTGCACCCACACACACTTCCCACATTAAATTACACAGCATCTTGTTAATATATCTTACAAAGTTCTGCAATGGTCACTGGGAGAATAATATTACCTTCCCATCCATAAAAAAAAGTGCTGGTTTTCCAGTTTCTTAGCCTGTAGCAGGCTAGACCTAATCTTTGCAGCCAGGATCTGTAAACTGTGCAGCACTGTCCTTCAAACCATTTCCCCTTATATCTTACTCCTCCACCTCTGTACTGTACAATCAGTACAATGTCCTTGCTATTTACTTCAATATAAACCAAAACCAGTTCATTTACACTGTCCACAAACAGATATGCCATGTCTTCAGCAGCTGAAGTTAGTGAATGAACATAAAACAAAGTCAGAAATTACCTTATCTATCTCCTGAGGGCTTAGTTTACATTACCGTACTAGTATACTGTCCTCCTTTTTTTTCTCTTCTTAATACACAAGTAGTAGAGTAGGATAAAATATTTTGTCTCTGGTATTAAGACAGACTACAATTTTAAACATGAAGTCTAAATGTTTCTACTAGGTCCCTTGGGCTCAGTAAATTCTCTCTGAGGTCAATGTCAGACCACTGGCTTTACTAGCTATAAGCCCGAACTCCAATTAACAAATCTGAGTTTTATACCTCTTCTTGACAGGAGTAACCATTCTCTCAGTCATATTATTGATTATGCAATACTGACCCACTGTAATTTTCATCCCAGATTTTTTCATGTTTAGACTTACAAATTTCTGGAAGAAGCAAAAGGTGATAGTTTGGAGAGATATCGGAGCTAATGACTTTGGACCCCAACTAGAAGTCTCAGTTGTATGTTCTTTACATATTGGTACCGAGATACCACAAAGTACTTGGTGCCAGAGATTAACATGAATAATTAAGTATTGGATTTGCTTTTAGCTGTTTTTTCCATCCCCAAACAATCAGGAAACAGTAAATTTACAGCCATTGATTTAGATTTCTATATTGACAGAACATGATGGGTATTTTTAAGACATTAAACAAATGGTCTTTAAGAGCAAAAATCCCACAAGTTTTGTAAAATTATTTTTTAGCTGTGTTATTTTCTGACTGCACTGGATGATTGTTTCAAGACATATAGCTCAATTATCTCCTGCAAGATTAATCAAATACTGAGTCACCTGTAGCCAGTAACATGTTGTCCTAAGCTACAGCTAATATATTGGCTAAATGTCTGTCCACCCACTCTTAATGTGTTTTGTAAATACTCATTGGCGTCTGCAGTTGTTCTGGGTACTTTGAAGATAACTTCAGTCAATACATATTTTATGACTATACCTTCTCCAGGTCACTGCCTGTTTCCAACCTCAATTACATATCTGTACAGAACAGGGTCAAGCTGTGGCTTACCGAATTCAAACATATCTGACTGAATGTAAAGTTTTTTTTCCTGACTTTAGGTCATGTTGTTGTACAGAGACAGGACTACTGAAAGGCAGAAGTGATTTATTATTGGCTGGAGATTCTGATCTGTTAGCATTAATTGTGCTGGTAGATTGTTCACATGTCACAGTTAGGATGAAGAAACTTGTGAAAATAGGAACACAGTGTTCTGCTCCTATTTATGTTTTTGCCAAAAGATTTATGATGTTGATTTTTTTCTTTATGCCAATGACCCACAGAATTCTACCTGCTTATGCTTCTGGGGTTTTCTTTGAAGCTGAAATATCATGGGAGGCAAACGTGTAACTACATCAAAATGAATACCTGACTTCAAAAAGACAGATAATCCTGACCAATGTGCAATGAATGGTCCTACTGATTTTAATGGTGCTATTCATGTTGCCACACAATAGCCTAACTGAATATTCCCTTTCCTGTAGGTTTTGGAATGGCATCTAGGCAAGGATGTTAGGACTTGTAGCCACCAAAAGCCCGTACACAGAAGGAGCCACAAATGCACCTATGAATTTCCACAGGGAAATACATCTACCAATGGAACTTTTCAATCCATTCAGAAAAGTTTCTTGCTCTTCATCTAAACTTTTAGGGAAGACAGAACACTACCAAGAGCTGTATTTCCTCTATCTGGGTTACCCTTTTCAAACCTGCAAGAAATGAGCTTCTCCCCTCCATGAATCACTTCTATTGATGGACAAAGAAAATTAAAAATCCAGTTCATTTTCTTTAGCCGCACTAGTGAAAAACAGTTAAGCCATTAAAAATGGTAAAAACATCTGTTGACTATAGTAACTGTAGCAACTTAGACCCACAAGATGAAAAAGTGATGAAACTGAGGGTGTGATTACACAGGCAGAACAATCATTTGGTAAGAGGAAGCCATTTTTACCTAATCACTTTGCAGCATAGATTAGTGTTCCGAAGTTGCAAAATATTTTCCACTGTTACCCTTTTCTCATATACTCAGAATTTTCCAGACCATTCAGTTTTTGGCTGAAAGTTTCATGCTTGACTTCCCTAGAAAATTAATTTAATATGGTAGCAAAAGATGGGACCTCCTCCCCATCCTCACCTGAATTAAAATACACCTTGAAAGGATGATAAAAAGGGGAAAATGTAAGTGATAATTTGGCACCCTACCCAATATTAGCATGCCATAATATAAAGCCATTGGGTTTGTAAGTTCTGTGCTCTTAGCTGCTATGAGCAATGTGTTGTACAATGAAATAACTAATTAGAATTATCTATCTCATTCAAAGATCCTATTGAATGCAAGATGCATGCAGTATTTACCACCACATAGTTATCTGAAAACAACTCCTTACCCTTTTTCAGGGTTGCCACATCCTTACTTGAATTTTGTAGTGAGAGTCCTTACTCTTTGTTTTGGTTGTTATCAAAGAAAATTAAGTATCAAAGAAAATAAAATGAGAACAGAACAACACTGAGATTAAAAAAAAACATTTAGAGAGACTAATGATGTGTTTTTAGGATCAATTATCACATTAACAACTGGAATAATTCCACAAGTCAGAGCCAGATCTTAATCACTCTAAATCTGTTTGTGTTTTCAATGACTCTACCTCCATATTTACTTGAATCCAAAACAAGATTCTTTTCCCTCTTAGATTTGAAGACTGTGCAACTAGAGGGGGCATATGGGGCAGACATGGTGTGTGGTTTGGGAGGAGTGTGGTAGGCAAGGAGAAAGCAGGACAGACAGCAGGGGTCACATACAGATACATGGGGGCAAGGGGCAGTGGAAACAGATGGGAAAAGTGATCTCTACTCACTCAGCAGAGCTGCTCCCTATGATCATTTCAAATCATGGCTCTTTACTTCCATCACAAGAGATTTGCTTCTTTTATTTCTGTTAGATTTGCAGAGCTAGCACAGGAATGCAGGAAATGCAGCAATGGATATTCAATAGGATTCAAATGAATATGATACTACTGGACATGTGTTGATTTTGGTCACTTACTATATTGCCCTTATAGCTATTACTTATATTATTTGGCCTTTAACTTGCATTCTCAGCATGGATGTCATTTTTTCCCACCAATCTTCATTTTCTGAAGTGAGAATTTTTGAGTAACAACTATCACTGACATTTTGCCAATATGCTGACACTGCATAAAATGTTTCTGCAATGATAACAGTGTTAATTAGACGCTACTATTACACTTCACGTGTCTATGAGCTAATTAACATGAATTCAAAGTGAGATAGAAAAGGTGAGTGGATCTTAGTGCTTTACAGACATTAGACAGATAATCATTACAATAGGGTTAGAAAAGCTTACAGTATACTTTGTACACTTGCAAAACCAGGTCCAGTGAGAATGAATACTTCAGCCACACAGGGGAATTTTAGCAGAGTTTACAGCTAGTTTCAGAAGTCAACTCTCTCATCCCCTTACACTTCCTGCTTTCCTTTCTTTATACTTGCTTTACAGGTGTTCAACTTCTGCTCTCATAGAATTGGGTTTGCTATGCTATAAAACTTATTTGAGAGATAGAATGACCTTGGAGTTAAAGCAGAGAGAAATCAAGAATCAAGAAATCTGGATTCAGTCCCCTGCTCATCTAGAAATTTCCCATGTAAGAAGTCTCTCAATATTTCTGTGCCTTTGGGTACAGACAAATGTTACAGCCCCCACTGTAACTCATGGCACTTTACATAAAGTACCATTCCTTAGAGCTTCCCTCTGATGCAATAGATGTTCACCTGTTAGGTTGTGGGGGTGGGAATAGAGCCACCTCCTCTCAGGGGGCCTGACCCAGCTCCCCTCAATAACCCAGCCAAGGTAGCTAGAGTGGCCGTGAGGCAAAGGGGCTCTATTCCCCACCCCTTTCCACCCAGAGCTGGCCATTCAGCAGCTGGGATCTTCCCCTCCTTCCTTCTGACAGCCTGGGGGTCCAGGCCGGGCACCAGCCAAGCCCTGCCCCCTATGCAAAAGATTAACCCTTGAGGGAATACAAGTATCCTCAGTTGCTCTGCTTTTGATCACCTCTGATTTTAGCCAGGATTAATTTTTCAAATGACTGGCCATTTTAAACGTTGTGCATGTGTGTTATGACACAGATGTAAAGCACTTTCAGGGGCTGAAAAATATCACTTCTGTCTTGCCCTTCATTTCCTCATATGTAAATTTTCTTCCATGGGCGACTGGAATTTTTATTCCCGAGTCTGGAGGGGCACCCACAGAAGCTGGTGTTGGAATCAGCAGTGTGGACGGAACTGGCGAGCACCCACAGAAGCCATCAGCAGCATTGGCACTGGGGGCGGGGCTGGCGAGGGACAGTCCTGTCAGGGGGAGGGCACGAACATATCTACCAGTCACCTATGTTTTCTTCCACCTTTCTTCTGTTCCTCGTATGTACTTACACTACAAACTATTTAGGGTAAGGGTTGTTTCTTAATATGCATTTGCACAGTGAGTATGACAATAGCATCCGAATTGTGCTTAGGCATTCATATAGTTGTCTGGATTGTAGTAGTGAGGAATGCTTATTCATAAAACCAAAATCACTTCACCCTTTTAAAATTCTTCACTTGTTTACTATCATATATTTCTTACTGACAGCCAAAGGACAGCTTCAACTGCTTTCATTTCACAGTAGATGAAATGCCCTTTTGACCATGAGTGTGAAGTGGAAATATTCTTGCATTGCTTATCTGTCATGCCCTGGACATAAAGGTCAAAGGTTGTTTCATTAATCTGGTCCATTACCAAACCATTGGGTTACAACAAATCAGTATTTACCAAGGATAACACATCAAATCTGAAGTTAAACCAAAACTAAGATTTGTAACATTTGCAAAACAAGGTAAGATATGTAACATTGCCTAATATCAACAGGAATTAGGCACTGCAATCACCTAGCTAGCTGTCAGCTGTTAAAATCACATGCAGCAGTATGAGAAAAGAGAAAAATCCCAGTACAGAATCAGAATCTAAAAGAAAAACAGAGGTTTTTATTCTTTTGCTAAGAATACCATTTTTTAAAATACACACACTCATTCATACATGCCCACTGCTTCAAGACATGCAGAAGTTCATAATAAAATAACAACAGAAAGTGAGTAATTTTAACTGACTCAAGAAATTATCTTAGGAAATTTAAGGAGAAGATGGAAAAAAGTTACAGAATCAACAGAGAAACATTATACATCACAAAGGAGTTATTTTAATCTATTCTTAACTCACTTTATCAATAGTCTACAGAATTGGATTCCAGCCAGGAAAAATTCCGAGATGAAAAGTTCAAAGCCAAGAAAAAAAGCAATTTGGAAAGATGTTGTCCATATCTGTAAGTCATCAATTTTATTATATTGAGCCTTTCACCTGTTAAAGACCAAATGAGTTGGTGTATGTGGCAGGGCACTGTTGGTGCCTGCCACTTTAAGGGCAGAGCCAAGCAGCCAGCAGGTATTTCATTGCGGCAGCTATTTTAGATCCCAGGCTGCCTATATTAACAGGGCAGTTCACTGCTAGACTGACTACAACATCCTGGAGGTAAGGGCAGGAGCTATAGTGGATGGTTTGGAGGCTCCTGGTCCTGGGCATGACCTAAAACTGCACCGTGCCAGGAGTGGATGGCCTGGTGGGGCTCTCAGTGCCATGGGAACCCCCAGGAAATGCCAGACCAGTTACCACCCTGGTGAAAGGTGGGTAGGGGCGCCTTAAACCCAGCCCTCACCTTCGGGTGGGTCATATACCATCAGAGCAGGGAAGGCCAAGTAAGCTTCAAGAAGCACCTGAGCCTGCTGCGGGAGTGACCCCACAAGGTCAGGCATGCTTCAAGAAGCACCTCAGCTGGGAATGGGGGATCCCGATCCCTGAGTGCAGGCAGGAGGCATAAACCCAACTGAGGGACTCGATTGGTCAATGCTGGGGCCAGGATCGGAAGGGTCAAAAGGGCCAGGGGCCCACAGCGACGGACGCCTATAATTGTCCCGGGGGGATGAACCAAACCCCAGTGTCACGGTGGGCCGGGGTGGCAGTTAGGCACGGAAACAGGCCGGCTTCTTTTGGCTATGGAGAACTGAGGCACGGGAAGCGTAGCGGTTTCTTAAACAAGGTGGAATTTATTTGACTTACGCTTAGGTGCGTAGGAAAATGATGTCTTCATTTACAGTAATCACAAATACAACAAAGGGGTCCGTTGCCCCACGAGGTTCGGGCCGAAGACCTAGTCCTACGGCTGGTCAACGGCTCATGAACTGGGAAACTGAACAAACAAAACTGTAACGCGTAGAAAGCTGTGGTGTGACGCCAGTCCCAATTGGTGGACGATCGGGTAGCCGGAGAGTAATGCTGAGGTCAGGATGCCAGAATGCTGAGGTGAAGTCGCCGTGGGATGGTCCAAATCATAGTCAGTAATCGGTGAAACTTAATCGGGAACCAGGAGATCAAAACCGCAATCGCTCTAACAGCACGAAGTGCCAATCGGGGAAGGAGATCAGTAGGCCCAAGAGCCTGACTGCCAGACAGTCCCTGGAAACACCAGCTTCTGTCTCCAGTGACGCGATCTTCTTCCCCCCAGAGGAGGGGCTTACTAGCCTTAAATATGAATTTCTTTAACCAATCAAATCAATCCTCCGACAGAATGTTCTAGCCAGATTATGTCATGTTTCAGGGAAACTGAGCATGCGTCAGATTGGCGCTTGATTGTTTCTGCGCATGAGTAACACAGAAAGTGGGTCATGCTTGACTGACAAGCCCAAAGGTCATGAAAAGGGTGGCTTTGACCCTGTATGGAGTTTTCCACTCTCAGCCAGCAGGTTCTTGCATTGGCAGCACCCATACTTAAACTATTGCTTCAACAATAATAAGCAAAGAAGCTCAGGGTCCCAAATGACCCAAGATGGGGCCAGGGCTTATATGGAAGCCAAAGGTCCCTTTGAAAGGGGCCACAGCTAATGGGTGAAGGGGACTGTTGAATCAACTGCCTGAGATGCCATCTGCGAGGCTTGGGCTATGGTGTAGGGGTGGAATGGCGCCACGGATAGCCCCCCCCCCCCCCAAATATTGGGGTATACAATGGGCAGACCCCCACCTAATTAACAATCAATTATGTTCTATGAAGGTGTGGCAGGAAAGACAGGTGGGTGGCATGCCCAGAGGCAGGTGGGGAAACTAGCCCTGGGGCTAGTCGGGGACCCCACTTTGCCACAGTCTAATAAAAGATATCACATCTACTCAAAGAATCTTGCCTGCCTATGTCCTTAGAACAACATGGATACAACCAAAAGCCTAACTTACAAGTATATAACCTTGGAGCAGAAATATGCTTAAAGGCTATATAGCTAAATATAGCATTTTCTATACAGTGAATATATGTTTACTTTGTCAGTGCATAACCATAAATACATATCAACTTTTACTGTGGCAATTTCCAGAAACAGAGTTCAGTCAGGGTTTACCATTTGCAGGCAGGTTTAAGTAGGTCTGTAGTATATGAAACTTTAATTTTTAAAAGATACCTCATAGCTGGAGTTGTTTAGCAAAAATAGTTTGATTTATATTCATTCTTCCAGGACATGCTGAAAGGAACAGTTTAAACACAATGAATTATGAGCTAGGAATTAATTGTATCAACTTTGATATTCTTCATCATTGGTAGGTAGTAGCAGCTAACTGATTTACACTAAAGACAAAATGTTGTAGCTTGCCTAGCAAGCATGCAATAAAAATCAAGAATTAAACATAATTTTAAATAGCCTTTATTCATTTAATAATTTGGTTTTAAGAGTTTATGGTAACTCTATACCTCAAAAGCACTTTCACTTTAAAAGGTGATTATGCAGAAGTGATCTCTGCTCACTCAACAGAGCTGCTCCCCATCATTCAGTAATGGCTCTTTACTCGAGTGACAAAAAAGGTTTGGTGCTTTTATTTCTGATATATTTGGAGAGTGAGCACAGCTGTCAAAGCAAGATGACCAGCTTAAGCGTTCCGGTTAAATCAACAACGTAGCTACAGGTAGGCCTCGGTAAGCCTCAGCCCATACTCTGGACTCAGGCCTATCAAATCTGAGCCAGCTTGAAGTCTTTTTCAATATAAATGATTTCGTCTTTGCCTATCCACTTTAAAGCAAGGCTCACTAAAATCTCCATTCCTATCTGTGCCTCTCTGTCAATGAAGGAATTATTAGTTCTACTTTGTCTTGTGCATCATTAATAGAATCTTTTGCGAAGCTGTGACTGCTCATACAAAGAGAGCAAACAGACTCAGTACTGTTACAAGAAGCAGAACTCAGCTTGCAAAAAACTGATTGCTAATTGTTATGTAGCAATCCTCTGCTAATGGAAAGAACTGACTCGCAGGTCAGCCTGAATTTGCTGCCCTGACAGACTGAAAAGAAAAAAACAGAAGAAGAAGAAAAAACACTACCACAAACACAGCCTACATCTCCTTTTTTGCAGACTGGGCACCATAAATTTTTGCAAAACAACAGACACAGAGCTCCATAGTGTCATATTTGAATCCACTCCATTTCAGATGTGCTTTTAGAAATAAGAAACTTTAAGTCATATGAGCCCCTCATTACATTTTTACTTTTAATCCTTATTAAGAAGTAAGAAACAGCTTTGAATCAGTGTGTGGATTAGCAGCATTGTCCTATAACAGAATAAAGGAGGAATTTTATAATATTGAATTTTATTCTTCATGCAACAGCCTTGAATGAAATCCTCCTTCAATTTTTATCTTTTTAATGAACACTGAGTAAATATGGAGTAAAGCAGTAAAACAAGTTAAAATTCATTTAAATTCTTTCTGGATCATATTATGGTACTCTTATTCATACTGGCTGAATCTACATGTGTACTTAACTGTGCAGTAAACTAATTTGCTGTGGAGTAAAGCATCACAATCTAAGCATGTGATGCTATTGGACTGTGGCAAACTAATTTTCACAGCTGCAAGACAGTACTGTCAGGAACAGTATTGTCTTATGACAGTGAAAAAAACTGTACATGTAAATGCTGACCTAAGCATAGCCTATGCCTCATTAGCCCAGCAGCAAGGGGACAGACCCCTGCCTGCCACCTAGCCCCACAACTCTGGCTCTGCACTTTGAGCGCACTCATGCCCCAGCCTGCACCTCCACCACGAGACACTGCCACCCAGAGTCCAGGGCTGATACCTGACCCATACGCCTGCTGCCAGCCTAGGGTCAAACAGCTGCAGTCCCAGGTGCACATTGAAACACTGTGCCTGGGAGCAGTTAACTCCAGCACAAACTGTGCCGGGGTTTGCCATGTTGCCTTAATGGCACTGTAGATGCACCCACTGTTCCCTGTTCCACTACCTGTCTCACTGAGTGGAACCCTGGTCAAGCTAAAGCTAATGGGGAAACTCAGCATCAGCACTCAGAACAGGATTACATCCATTGATTCCAATTAGAGCATTTGCTGAGTAAAATGTTCCTGAAAATGAGCAGGGATAGTAGAATCTGCCCTTCTGTGTACAGATATTATGATGCCAAGAATGTAGTTTTATCAAAGTGTTCTTCCAAGTATTACAACTTTAGTGCATCATTTTTTCCAGGCTACTTTTAACAACATCATCAGTAAAAGTTTTAAAACAAATGCAGCAGAGTCCCAGTTAAATTAAGTACATGATTTTTATAGTCAAAAGCTTACTGGCTATAAATTAGCCAAGAGGTAAAATGATGCTGTAAAACTGTACTTCTTAAAACTTTGCCAATATTATCAGAAACATGGCCCAGTTCTGGATTTCCATGGAGGTGATGAGAGTGTTGCCATTGCTTTGGGTAGAAACAAAAGTAAGCCCACAAACATAGCTATCCCATCCAACAAAGACACTGATCCTGCAAGCTCACTGATTAGCTGGACACCATATTTACTTGACTAGAAGATGATCCAGATAATAAAATGACTTTCCAATAATTAAATTCTATATATGGCAAAAATATAATTTTTTTATAATCTTCCAGGTATAGAATTTAATTATTGGAGGTTTACCTTGAATTTGTCACCTTCCTACTGTTACAGTGGAGAAAATAAATCTAGGTGGGGGTTAGGTAGCCATTTATTCTCTGCTTTCCCCCAACTTTGTCCCCTGGAAGCCCGTTCCCTGTTTCTGTATTTTCAGACACTAATTTTCCTGAACATTTTCTTCTTCAATAAGAAGAAAATTTGAAAACAATAACTTTGAAATTAAACATGGCTGTAGCAATTTACATATAGTACCCATGCACTTAGTTTATCCAGGATTGATGCATGCTTTTTTTAAACTGCTGCAAGTTTTAACACAGGTACTCCATAAACACACTTTTAAGCAGCATTTTGGCACCTACTTATATGTCATTCAAACTATTTTTTTGCAATATAAAGAAACAAACAAATAAATGTCACACACAAACACCCCCCGCCCCTAAACTTTTGCTGTTCTGTATCATAGCCAACACAGTTCTCTTGACAGTCTGTAACATACATCTATAGGATGACCATCATCCTCCCCGTTATAATCACACAAGCCACCTCTATCCTATATAAGACATTAGTTCAAAGCCAAAAGCTTGTGATGTACCACATAGTTCACTGGGCTGGATCCCACCAGCATCAACAGTTTTTCAATCCACAGTAACCCCACATCTTAGCTCTGCTCAGTATGTGTGTCTACTCTAGATACCCCCCACAAAGGATCCAGGTGCAAATTATCCCCCACTCATGACTGGAACCAGGTGTCCTTATTACAAGTCCTGGAATGCCCCCAAAACTTATGCAAATGAGGCATGGGCAACCTAGTCCAGCTTCACCCCATAGAGGGTGGAGCCACACTAATTATATGCTCCAGTCTGAGGGAGGAAGCAACACAGGGATTCTGGGTAACAAGGCCAGCCCACAATTTTTGGGGCACCCTGCAAGACAAAGTTTTGGGGCCCTCTGATCCATCAGCAGAGATGGTGGTAGCAAAGTGTGGGGCCCAGGGCAAATCAGCCTGTGCAGGGACCCCTTTCCTGTCCCATGGCACTCTTATGCCAGTAAATGAACATCCCAGAACACTGGACACGGTGGGGGGAGGGGAGGAAGGGGTGGTGGCTGGAATTTCCAGCTGGAACAATTAAACAAATATCCAACTTACTGCATGGGTGGGCAGGCTACACCACAAATGTGGCAGCCATTGCCAAATGCAGGAGGGGCCATGGCCTCTCCACCCAGTTCTGCAGGGCCCCTTGGCTGAGGGGGCCCCTGTGGCTGCAGATTCCACAGGATAGGATGGACCAGCCCTGCTGGGTAAACAGTATGCAATGTTGTGGCTCACCATGACTTGGAAAAGAGTTGGTGGTGAAAGGGGCTTTGCTTAATTGCCACAAGCATGTGTCTTATTCATATGTACAATACTAACCTATTCTTGTGGTAGGAGCCCATGTGCATATCTGCCCAGTGTAGGCCATGTGTTTTATAGTCATGCTCAATATTGGCTGCATTTAGTCATCTTTATAGCTGGTTTCTATTGCTGAGCACATGCTGCTTTTGGCAGCAGTTTTATGATAGACAATGTATGTGATTATAAGACAAGGGGCTTTTTTTCCTATGCCAATTGAGGAGAAAAAACTTCATTTTGTATTTGAGTAAATATGGTATTTATGCTTGGGCAGAGCCCCAACTATGGAAAGCAGTTTGCATGAATGGAGTTTTGGACTATATCTATTTTTAGAATTTCTCCATATCTGATTCCTTTTAGGGATGTGAACATAAGGTGTCCTGGGACCCGAAGAAGCTGGGAAAACTTACCAGAAGGACGGGCAGAGAGGAACGCCGCGGTGAAGGGAGAACCCACGCGGCTTCTCAGCCGCGTCTATGTACAGCTGCGGCCGGCAGCTGACAATGACATCAGACGCTGGCCGGGAGATTTAAAAATGGCGGCCGCTGCTTTGGAGGCGGCGAATGGCTCAGGGATTGTGCGGCAGGACGGGAAAGCACCGGCAGAGGACCCCGGGGACAGAGCCCACCGAGCTGAAGCCCTGGAGGAGGAGGCGACCCTGATCGAGAGCCCGACGATGAGGACAACGTCCGATCATGCGAGGAGCGACAGATCGGGTGAGCGACAAAGGATCGGGACGATCCAAGCAGAGTTTGGGGACTCCGAAGTAAGTTCTGCAACGGTGGGTGTGGGACTCACTGAAGAGGGGTGGAAGACCGAGAATCCCCGGGCTGAAGGGAGATCGGGGTGGGATCGCCGCCAAGACCCAGGGACGTCGGGTCAAGGATCAGGAGTGGGACCACCAGAGGGCTACTGAGGGGGGAATCCCTTCCCCTCCCATCCCAGGCTACTTAGGTACTGGTGGAGGGATAGCGATATAGTTAGTGACGACACAGGGGAAGAGCCGCACCGGGTGGAGGGCTTGTGGCGAGGGGTCGATAGAGGGTGCAAATTAGGCCCCGGTGTAGGTCACGGTGAGGAGTTCAACCGAAAGATAGTGGCATAGCGGCATCCTACAGTCTGTGGGATTGAGTAAGTAAGCCGTGGGCGAAGCCGGCGGAAGCAGCGAAGCCAGATCAGAGAAGCGGAGCCCAGAGGTGGCGGGAAGCCAGGGTGTAAGGGGTGGCGGAGCCCCATGTGCAACCGGTGGGCCAAGCCCGGGCCACCGAGGGACCCGTGCACTAGCCCTGCCCCACTAAGGAAACACCAAGTCATGGCAGGCGAGAGTGGGGTTTGTTGACGCGAGAGAAGATCACCCACAGAGACAAACCGGTCCGGAAGGGGAATAGTTACCAACCAGGAAAACAGAGCTCCCCAGAGGGGACAAGAAGGCCCGTCGGTGACATAAGGCTATCTCATTCCATGAAAAAATAAAAGATTTCCTTTCATAAACTGGATAATGAATTTTGTTTTTAGTCACCCTCACACCTGTTCTCTTTATAGTTGGGTAAATATCTCTAGCCCTGAAGATCATTTTACATACTGTACACAAAACAAACATCTTTCTCCTTTTATATTCATCTTTTATATTCACCTAGCTGAAGCCTATTTAGCTTCAGTTGGAACAGTTGGCATGTCACTTAAAAGGCTCACATTGCTAACAACATAGATCAATCATTTGTTACCTCCAGCTGAGTGACACAGCATAATAATATAAAGATTAATTAATTAAACCATTCACAAACACTGCCACGAAAATATCCAAGTTACCCCTTAACAGAGCAAATAATGAATGATGAACTTATGCATCTCAAAGTCAGCTGGCATCCTAGACTACAATATTACTTATATGTACTTATTCTCTTCTTATCTAACTTAATTTACTTACATTTAGGGTGTGCACATACATTTGCATTCATACTTATCTTTCCAACTGGAATATCTGGACAAAACTATGCTAGAGTAAATGGATGAAATTCCACAGAAAGCAGTGTATTTAGTACCAGCCTTTTATATTTGCATGTCATTTTGACCATTTGGTGTTGCATCCACAAATGTTGGCATAGTTCCATTAAAGTCTTAGGAACAAGGGGGCTGCCATGCTGGATAAGACTCAAGATCTATCTAGTTGTATATTCTCTCAGTGGCTTCAGAAAAAAAAAGTGTAAATAGTCCATAGTAGGGTATGGGACACTCTCCAAGTGGAGTTCAGAATGAGACCTAATAGTTAGAGACCAGTTTAAACCCGCAAACATCAGACTAAATTATTACATGCAAATTCTACGAGTCAATAGTTCTGTACTAGTTTACATGAGCTAAGGATCTGCAAAACTTTTAGGTCAAACCTCACTTTCAAATCTTACATGGGCTAGGTTTTTGGCAAGGTTTGCAAAGTATGAGTAGAGTTTAGGGTTCTAGTTGGAAAATGAAAAGTTTATTACTTAGGATGACTGTTTTCAATAGCAAAGAAGAAGAAACATAGAAGTTAGGGCTTACATTTTGGCTTTAGATTCATTTGAACTTGAAATAAACCTAAACTTAATGGTTACTTAACGGTTGAGAATACATAGAAAGAGAAACCAGGTTTTAAAACCAAGTAGTCTATATATTAAACCTGTGAAGAAGAAGAACTGCAATTTTGCAATGTTCTAATTTATGAGTAACAAGAAATTAAAGACTGATGGAAGAAAAAAGCCTACCTATACCATCCAAAGCTTGCTTAATTCCATGTGATATTTACTAGGAACAATATCAAGGACTGAACCATTCCAATACTTGTTATGAAAAGCCAATAATGCAAATATCAGCAATAAATTGGAAGTACTATAATGAAACATAGATAGTAACAAGTAAAGTAACTAGGGATGAGTAAGAGGGGCACCAGCTCATGGTACCAACTTAGAGGCAACAAAAATCTGGCATCCATTAACGCCCATGGTGCAAAAACTGCTTGTTATGCCTTTTGATAGTGGAAGGAGAGGGAATCCTTCTCTTTTGTAGCCATGGTCATGAAGGAGTATGTCTAGGTCTCAGAACTGGGGCAGTTGTCATTACTGTTATCATTATAGAATCTCACATCAGAATCAGATCTAGATGCCACCCACATCACAGAGAGTTTGCACACTAATTAATAGTGAATAAGAGAAGCAAAGGAAGAGAAAGGACATGATTTTTTCCTTTGGTTTAGCATCAAATATCAATTTCCAAATCTATGATCCACTCTCTGATATTATCATTCTATGTGTGGATTGCATGTACACTGTCTGGGCAGTTGTAAAGATTGAATCTTTCAATTAAGTGCTGTGCTGTTTTTTGGACACCACATTCACACAAGCTGTCCAAGATGTTTATCCTTTGTAGTGTTGTTTTTAAACATCCCTATCCAGATCTCAGTCTGTTCAACTTGACCCACACTTCTCTGTTAAGGGCATGCCCAATGGGGGACTCATTTGGTGTTGGTATTAAACACTGTCAGAATAGGCCTGACATATCTTCATGGTCAGGCAACTCAACTGCTGCCCATATACTTAGTTTGGCATCCCCAGTTTCTTCAAGGAGTTTGTGGGCTTTGTGTACAAACAGGTTACAACTTTTAAACCTCAGAAGCCTCCATGTATTCAGGTCTTCAGTTAACAGTTGATAGAGCAGGTGATTTTTCTCATCTCTTGCCAGTGAAGGGTTGGGAGGTGGGGCAGAGCAACACTCCCTGCAGTGAGGAAAAGGGCAAGGGCAGGCTGCGGGGGAGGCACAGCCAAGGTTGGGGGGGAGGCATGGGATGGAACTGCAGCTCATGGGGTGTGGGCAGCTCCTGCTGCTGCTTGCACCCCAGGAGAGCAGGGTTGGAGGGGCGCGTACTCCTGAGTCTGCATGGTGTGAAGCAGGCTGCAGCTGTGGGGCTGAGCCAGAGCCTGCACTGTGCAGGGCTTTTCTCTCTGGCAGTGCTGGGAGGAGGCTGCAACCACCCCAGATTTCACCACAGCTCCATTCCCAGCCCAGCGCTGCTGCCCAGTGCAGCCCTGGCTTTTCCCAGCACTTGGGTGGAGGCAGGGAGTTCAGCAGGGGCTATGCTAGGTGGTGGCACAGGGCTGAGTGTGGAGATGTGGCAAAATTTGGGGTGGCTGCAGCCTCCTCCCAGTGCTGCTGAAACCTGCTCCAAGCCCAGACCCCAGCAAGAAAAGCCCCACGCAGCACCAGCTCCAGCTCCACCCTGCAGCTTCAGCCCGCCCCATGCCGTGCACATATGAGGCCAAACAACCCCCAGCCCACACCCTCCCAGGGTGCAAGAAGCAGCAGGAGTCCCCCACCCGCCATGAGCTCTCGCTGTAGCCCTCCCAACCCACGGCACTCTGCCCCTGTCCCCTCCCCCACCGCAGGGGCCATCGATCTGTCCTGCCACACCCCTTCCCTCCTCTCCCCCCTGCCCTTCCACCACAACAGACTGCCACCTGATGACAGCTATATCGGATCGGTATCAGCCAATATGCCTCCTTAAATATCGGCTCTCGGTATCAGTCCCAAAAATCTCTATCAGTGGACCCCTACTTTAAAGCCAACTTTAAAGCATATCACAGCAAGGGCACGCTTATGTTATGTAATTAAAATGGAAATTATTTCAGTTTGAAAGACTTACCAGAGGGAAAAAAATTATTGACAATGTTGATACCAGGCTAAGGAAAGGAAATCAACTGATGAAAGAATCTGACATGGTCAGAAAAGATTATTTGAGAACGCAGTATGTTTAGGGACAAAGAATTGGTAGGGAGGAAAAGGGGAAGAAATTGTATCTTAGAAAAGCCTTAGGTAGAAGAGAATGTTTCGTTTTGTTTTCAACCTCAGCAACTGATTTGGCTGGACTAATAGTGCAATAAACACCAGCATTTATTGAAGCAAGGGGAAATTAGGAAATTAACCTTTGTAGTATAAAGGGGATCGTTGCATAAAGTCTGATGACATTTCCAAGTGGCATTGATTGCAGACATCTGTCTCTTTTTCTTCCCTTTTCATTTGTGCATGTGAATTTCCATGTATATACTGAAGAATCAGTATACAGAAGGAGAGTCAGAAAGAAAATAGTGCTTCTCATGGAGTGAGTATGGATGAACATACTAACCAGCAAAAGAAAATTCTAGGAATCAACCCAAGAAGCTGCAAGGAAGCGACAGCAAATGTGAATATCCTCCTAGACAGTGGTTAAGTACTCAGTAGATGAGTTGGACCATTTTATAAAGGATCAGATAACTCAGGGAGAAATCAAATATATCCAGAGAAGTAGCTTATGTAGGGAAGAATACAAACAGTATATTAAAGGGGAAATGGTAAGATTCAGCACAAACCTAAATTATCATAGGCAGCATAACCAGCAGCATTAATAGCTAATACCTTAATTACTTTCAGCAGCTCCGAATACCTTGATGATGTTTTGAAATACTGATGATGAACTCTGAACTCTGAGGCCAGATTGTCTTTAAATACCTTTCTCTGAGAAGAAAGGCTCCAAAATCTAGGACTAGTGACTAAGCGTTTTAAGAAAACCATTTATTTCACAAGAAGGTTTCTTTCTTCTTAGGCCTGCATAAGAAAATGCTATTAAAATCATTCTTACAATCATGCCTAAATAGTTTTGAAAGATGTAGACACTAAACTAATATTAAACTGCCTCTCCCTGCACTGCATATTGTCACAGTGTAGAATTCACCATCTGAACAAAGACAAGAAACAGACAAATCAGTGTATCAAACAAAAGGTGAGAGGGCAGGGCCAGGGTAACCAGAATCAAGACCTAATTGTTACATACCTTAAGTATCACATGGATTCCTAATTGTTCCATTATGTCAAACATAATCAGCCTCATTTCCTAGCTTTCTCAATGATTAACTAAAATCAGCATCTGGATGAGAAGCAGCTGACTAAAGTAGACATGAAGCAAAATCCTGTCATAGGCTTATGGAAATCCATTTATGGCAGCCAGATTCAAATATCAGTATTTTCATAGGCATTCTGCATCCTTCCTTACCTTTCAGGGTGACTCATTCTTGCCATGCAATTATTTCTACAGCAATTCCCAAAGGAGATACTGCAACTTTTTTTTTTTTTCTAAATCACATATTTCTTTTATTTCAGAGGAGGTCATAGTTTTAACCAAAATCTTCAGAAACTTTAACCAGAATCATATGGGGCAAGTTCATTGCCTTCAATTCAATTACTGGCCTAGCAATTGAAATCATTGAGCAATGGAGATTTAAACAGCTGGGACTATGACCCAACATATACATGCCCTTAGAGTTAGTTATTAGCCTTCTCCCATACAGAAACATTATTCTTAATCCACATTAAATTTTAAATAAAGATTGAAGGTGCTTATAGCAGGGACTTGGGCCAGCCCTGCACTCGCTAGAGCAAAGAGCACTGGAGCAATTTATGGTTCGCGGGATCCTGGGCTGTCCTGGTGGCAGGCCATGAGCCCATGGGCAGGCGGCACACACATACTTACCCCAGGTAGGGCAGGAAAGTGGCAGGAGATGCACTCCCCATGTATCCATCCCCTGGGCAGGGCTGGGGACAGAAAGCCAGGCTCCACCTGGACCTAAAGCCCATACAGGGCTAAGAGCAAGCAGTCAGCATGCCCAGTGCTGCCTAGAGTTCAGAGGCCACAGCTGCAGCCAGTGATGAGCCCCACAGGGGCTTTAGCACTTGGCAGTGGCCGCAAGGCATGTTGGGGCATGCAGGGGTGTGGGTTGGCTCAGGTTAACCCAGAACTTCCTTTGTAGAGCAGTGCAAGTCCTAGGAGTGGACGCACACTGTCATAGGCACCAGTCCACACTGCTTCCCTCCACCAGAGCCAAGGACATCTCATCAGAGACCAGCCCAACTCAAACTCCCCTGGCAGGAACATGACCGCCCTGCAGACACTGGATGCCAGGTACCTGCAAGGGCCTCACAGGAGTTCATAGTGCCTGTGGCCCCAAATTACCCACAGGGGTTAGCCCAGTTCAGGCCCACCCTGTGAATCAGACTGGGAAGCAAACCCTGAAGAGCCTTAGCTGCCTGAGGAAAAGGTGGACGTATACTGTAAGGTCGAAGCTAGGCCCATGAACAGACAATGAACATGCTTGTTTATGTTGTATTACTTTATTAATTCTGATGTAATACGGACGTTCTTGGTGGTAGATATTCGCCAAGGTAACAGGGCTTGGCCAGCCCAGGTCAGTCTCAGATCTACCTGTTTTTCTTTCCAAGTTGGACCTTTTCTTCCATTATGTGAAGGTAGGCACGTAGGGGACCAGGAGTCTACCACAATACCATCACAGGAACACCTGAGTGGAAAGGGGTGGGAGGAAGTGAGGTGGAGTGTAGGGGAGGCGAAGACCCATAGAAGACACCCAGATGCTGAGACCTGCACCCCTCTCAATGTACCCCGCTGTAATTAGATACTACCTCCTGATATCCTTTTCATTAACATCAAGTCATAGCAGGTGGGATATAGAGATAAGGGAGCAAAAACCCATTGAGTGTGCAGCACCCGGGCCCCACCCCAGCGTTGTCCTTTGGCCTGCGTCCCACTACAGTGCTATAAATGGGAAAGGCAGATACCTACCTTTCCCCTCACCCTACCATTTTCTGATATAATCATTTGTAATACAATCTAATCAAATATGATACATTAGATTCCTCAACACTTCACATCTTCAAGCATCACGTAACAGCTTTCATAATAGCACTGCTAGGTAGGTGATCTAGTATTACACTAGAAAAAAAACAATTTACTAGATTATTCTGGTGGCTGCATATGAACGATAACTAGGCAGCTGAGAAATGTCCCAGTGTAGAAAATTCCCACATGGGATAAAGACAGCATAAGTAGATCTACACTGTCTGCTCTGTGCTCCTTCACGTAGTTGAGACTAGAGCACTATCATGCTCTAGCAAATCCCTGAATGGCATAATGTCATTTTTTGGGTTATTTGTACCAGTGTAAAATAGAACTTCTTTGACTATGCTCTAATTTGTGTTGGCCCTTGGCAGCTCTGTGCAAATAGGCTGATTGCAGATGTGGGGAAAAAAACAAAACAAAGCAGCACTTTAAACTTGGTGCACTCCCATGTCGAGCCCAGCACAAGCCCAGAAGAGGAAGTGCATTTGCTGCACCCAACTTTCCCAACATCTGTAGAAATTGGGCGCTTCAGTGGGGCTTTTTTGGTGCTTTTATCTAATACTGAATCAGCTTTAGCTAAAAGCACCAAAAAGCCCTGCTGAAGCACTTGATTTCTACAGACGCTGCAGAGCCAGGTCAAAGTAATGTGCTGCTGCTTTCAGTAGAGCACTTTTTCCCCCAACACATCTGTCAACACCCACAGTAAACAAAAAGGTGGAATACGGCCACCTTTGTAATCCACTTGTGGCTCGTAACAATTGTAGCTCTGCCCAGTGCAAAGCTGTGGCCCAAGAGGGTAGGCAGCCCGTACAAGACTACAGTGTGTCATTGGTAAAGTCAGGATACATTTGGAAATCAAAAATGCCTGGCACTGAGGCTGAGTCTACTGAATTATCTACCTCACACAGCTTGATATACAAATATAAGGGGTAAGATGCTTTTGTTCCTTTGTACCAGGTCAGAACTTGGCAAGTTCTATGCTACATTTCTTGTCGCCTACCACAGAATGTCACCTAAGGTCATTGTGATGTCCATGATACGGAGCACAGGTTGCATAATATTTCCATAGTGTAATTGCATATTAATAAACATTGTTTCAGGAACTATTCTGGGTTCCAGTTACAAATGTATTCTTTTTCCATTCTTGATTGATTTCATTGAGCCGGGAGCTCAGTTGTCCTTGAAAATCATCCTAAGTATTCATCTTTATATGCCTAAATACCTTTACAAATCTGTCCTTACATGAACATCCATCCATCCCCATAAGCAAAGAGCAAAGGCAGAGCAGATCACTAATAGTTTCTGTATTAAAAACTACAAACCGTTGGTACAGACAGCATATTTATTTTTAGCAGTCTTAAAACCCGCCTAACAAGGAAATCAAATTAATAAACCAATTCATATTTGTAGGCAGGGACCATTTACAGATAATGGATTTGATTCTTTTTCTTCTTTACTGTGTTCTAATGCCATTAATTTCAGTGTAATCACTCTTGATTTGCAAAGCAATAAGTCCTGGATCAACTCACTTCAAATACATGTGATATTGTGATCAAGTTATTTTCTCCTGAGGAAGAAATAGTTTTGTCAATTGCTGGGAAATTATTGCCATAATTCCCCCATCCCTTTCCCACTGCCCTCCAGGCCAGAGAATGAAACCTCTGTTTGATCTGAAGAGGTCTCTATCACAAGAAGAAAACAAATTAAATGTTGTTTGAGCAGAGATGTTTATAATGTGACCCTGGCTACGGGGACAGAAGTCACAGCTTAAATTCTGATTTAATGCAATAATACAATGTTTGGCAACTGTAACATTTTTTTACTTTTTCCTGAGCTTTGTCATCTGAAGGCATGTTATGTGATCCAAGTGGTAAAAAGACACATCAAGCTTTTTGAATCCATGACTTATTTAGCTATAGCACAGGAGGGAAATAAGATTGTCCCAGCTACACATTTATTCTAAATTGATAATCCTTAAAAAAAAAAATCTCCGTTTCCAAAGTTATAACTTCAATGTTTCTAAGGTCAAGCGAACTGATAATCCTGAGAAGACAAGTATAGATACAGAATAGTTATTATAATCCCTCTATAAACAGCCTGTATAACTACTACCCAATATCCATTTCTCTGCTTACCTTTAGCAGAGAAATCAGCCCTAACCCCTTCAAGATTATTTATGGAGTGGTGTTCAGCTCATTTGTTCTCTACTAGTTTTAGCCCTGCTAATTTAGGACTGCTGTACAGTCTAAAAGATGTTTATTGCTGCCTTTTACCATTGTTTCTGAACTTGATCCATAATTTAGATACCCAAAACAGATGGCTTCATAAAATCTCTGGCAGTTTTTCCTTTTGAATCTATAAATCTCTGCTTGGAATGGAGTTTTGGGCTCACTATTTTTAACTTCCACTCCAGTTCAGAACTCAGTTGTACAAATTGTACGAATGCAAGTTACTACTCAACCCTGAATAATGACAGGAAAATAAAGCCTCCTGTAAGAAAAAGCATCTCAATTTAGCAGTAAAAACTTTAACAATAAACAAGAGCTAGATCAATTAAAATTAACCATAAAATGCACCCTTTTAGCAGAAAGAAAAATCAAGTACTGGACGGGTCAGTTTTCCATCTCTTGATGTCAACTCAAAGCAGAACATCTTTCTGGAAGACACACTTTAGTCAAATGTAAATTATTAGCCTTCATGGAGGTGGCTAGTGGCCTCTTCTGGCTTTAAAACCTAGAAGCTAGATTTAAGTATGTTGGCACATGTGTGCCCATTTTTTGCATACAGACCTGTGGTAAGCTCTAGCGATGAGATATTCAGACTTTCCAGGTCCAATTGAATTCCTTTTAAAAGTGTTGATTCCTACAGCCAGGAAACTGTTAGTCACAGACCTGAAAGCCCTTTCCTTTTTTGCCCCTTTTAAATCTAAATTTATGGTGGTCACCTCACAAAATCAGCATTTTCAGGTCTGTTTCTCATGGTGACAAAAGTAATGCAGAAATAGAACATAAATTATTGTTTTTACTCCCAGCTTCCCACAAAGTATTTCTGTGTTTCAAGCTGATTTGGTTTCACATCACAGTAAAAAGTTCAAGTTCCCTGTCTGCTTTGGCCTTCACCATCCATGTCAGGATCACTCATATGTTGCTATGAAATGAGCCTTGTCCACACACAAAACCTGTATTGCCTTAACTATGCTGAACAATACTATAGATGCAGTTATACTGATCACCGTTTCCTGAAAATAAATAAAAAGTCAACTGTTCTAACTCAAAGTTCCTTTTTGGCTATTAACTGCCCCTTACTAAGAGGAATGTGCCTAGCAAAGACAGAGTGATTCTCAAAATGTCAACAGCCCATACACTGGGTGCGCTCATATCTATACACCCCTTTTTTATTACCCAAATCATCAGGGCCGGCCTCAATCTTGTTTCATATTTGTGGATACCCCCTCTTTATTCTCCAGCCAACTTTTTACCATCCAGAATATAGACACCAAGGAGGAAAAAGCACTATTTAAGCTAAAAGAGCATATTAACTGTATATAAACTGGCTATGAATACATTTAAGCTGGAAGTTCGAATGTTTATAACCTGTCTTCTAAACTTCTAAGAGGAGCAGTAAAGATGAACCTAACTAATTTTAAGGTAGATTGATCAGTTTATTAAAAGAATGATATAATGTGGTTGCCTACAATCATAGGGAATTGAAGTTTATAATCCAAGAAATCCCTTGAGATAATAGTAAAGGTGAAAAAAAAGAAAAGAAAGGGAAATCAAACTACTCCTATATCACGGGGACATTCTCATCCGTATATTTGTTGTTTCAGAAGAGGATTGACACTCAAAATACACCACTCAGAGGAAGTGACATGCTATCTAGCTCATAGCTGCCCAAAACAGAACTTTCTGTGCTCTAGTGGAGCTGGAGGTCTGAACACAGGAAGGTCAGAGGAAGTCCTGGCTCTACTTGAAATAAACACCCCAAACAATAGACAAAAACACAGCAAGACCTTCACTGCATCCAGCACCTGGTGCTGCTTTTAACAGTGTGTTTTCAGTATCTATATGGAGCTTGTTTCAGTGTAGATATTAAAGTTGCTATGGATTTAGATATAAGAGTTTACAGCCAACATGCAGAAGTGAGGGAACAAAGCTAATTCAGAACCCATGACTTTCCAACTGAGCAAATATGCAATAAGCTTTTGGCACAGAACCTGCACACAATTTGCTTGTACCAGGATATCAGCTCAGACCAGGCTATCAGGACTCAGGAAATAAGATATGAATCAATACTTCGTGCTTTCAGAAAATGCATAACACACTGTCTTCCTGAAAGGCTATTATCCATCTGTATTTTGTGTCCATATTCAGATTTTCCAAAGCTTTGTTCAGACTGATGAGTGAGCATTTCTAGTGGTGCTACACTCTAACGTTGATTCTGGCACTGGAAGTGACTCGGGCGTGGTCTAATTTTCAGGAAGACAATCAGTTCCTGTTGCACATGAATCTTTTTATCCAAGCCAAAAAAAGCCAAGAAAATCTGTCTCTTGTAAAGGAAAACAAGAATGACTAACCTCTACAGAGGTGGACCAGGGTTAGAGAAGCTAATGTTCTGGTATGCAACCTTGTTGACCAAAAGTGACCAAGTGGACCTCTGTTTTATATTTTACAAGCAAACATGACTCTTCCAGCAGCACAGTTCCTGTTCTTACACTATTATGCAGAGGTTTGATCCAGGTGCAATTCACAAGTATGCTAATCCTCGAGTCACCGCTACTACTCCTGCATAAGAGACTTAAAATGCACTGTGACTTCCTTCTGAAAGGCTGTCATTGAGGAACTACTTATATAATCATCATTCATGGCTTTTGAAGAACAAGGAATAGTTACAAAAAAACCCACCAAATAACTGCAACAAATCACTTGAACAAGATTTTACAGGCATCCAGAGGGAGGTATTTAATACCCAGAACTTTCTACACTTAATTATAGAAACTGAAAAATATTTCATACAAAATAATTATTCATGTAGTTTAAGCTAAGGAGCAGAGAGTGTTCTGGCTGACCAGTTAAATTTAATCAGCAAAGGCTTAAGCTGTAAAAGAGAAAGTATATAGTAATCAAAATAAAGGTGCATCCTTAAATACAAAGCTACATTACAATGGCAAATAATAAGATACTTTTGCAATATGGTGTGTAAACCAGAATGGTTAGAAAGTAAAGCTGTGCATGATGTTGAAAGTATGTTAAAGACCATTACAGAGAGTTATACCAGTTTCAGCTGCTCATCCAAATGAAAGAGGAATCTCTAAAGGAAAAAGAAAAGAAAAAGGGAAAGCAGGTAAGTTTTATAGTAAAAATGTGAAATGAAACATCTCTTGGAAAATTATTTGAACAACCCCCCATGATGTTAAAAAAAAGTCTTTTTACCTAATGGCACAGGTTAAAATGTCAGACCTCTGCACCTAGGAAGAGTACATGGTCAGAGGTAGCCATTTCCAATTTATAATATTTTGCACCAATGTAGTAGCATTTAACGCTACAATGGTCCAATACACTTACTGGAGTATCCCCTGGTCAGTGAAGGAGAAAAGAATGATTATAGAAGTTATGTCTCGTTTCAAAGAGAGTCACCATTAAAGCCGGGATTAGAAATGGAATCTCCTGACTCTCTTCTGTTTACTGATGCATGTTGCTTTCACGCTTATTTTTTTCTACATATATCATATTAGAATATATTTGAGAAGTTTCATGAATTATCTGAAGATCTTAATCTTCTTCAGTCCAACAGGTCAAATCCTTCTGAACTGGTTTGCTGCATCATTGTAATACCACAAAGTGTTCAATTATAAATAACTTTATTAGCAAAATCTCCTAATGAGTTCAAAAATATTACGTACCTCCATTTTACAGAGTGCAACCATAGCACAGAGAGATACACTCTTACAGCAAATTAGTTATCAAGCTAGAAATGAAAACTAGATCTCTTAACTCACAGGCCAATGTTTTAAGATCATACTTCTCTGCTCTTTAATCATTCTTTATAGAAGGCAAAATTGCATTTGATGCAGTAGGACATTGGCCTAAGCATATACCGTAGAATTTGATCCCTAGAGAATTACAAGTAGTTAACATTAAAACATAAATCCACTTCCTACTAAAGTCAACAGGAATTTTTGGAATGATTCATGATGACATCACTGACATCCTTTAGGGAAAAGAACTTACTGAGTTCATGAAGATGTCTTGTTCTTAAGTAACATTGTTTTCTCTCTGCTTTAACTATTCTAACGCATTTTTCAGGCAGAACCTGCAAAGGTCTGATTTGGATGAATGCCTGTAAAAGATAAACAACCTTTGCTTTATTGTTCTGTAACTATTTTTAGCTGTTGGTAGTAGCTTAAAAAAAAGTCTTTGTTTTATTTATGATAGAAAATTCTCAAGCTTGCCTGATTGGAAGTGCTATTTCTAGCCCTTAAAATATTGAACCACAAATAATATTGGCAGGAGATTTGCATTACAATTACATGCATCTCCTACTTACTGGGTGCATCTACACATTCATTAATGCACTGTAGTTACTGCACATTGAGTTTAGCATTTGGATAACCAAGTACTAAATCAATGCACAGTAACTCGCACTACTGGG
The DNA here is from genome assembly GCF_052110815.1 of Crocodylus siamensis. Lineage (NCBI taxonomy): Eukaryota > Metazoa > Chordata > Crocodylia > Crocodylidae > Crocodylus > Crocodylus siamensis. The sequence continues at coordinate 60,461,843 of NC_143399.1, forward strand.
CAGTAGTGCTGCTGCATGGATTTTTTTGGACACTAACTGCACAATAGCCTAGTACTACTGTGCAGTAGCATATTAGTATGGATTTTCCCTGGCACACTCCTGCTCAGTGTTATTAGGCTCCTGCACAGTTAGTGTCATGGGTAGACACACCCACTGTAAACAAAGTGAGTAATATTAAAGTTCCAGGATCTACACTATAGCATGTTGTATGGGACTGGTGGTAAATGATTAAAAGAAAACATCTGCTATTAAAGCTATTAAATATTAAAGTTCAACACTTTTCTTAACCGCAGCCATGTAGAGCAACATTTTACGTTTGGACTATTGTAATAAAGTGAAGTGGAAAGGACCTGGATTATCACCTTCAAAGAGGTCTTTACAGTCTATACAGGTGGACTCTTCTTCTGAGCAGACCTCAACACTCTACTTTTCTGCCATTGATTGATTTCTTATTCCCATGGCAGAGGCAGAATAATTTTAAAAGATTTAACCACACAGAGAGCCTTAGATATTCTGTTCTGTTAGCAATGATCCTTCTTCACTTTGTCAAGCTTTTATGTGATTTCCCCATATTCTGTATAGATTACTTATTATGTGGATTTCAGAAGGAAATGCACTTGTCAATGTGATACTTTACTGTAGTTATTTAATCCAAAACAAATTGTTTTCCCCTGTTCAATATGGAGGAAAAAGCAATGTTTGGGATTTAAGTGCTGGCCTCTGACAGACAGCTACTGTTCTGCCTTTGGAGCAGGTGATGGGGAAGAGGGGGTGCAGATTGGAGTGGGTGGTAAGTGGCCAGAGGGAGCAGGCATCAGGAGGGGGCAAGTGCTGGGGAGGAGAGGGGACAGGCAGCAGGAAGGCAGGTGGCAAATGATAGGGGGACAGGCGATAGGGGTCAGGCATCAGGGGCCTTTGTACACACAACAAAATTGGCCTTTAAAGCAACTTAGTTGCCCTTTTGCACCAGTTGATTGGCATTGCTATTTACATGCTTGGTGGCGTGTTATGCTTTAATGGTGTTGCTATTTACATGCTCGGCAGCATATTCTGCTTTAAATGACTTTGCTATGTAGCAAACTAAAACACCTTGGATGGGTTTTACCTTACTATATAATAAAGTGTAATGGTGCACAGGGCGTTAGAAGCTGACATGCTCAGGGAAGCTCAGGCTTGGCAGGTTTCCAGTGCCCTGTGTACCGTCCCTGCTGCCAGTACATCCAGCTGCCCTCTTGCTACCCTGCCACTCTGCCCCAGGGGTAAGCCAGCTGTTTCCAGGTAGTCCCAGTTGGTGAGAAGGCAGTGGGGAGGATACATGGGGCACTGGAGCTTACCTGCCTCTCCCACAAACGGAGGGGTTAGCGAGCTGCTGGTGGGCTGAGCTATCCCTGAACTGTGAGGGACCCTAGTGCTTCCCTCCATAGTGGCGGCACCCCCCAGGTGGCATCTGCCTGCTGGCACCCAGCCTGGGTGGTCCTGGGGGTGCCACAACCATGGAGGGAAGCACTGAGCCCCACACAGCTTATGGGGCTGTGTGACTCAGCAGCAGCCCATGAAGGCAGGCTCAACTGAACAACAGCAAAAAAGCGGTGAGGAGCCTGATCTTTTTTGGCTCCTGGAGTCTGCCTGCCTGCCTGAGCTGTGCAGGCCCCAGTGCTTCCCTCTGCAGCCATGGTGCCCCCTAAACAGCTCCCATCCACTAGCAGCCCAACTGGGAGCTGCCTGGGAGGTGTTGCAGCCATGGAGGAAAGCACTGGGCCCCCATGCAGCTCAGGCAGGCAGCCAGGCTCTGGCCAGAAAAAAAGGAAAAAGAAAAAGATCAGGCTTCTCGCTGATTTTTTTTTTCCTTCAGTCAAGCCTGACTGCCACTGGATCGCACAGTCCCTGAGCTGCAGAGGGCCCTGTGCTTCCCTTCACAGCTGCAACACCCCCTGGGACCACCTGGGCTCGGTGACAGTAGGTGGGTGCTGCCAGGCAGGTGCTGCCTGGAGGGGGTGCTGCCACCATGGAGGGAAGCACCGGGGTCCCCCACAGCTCAGGGACCATTTGACCCACCTGCAGCTTACTCTCCTTACCATAGGAGAGGCAAGTAGGCTCTAAAGATCAGGGCCCCTAGCCCTTGTGTATACGCAAGGGGTTTAGTTTGGTTTAGTTCTCCCTAAATTGAAATGGTAAGTTTTCAAAAACCCTTACATGTACAACCATCCCAGGATAACAAGCATCTTGGGAACAAGTGGCAGGGTCAGGCAGGGGGTGGTAAGGAACAGGGGACAGGCTACCAGAGTCCCACTGCAGCTTGCCCTGCCACAGTAATGAGAGGATAAACTGATGACCCTCTAATAACTAGATTCTGTGCCTTAGTCTGTCTGTCTGTGTGTCTGTCCAAAACACTGTTGGGGCGGGTCAACATATGCAAGCACACGCACTTGCAGCAGCTCAAATAGAAGAGGTGCAAATTTGAGCTAGGGCTTTTTGCCTCAGCACACATACTTGGACATGCACTTTGTTGAGGAGCAAATTGTGCCACCTGGGGCAAAATAACCCTGCCTGGCTCCTCCTGGATCTGCAGTCAGGAAGAGCTAGAGCCCAGGGCCAGCACCTGTGCTGTCCCCAGCAGTATAAAAAGCTGCCCTGTTCTGGCCCAATCAGTACAAAAAGCTGCCCTGGCAAGTAGCTCAGGGCTACTCGCTCTCAGGAGCTTCTGGGTCACAGCAAATTGGTATCTGGGGACATTACCCCTTGTGCCAGCTGGACTGCTGAAGCAGCCCTGAGAGTTCCCTGAAGCAGTCTGGCAGTGGGGGCTGCTGCCTGGCTGTGACCTGCTGAGCAGACCTGGATGGGGACTGCACAGCCAGTAGAGGCATCTGCCCCTCTGAGCCAGCTGCCAATGGACTGTGGTTGCAGAGTTGGCCTCTGTGTGACACTACTGCCATGTATATCCCCTGCCCAGCCACCCGGGCGGCTATCGCCCAGAATATGTTCCGGGTGTGGTGGCTGCTTTGAACTGTCAAAGCATGTCCTCCTGGCCCCAATTGGCCAGGAGGTCAGCCACACCCAGGTGGGTTCAAGGTGCCAGCTCTAAGCAAGAAGGGTCCTGCCACTGGCCTCCCTAGCAGGAATTCTGGTGTTCCCTATTGGAAAACTGAAAAATTCCTGATAAAAAAAATCCCACACACAAGGGCTACAGCCCCCCCAACAGGGGTTATGGCCCCCACACAAGGGCTACAGGCCCCAACAGGGGCCAAATGGCCCCCACAGGGACTACCACTCCCCCTGCAAAGCCCACATGTCCCACCCCAGCCCCCCAATTGCTGCCCCACCTGGCCCCATCCCCTGCCAGCTGCTGCATCCCCCCCAACAGCTGCCCCACCCCCACAATCCTCCAGACCCCACCAATGGCTGCCCCACCTGGCCCCATCCCCCACTTGCACCCCAGGCTCCCATGGCTGCCCCTAACCCCAGGCACCATCACTTTAAAAATAAAGAAAAAAGAAAAAAAACTAAAGAAAAAACCTCTACTTACCCTAGAAGCAAGGGCTAGAGGGGCTCTGGGGCCTCCTGGCAGAGCCTCCCCCAGTAAGTACAGGGCAGTGGGGAGCAGGAGACCCCAGGCTGGAGCTGCTGGGGCTGTCCCACTGCCCTGCACTGTGCAGGCAGGGCCCCAGTGACAGAGATGGCAGCTGAACTGCCAGTAAGTGCCGAGGGATTTTTATTTTGTTTTTTTGTATGGGGGTACTGAGGTGGGGGCAGAGATCAGGGGCCTCAGGGGGGCTGAGGGGGATGGGACTGGGCACAGCAGGGATCGGGGGGCTTGAGGGACAGGTAGGGGGTGGGGCCAGGCAGAGCAGGGATATAGGGCCTGGGGGAGTTGGGGGGGATGGGGCCAGGCAGGGCAGGGCTGGCAGGGGCTGGGGGAGTGGGCAGGGCCAGCAGGGCCCATAGTCCCCTCCCCCCTCCTCCAGCCCCCCAACCCCTTACTTACCGGCACTGGAGCCCTGGTGCTGCAGCACGCTGCCTGGCAGGCCACATGGTTCAGCACCAGGGCAAGGAGCCAACCATGGAGACACTGGCAGCTAAGAATGCCTGTTATGAAGAAGATGAGGTATGCCTTCAGCAGAGCAGGCCAGGCAGAGTGTGTGGGGGGGTAATGGCCTGTGGAAAGATGCAGAGCAGCAGCAGCATGGGGTGGCAGGTGGTGGCAGCAGGCACTGAATGCAAGCTTTGCCCCTCTCCTCCCCCTCTCCTGGGAGGCAGTAGCAGCGCAGGGTAGTAGGTGACAGCGCTCCATCCCCACCCTCCACCCCATCATTCTTGACAGACAATTCACTTGTGAATCTATAATTTTCCATATATACAATCTAATTATTGGAAGGGTCATCTTAAATATGAAGTTGTCTTAGATTCAGGTAAATATGAGATGTTTGCTGAGGTGCTTTGTTACTATGCCCCTGATTTACTGTTGACCAGGGCAGGACGCAAGATTGCTAGGCCTTGAAAATTGAAAAGTTGTTGCACTTATATGAGATCTGTTCAAGAAGGAATGCTTTGATTATTGAAGGAATGGGGCAGTGCAGGTCTGAGAACTTTGAAGCCCACTGCAATAGAAGTTCAATTCAAGATGCATCTGAAATTCTCTCTAGCTTTCAAATTCTGAAAAATGTTGCCTCTAAAGTTCTAAGATGCACAGCACTATGATGGTAATAACTCATAGGGGTTTTTTGGCAAGGAACCAAACAATTGCATCTTGATAAATAATGTTTAGACAGGAAGATGTATACATCCCATTTCACATAGTTCTATGGTTAAGTAAGTTTCTCTGAGTTAAAAAGTTACTTTCATATTCACAAGTTCTTTAATTTTGCTACAGTTTAAGGCCATTAGATCAAGAAATGATACAAGCGCAAACGTAAGTTGAAGGATTTGAGTAGCTTCCCTGACTTCAAAAGGATTCCTCACATGTCTAATGTTGGGCAGATGCTTGCATACCTTCTAGAATGGAATCTGTTTTCTTCTGAAAAAAGGCATGGACAAGACTTTCAAAAGCATTCAACACTGGCCCAGCTGTTCTCACCGAAATCAATGACACAACTTTTTGAAAACCTGGCTATGATACTGCATCTTACGAGGACTTTATTATAGAACTGGTGCTGCATATCAGATGTTCTCTGAAGCCTGTAGCTGCATAAGAAGTATCCCATCATTGCTCATTGTGCTTGCCTGTACATGTACAGCGAGGCTGCTCCAACACCCTATAATTATTCCTATGTGCTGTAATTAATCCAGCAATTAATAAAGTGGTAATTACCGTGCTCCAGCAGACTCCAGCATCATGTGTATCAGCATCCCCACAATGAAAAATGGCAGTCAGGGCACTTTAACAAAAGCTCATTTGACAAGTTTTAGTTAAAGCGCCCCCACTGCCATTCTTCAGTGTCAGTACATGTGAACACTAATATAGATGCTGCTCCAAGAGTTTTAATAAGAGTGGGTTATTTGCAGTAGAAATGGTAGCACCAAGCTATTAAGTTCATAGATTCATAGAAGTAGGGTCGGAAGGGACCTTGTAGATCATCAGGTCCGATGCCCCGCCCTGGGCAGGAGACAAAAACCAGGCTCAAATGACCCCAGCCAGGTAAACGTCAAACCTCCTCTTAAAGACCCCCAAGGCAGGAGCCAGCATCACTTCCCTTGGAAGTTGGCTCCAGATCCTAGCTGCCCTGACTGTGAAGTAGTGCCTTCAGATGTCTAATCTAAACCTACTCTCTAGCAACTTATGGCCGTTATTCCTTGTTACCCTGGGGGGGTGCTCAGGGGAACAAGGTCTCTCCCAAACCCTACTGGTCCCCCCTAGTGAGTTTATAGATGGCCACCAGGACCCCCTCAGCCTTCTTTTATGAAGGCTGAACAGGTTAAGGTCTCATCACCTCTCTTCGTAGGACCTGCCCTGCTGCCCCCTGATCATGCAGGTGGTCCTCCTCTGGACCCTCTCCATGTTGTCCACATCCCTCCTGAAGTGCAGCACCCAGAACTAGACTCAGTAACTAACTGCGGCCTGACCAGTGTTGCATAGAGGAGGAGGATCACCTCCTTGGCCCTGCTTGTGATGCATCTGTGGATGTATGACAAGGTACGGTTAGCCCTACTGACTGTGACCTTGCATTGTTGGCCCATGTTCATCTTGGAGTCAAGAATGACTCCAAGATGTCTTTCTGCCACCATGCTCTTGAGAAGGGTTTTCCACTTATAAGCTGGAAAAAAAGTGCAGCACCCCACACTTGTCAGTATTGAAACCCATCCTGTTTTCGTTAGTCCACCCCTGTAACCTGTCCAGGTCCTGCTATAATCTGTCCTTCCCTACTAGCATGCCCACCTCACCCCAAATCTTGGTATCATCAGCAAATTTAAACAGGCTGCTTTTCACCCCATTGTTGAAGTCACTAATAAAGAAATTGAACAGTGTGGGCCCAAGGACCGAGTCCTGGGAGACTCCACTGCCCACTTCCTTCCAGGTTGAAAAAGTCCTATCTACCACTACCCTCTGAGTATGACCCTTCAGGCAATTTGCAATCCATCTGACTGTAGGCATCAGTGCCACAGTCACCTAGTTTTTTAATGAGGATGGGGTGGGAGACAGTGTCAAAAGCCTTCCTGAAGTTATAACAGGTAAGAAGATGCCTTTTCTTTGAGGTTCAGCAATTGATTACAGGGAAGATCACAGAATAGTAATATTGTTGGATATTAGATGGAAAATATTTTCCTCTGGAGTAATCAGGGATCAAATACATTTCAATTACTGGTAGTTCTAGAGCCTAGAGAACATGTGGACCCAGAACACCTTGGAATTTGAAGAAGTTCAACTTTAGATCTGAATTCTGCACTGTGGGCCCATGTCCAGTTAAGACAAAGTCTGTTTGTTCAAGCCTTTTAATCTGCTGATAAATCAAGCCATTTATCAGAACAGCTTGCATGTGCAGTGACCATATATGAGTAACTGAAAGTTAACCATCTTTTGAACTATAATGAGTTTTCTTTTGTTGTTGTTGTTAATGAACCTAAGATTCATTTATGGCCTGAAATGTTTCTCCTAAACAAAATAGCAGCTTTATTTTTCATCTATCAGATTAGAGGAACAAATTACTAATATTAGAAAGAAGCTATTCAGAAAGAAAAATATTTTGTTTTACTTTTATGGTTTCTAATGCTTTAGAAACTTAAAGCTTCAGCCTTATTGATTCTTCCTGTTCCAGATGTTTTATTAGCAACTTTCAGCATGTAAATATTAAAATATAACATGAAATAAGTTAATGGACACACACAAATTTCCAAGCTTCCAAGAAAGTAAAATAAAACTATCAAAAATCACCTGAAGATGCAATTTTGAACATTAATTCATTTTTATTCATATTTCTAATTAATATAACAACCAGATTCTTTTAGGGTCTGATCTAACTGTCCCTGGGATTAACTGAAAAATTCCCATTGATTCAATATATGTCAGATTGGATTCTACCACCTCCTCTTTTATCTAACTAGCCCCAGTAGTATTGTGGCAGTATTAGTGGTTGGTTAAACTACTTCCTTCCCCTGTTAAATGCTGACATCCAAGGCTACTGTGACCTGTCTACTCTTCTAAGAGAGTAAAAATGGCATGTACAGGGAAGAAACTGGAAGAGAAAGAGCGTTGGAGGTGAATTTGGTAAGTGTGAACACAGGAGTGTCCTTGAGATCAGCTGGACACAAGCAGAAAGGAGAATAAAATGAAGAATTAACAGGGATATGATGGAAAGGGGCAGGGAGCAGGAGAGCTTCTATACAATTCTAATGATTTAGATTTTCAAATTACAGCTTGATCCTGGCCAGACAGAAATAAGGATGTTGAAATTTATGAGGAAAAACATATAAAGTATAGTGGAAGGTGGCAAAGAACTCTGTCAAGGCAAAGGCTAGATAGAGAATGGATAAGAAACATGACCAGAAGTAAAAAGGCTTGTATACCTTCTGCAGTGCAGGGGAACAAACCCCCAAATTATTCAGTTCTGAGCCCCCCCATGTCTATAATTCACCTTATACCCACTGCTTATCTGGTACTTCACACTCCCTGGAAGGTGGTATCAACAACAGTAAAATACTCTCCCCTACCAAGGATGAAGCAAGGAAGAAAAAAGAGAGGAATTGTCCCCTAGAAATGTATCTGACACAATGCCTTCTGAGATGTTATAGCTCACACAGGGATGTAAAAAAAGGCACCAATCTACCCCATTAAAAATCCGTTGATTTTTAAGTGCTATTTTTATTAGATTGTTACTTTTATTTATTGGAGATGTAGGGTTTACAATAGCATCAACACCTGTCACATGCAAACACAGACAAGTGCAAAGTGATACAACTGGGGAGGAACAACCAGCACCATACTTACAGGTTGGGGAACTCCCCTCTTGTCAGCACGGAGGCGGAAAAGGATCTTGGAGTCATAATTGACTCCAAGATGAACATGGGCTGGCAGAGTGGGGAGGCAGTTAGGAAGGCCAACCGCACCTTGTCATGCATCCACAGATGCATCTCGAGCAGGTCCAAAGAGGTCATCCTCCCCCTCTATGCGGCACTGGTCAGGCCTCAGCTGGAGTACTGCATCCAGTTCTGGGTGCCACACTTCAAGAAGAGATGTCGACAGCATGGAGAGGGTCCAGAGGAGGGCCACTCGCATGATCAGGGGACAACAGGGCAGGCCCTATGAGGACAGGCTGTGGGACCTGAACCTGTTCAGCCTCCAAAAGAGAAGGCTGAGGGGGGATCTTGTGGCCTGTTATAAACTAGTCAGGGGGGATCAGCAGGCATTGAGGGAGTCACTGTTCCCCCGAGCACCGCCAGGAGTGACCAGGAATAACGGTCACAAGCTGGCAGAGCATAAATTTAGGCTAGATATCAGGAGGCGCTACTTCACAGTCAGGGTGGCTAGGGTCTGGAACCAACTTCCAAGAGAAGTGGTGCTGGCTCCTACCCTGGGGGTTTTTAAGAGGAGGTTGGATGTACACCTTGCTGGGGTCGTTTGACCCCAGTAGTCTTTCCTGCCGTGGCAGGGGGTCGGACTAGATGATCTGCTCAGGTCCCTTCTGACCCTAGAAACTATGAAACTGTCTTTAAAAACCCCAATTATGAAAGCAAGCAATAATAAATAGGAGAATCAAGTTTTATGAAGTCTTTCCCATTTCACCTAAGTTTCTCTGCCTCCCACATGGTGGATGCTATGAGAATTTGAAGAAACAAAGGCCCACAGTGATGTAAAATTTGTACATTTGGTCGTGCTTATATTTGGACTGAAGATATGAGCTACCCAAGAAATAAGAAAGGGATTTTTTAAACAAACAATAACGCATGACATGAGGTACGTGAATAACTGCCCTGTTACATTTTGCACACAACGCTGAAGGACATTCAGGTTTCTGCTGTTGTGAAAAATAGTATTTTAATAACTATGGGACATGATATGCCTGAAAGTGCATGCCAGCCCTGGGTACAAGTACAGAACATGCAATAGCTAGTGTTTTTTCCCCCCCATTTCACGCTGGGCAAATAAGTGTCACCATTTCTTTTCTTCCTATCTGATAGTATGCCAAGTTGGCCTTGGAAAGTTGTCAGCTGGTCTTTATCTCTGAGACACATGCATATTGCACTCTGTTTTATTTCCCACAGGTGGATTTTTAAGACCCTGTGTTTATTTAAGGAGAGATTACTGTCTGGTTAGATATTGTGAAAGAAATGTTTCTTTAGGGTATAATGAAATGCTTCGACATCAAAAAGTTTTTGAGCTAATCAGATGATAAACATCTCAGCCGCCGGGTTTGCGACAGGCTTCTATTAAGTGTATTTGCTTCTAAAAATAGCTCAGCTATTTCCTGCTACGAGTCTGATGATAAGAACTGAAGTACACATACATTAGAGTACATTTGAGTTGTGCAAGAGGGTGCACTGAAATGTTAACTAAACTGTCCCATCCCAAGCAGAAAAAATGAAGTATTTTTTTTTCTTCTCTGCCATCTACTATTTACCATATATAGAACGTATAGGAGAGTGATGGCCAGCCTTTTTGGCTGGTGGACCACAGGTTAAGCCCCACACTTCCCCAAGTGCTGCTCCGCAATATGTTCTGATCCTCACCCTCCAAAGGGCACCTGATAGAGCTTGCACCCTGCAGGGCCATAATAGAGGCAGGGGGGCTCAAGTCTTTGGCCCTGTGGAGTGGAATAAGTGCAGAATCCTGATGCAAAGAGAAGTGTCACCCCCAAGAGCCTGGTTAATCCTTCCCTGTCCCTGCCACTGCTAGAATTGTAAATAGTGAGCAAAGATCCGAAGCCCTAAATATAGCAGCAGCTGAAGGGCTAGGAAGGGGTTAACTTGGGTCTTGGAAATGACATCTGCACTCTCCTATCATGGCAGTGTCCTACCTCTGTCAAAGGCTGGAGTCCCCCTGCCTCCATTCTGGCATCTCCTTTTACTGAGTGCCCAAGGGTGCACACAGCTGCCCATGCCACTTGTGGCATGCATGCCATGAATTGGCCACCTCTGTGATAGATCTCTTATCTTAGTGGACTGGCTTTTCATTGCTATAGAAAGGGGCCAGGAGTATGACAACAGAGACAAGTTGGTCTCAACAGCATTTTCCTTTATGGAGCCAATGGAGTCCATGATACAGCTTGAACAAGTAGTAATTCCCACCTGATAACCTACTGAGTCCAAGAACAGCCTTAGCAATAAAGTTACTCAGGGTGGAATTGTGCAGTCAGATGGGGCATCACAGCCACCCAAATGAACAATGGTTTCTGTGTGTGCAGTAGGGCTCTGCGAAGCTTCGAGTGGTGATTCGATTTGAAGGAGATTTGGCCTGATCTGGTGGCCGAATCTCCAATTCCGAATCGTATCAGGGGACCAATTTAAATGTCTGAATTGATTCAAATCTCTCTGAATCTTTGGAAAAGCTGACTCCGAGATGGTAAGTATTAGGGGTGTAGCGGGGGGAGCCTATGCCAGCCTCCCTGACCCTTGAACTCCCCCAGCCTCCCCCCCATGGCTGCCCCACCCACCCCAGCTCCTGCCCCTTTAAAGAAAAGCTCACTGGGTGCTGCCAAGCAGGGGGAAAATCCCCATTGCCCCAGGGGGGCTCTGCCACAAGCCCCCCAACCCCCCTCTGCTCCCCTGGCCCCCTCACAGGTCCCCCGCCCAGGCCAGCTTTGGCCCTTTAAGAAATAAAAAACAAGGAAAGCCCTGGGACTTACCACTCCTGCAGCAGCCTTGGGACAATCTTGCACAGCCCCCCACATGGCACAGGGCAATGGAGGGCAGCGGGGATCACCCCCTGCCAGCAGGAATGGTGCATCTGGGGGGGTTTTCAGGTTTTTTTCTTAAAGGGCCAGCGCTAGCCCGGGCAGGGCACTGGTGCTGGGTATGGAGAAGTGAGGAGGGGAGGTTGGGGGGCTCATACAGAGACCCCCACACAGCGTGGGGCAGTGGGGGGTAGTGGGGATCGCCCGCCCACCTGACAGCACCCACTGAGTCAGCGCTTTTTTTTCCCCAAAGTGCTGGGAGCTGGGGTGTGCAGCGCAGCCATTGCTGGGCTGGGAGAGCAGGCAGGGGATGGGCCTGGCCTAGCTGATTTGGAGATTCAGCAGCAGCCACATCTCCAAATTAGATTCAGCCGAATCAAATCGGGACAGTGATTCAAATCACCAGACTAAATCACTGTCCCCTGAATTGGCCAAATCCAAAGCGAATACTAGCCACTTCACATAGGCCTAGTGTGCAGCACAACTCCTGCCTTTGTGCAGTCACTGGTTCCATACCTCATTCCCCACCAGGCTGCAGATATTTTTCTCCAGTATTCTTTCCTAATAGCGAGAGAACAAATTCTCCACATTGTTAGAGATAGAAGTGAAGGTCATTTTCCTCTTCTAACTCACCAGTACTGTAACATTCCTAACACACAATCTCAAAGAGAAGAAATATGTTTGGAGCCACTGTACTGCCTGCCTGGTTCTGCTAAGTTTTGTTCCTTCCATATCTGGGGAGGAGAAAATCGAATCCATAGTGATGCAAATTACTTAATTAGTTGATTTTTCAGAGAAGCATTCTCCTCTTTTTTCAAGTTTGATTTTTCCCAGAGGAGGTCCTATTACAAAATACAAGCAGGACAGTTGCTCCAAGTGATAGTGCAGCCAGTCACATGCAAGACACACAAGACATTTTCCTATTACAAATGAGGAAGTGATAACATCATATCTTGGCATGGACAGCATATGTTCAGGTCAGAGGCAGTTCTCTTTGTAAGAGGACGTTTCTTGTTAGAAAGGCAGGAACAGAACAGCACTACTATCCTCCCAAATCTCTTTAAAGATTGCAAGTCATGATGTTGTAGTGTATAGGAACTGGGTAAAACATTTGAACTTTCTGGTTGATCTCACTGGGTACATCTACACTACAGTTCAGTAGCAACAAGCTATTGCACCCCAGCTCATTGCTACCACTCAGTGGTGTCGCCGGGCACTAACCATGTGATGACGGTACTGTGCAAGTAGCATCGGGCAACAAGTGTGCAGGAATGGTACTGCATGGTAACTGTGGTTACTAAGCAGTCATTTAGTATACTTTCTTATACAACTTGCATTTAGTACGTGCTTATGCAAGAACTGTGCAGTCATCCGCACGTGTAGACGTGGCCACTGTGTTCTATGTTTGACAAAAACTGGAATCCTGCCAAAGCATTGGATTGTATATGTAGCTAGCCCCTATTTTTAGTAAATGTGGTTGTTTGGATTGTACTATGCCCACGTGATTTATTTACATTATATATGCTGTATAAAGAGAAAAGAAACAAACAATGGTATAAAACCTTCAGTCTGAAAATCAGATACAAGGATGCATTTCTGGGGAAATAAATTGAATTTGTCCTGTCAACCCTTTTTAAAGCAGGAGAACTTAGTAATGCCATAAGTTAGAGGAATTCCTGATCTTTTAGACAAGAGATGGTGTGGGAGGGATGGGCCAATCAGCCAGTAAAAAGCCCTTTTTCTTCATCTTATTAGAAATGAAAAATGCTAGAAAAAAACCATGACATTTTAAAACCAAAATTCAGAAAGGAAGAGAAAAAGGCATTTAATTGGTAGAGGTTTTTGCTTAAAATGCCATAATTTGGATATGTGAAATATTAGGACAAGTCAAAATAGGGTAAGTCAAATCTCTGTCAAAACAGACAGTGATTTGAGGGCAAAGTATGAGTCAAAAATGTTTTAGAAATGCAAACCAGAAGGTTTTTTTGTGATATCTTTTATTGGACCAACTGTATAGTTGGAAGAAAAAAGCTTTCAGGCAGAAAGTGCCCTTGTTCAGGTCTAGCCAGGCATATCTGGGAATATGAAATACTACTAGAAAAGGACTCCTCTTCCTACCCACTTGTTTAAATGAATTAATCCAGTGAGAGAGTAATGAGATAAAAATGTTAAGTTTTATAATATGTTTTTTTACTGTTAGTTTGTGCTTCTAAATCTCAGGATATTTTTCTGCAATATCAAAATAAAATTAGGGGACAGATCCTCAGCTACTGTCAAGTAATATAGTGCAACTAATTTCAGTAATGCTAAACCAGCTCACAACAGCCACAAATTTAGGCCTATGTCATAGACATCTTTTTTTTATTATTGTTATTCCTCCATCTCTTCTAGAAACTCAAGCATTGACGTCAGTGAGATTCCAAGCATTCCTTTAATTATATAGGCTGAAAATAAAATAAAAGAAATAGTTTTGGTCCATGAGGGCTAAATGGCACTTCCAAATAAAAGTAAATGTTATACACTGTTTCATTATTAGCTTAACATGGCATCCTCCCATGAAGGGAAATCAGTCTGAAGGCCAAAAGGACCAGCAATCAAGCACAGCATAAAGAACAGAAAACCTGTAAATATAACTCTTCTAAGTAGGACATTTTTTCTATATGTGACAATAATATATCTGCTTTCAGTACAAGTCAGCTAAACAATGAATTTGCTGTATTGTCCTATATAAATATTTAATTTTAAAGAAGTAAATTTCTTGGGATAGTATTTCCCAAAATAGAACAGCAGCTCTTAAGTAGCTAGCTATTTGAAAAGCAAGAGTTGAGCTGGTTATTCTAAATAATTTTTTAAAAACTAACAGTGTATATGTCACTCCATTTCTGACTTATGTCTCACTATAAAAACAGAAAAAAACCCAACAGGACTGATACTACAAAGTTTCAAGTGTTAAGGTACTGAAACTACATGGTTTCAAGTAAGGTACACGGATTTTGTGCAAGCAGGACCATGACCACTTGCTGAAGATACTATATTACTTGAATCCAAGATGAGGTTTCTTTCCTCCAGTCAGCATGAGAGAAAAAAAGCCTTACCAGCCTAGGGTAGGAAGCAGCTCAGATCTGGCTTTGGCCACAGGCTCAGGGCTGAAGCCAGAGCTGAGCTGTTGCCTGCACTGGGCCAGAATGGCTCATTTGGTGTGGGAGGGGGGGATGTGGCTGAGGATATGTAGGGAGATATGTGCTGCAGCCTGCCTCCCCACCACTTGGTCTACATACTAGTGCTTTCCCCGTCTCCAAGGACCAAGACCTTGTAGTGGTAGAGGGGCTTGTGTGACCCAATGATCCCCAGAGGTATGTCACCCAGAGTCTCACACTTCTAGTATGGTGAACAGTCCTGAGGAGAGGTTCCAGACAAACCATGATCCAACCCCAAGTTCTCAATGGTGGATCAGGTGGAAGAAGATGTCAGGATGTCAACAGCTGTAAAGAGGAAAGAAGGCTGCAGCAAGATGGAGGTCTACTGTCAACTAGGGTTCTGCCTTGCCACTGGGCCTAGAGGTCCACCTTGCCAAAATTGTGTGGTTGCTTCCACCAGCTTCCTTACATTAAATAAAGTCATATACAGGCACCTACCACAGGAAACAATATGTTCTTACGTACCAACCTCCAAAAGCCCTGGGGCAATGGACCAGTGATGATGGAGACAGGACTAGGGAATTTAGCAGTCTCCAGCCATGAATCTGAACACAGGCAGTAGTACCATGATGGTCATCTTGCACCTGGTTTGAGACAGGGCTGCAGTTTGACAGCTGCTATCATGACTGAGCAGTCCTGTTTCAGAATCCCCACTGCTTATCTGATATGGGGAAGGAGATAGAAAAGGTGCCCTAAACTACCTATCTTATCTGCTTTTGGTTGGATAACCACACGTACTGGGATCATTCTCTCTATGGTTGAAACCATTGTAAGAAGACAATGATTTTCCCACCATAAAATGTTAGCACCTTGATGGATAATCAAGACAACAAACAACCGGAAAGAAGAATCACCACTGTCTCCAAGGATCTAGAAAGATACAACATTGACATTGTAGTTCTGAGTCGGACAAGATGACTGAACAAGGGGCAGCTTAGGGACAGGGGTGGAGGCTACACAGTCTTCTGGAAGGGAAAACTGGCACAGAATATCTTTTAAAAATCCACTTACGGCATGGCTTTATTCATTGTGGTCTCTGGAAAAACACCAAGATCTAGCTTTATAATGCAGTAATCATCTCCCCTCTCCTCTACAAATGTGAAACATAGTTTCATAGTTTCCAGGGTTGGAAGGGACCTGAGCAGATCATCGAGTCTGACCCCCTGCCATGAAAGAGTACTGGGGTCAAACAACCCCAGCAAGGTGTACATCTAGCCTCCTCTTAAAGACCCCCAGGGTAGGAGCCTGCACCACTTCTCTTGGAAGTTGGTTCCAGATCCTAGCCGCCCTGACCGTGAAGTAGCGCCTCCTGATATCTAGCCTAAATCTACCCTCTGCCAGCTTGTGACCATTATTCCTGGTCACTCCTGGTAGTGCTCGGGGGAACAGGGACTTCCCCAGTGCCTGCTGGTCCCCTCTGACTAGTTTGTCATGGTGACTTACTGTCAACATCTCAAGAGCCTGGAGAGGTATCACCATTGATGACTCTGGAAAAGCCTCCACATCAAATGGGAAGATCTCTGAACAGATACCAGCATCCTTGCTGAAGCCAATGTTTCCAGCATTGAATTGGTGATCCTCAAGCACCAACTTCACTGGGCTGAAAATGGAGTGTGTATTCCTGACTTTCAGCTCTGAAAACAAGTGCTTGACTCTCAGCTTAGTAACAGTCTGAGATCTCACAGTGGCCAGAGGAAATGCTACAAGGACACCTAGAAAGTATACCTCAAGAAAACCGATGCTGACTTCAAGATTTGGGAGGAGCTAGCTGCCAACCAAGCCCCATGGCACTGTAACCACAACCAAGTGGCAGCCTGTTTCAAGGTAAAGCATCTTGCCCTTGAAGCAGAGAAGAAAGAGCAGAGGAAGGAAAAAGAGCCTGCTGCCTACTCTCTCCTGTGGAGAGACCTACAGCTTCTGCAGACAGATATGTGGCTCAAGGATTAGATTCCTAAGGCACCTCAAGACCCACCAATGTGCTGTGGTAGAGATTATGCTTAAGCCAAAAGATACCCAACAATGTTTGCTGCCCCACTTCCACAAGTCCTGCTTCCTTCCCCCTTAACTTCTACTCTGCTCCAGTCCCTTCAGCCTTGACCCAGGTTGGCAGGAGCTGCAACCACTTCTTCCTGCCATGCTGCTGCTGACTGCTTTAGAGGAACAGAGGTAAAGCAGAAGGTAAGGGGCAGGGGTGGGCAGGGAGTTGGGGGGCAGAGGAAGAGGAGGGCAGGGGTGTGGGGAGTGGGGGGAAGGATGCAGGGGGGAACAAGGGGTAGGGGAGATGAGGAGTGGGGAGAAAGCCAAAGGCATGGGGACAAGTGATGGGGGGCAGATGCAGGGAGATACGTGGCAAGAAGATGTATGGCAGAGGGCAGGCAGCGGTGGGGGCAGGCATGGGGAGAAAAGAGACAAGGGAGAAAGGGGCAGGGGTCTGGCCCCTTGCGCCCTGCCACTGCATACCCCATCACAATGGAGAGGGCAACAAATATAAGATAACCTTCCATTAATTAGATTCTATACATGGAAAACTGTGACGAAGTTATAATTTTGCACGTCTAGAATCCAATTATTGGAGAGGAGTCTGAAATTTGAAGTCATCTCTCATTTGGGTAAATATGGTATATCCCCAAGGGAGCATGGTGAAAAGTTACTAATTATTTTCTACTGGTTCTAGTTGCAGCTTAGCTGATCTATCAAAGATTTAAGAGTATCACTGGCATAAAAAGTTATACACAATACCTAAAGCCTCATTAGCCAGCGGTGCCAAAGTGTGTTGCATATAGTGCTCCAAAAAACAAACACTTTTCTTCTGTACCTCTGATCTGTGGGGAAAATGCTGTACATACAGCTAACAAGTTGTGGGAAGCCTCAGGGAATTATTAGATACAGAAAGTCTTGAGGCAAAAAATAGATTTTCTTTTTTGTTATACAATAACTATTTCAGTCTACTCAACTATTCAGTCCATTTGAACTGTAAGTTGACTGGCCTCTTTAATAATTAGTTACAGTTAAGGGCTCATTGAAAAACATAAAGATAAAAATAAAATAGATAATGCCAAATGCCACAGAATTTAATATTAATGCAAACTTTCTTGTTTATGCAGTTATGAAAATGAAACATGTTCCAGATTTCAGTCTACCCTAAGTTTTTAAAACTTGTGATTAATTTACTGTATATATTTACCAGTTTCCCTTTTAATGAGTTTAGGATTTACCTGCACAACAAATACTACCTTGCTAGCGGACTTATTTATAAAGTCTTTTTCCCCAGCTGTGCATAAGAGCTCCTTTGCCAGCATAGATAGATGTACGCTAAAAGCCTGAAAACTTTACATAGCCTCCTTAGCAGTCCAATACAATCTAGCATTATTACCCACCACAGTTATAAATGTATCTCAGATTGATATCAAAGTATTATGGGGGGGGAGGGTGTATGTATTGCATACATACATACGTGTATCTATCTATCTATTCTATTTACCCAGATCCAAGATGACTTCAAATTTAAGAAGAACCCTCTCCAAAAATTAGATTCCATACATGGAAAAATGAGAAATTTGTTATAATTTTCCATGTACAGAATCTAATTACTGGAAGGACATCTTAAATTTGTCATTCCTTCCTCCCAGCACTGTACTGCAGAGCAAGGAGCCAGACTACACTTCCTTTAACCTCCACCCCTTGCCCTCCCTGCCTGTCTCCCTTCGCCCTTGGCTCCCATGCCTTTGCCTGGCACCCTGACACCTGTCGCCACCCACCACTTGCCCCTCCCAGTGTTGTCCCCTCACCAGACGCCTGATGCCCCTGCTCCATGTCTGTGCCTAACCCTTGCTGCTTGTACCCACCACAGTGCCTTCCCCCATTGCCACCTGCACTTCCACCCCCTGGTTCCCCCATGTCCTTCATCCCTCTGCCACTTACTTTCTGTTGTGGCTCTGGCTCCAGGGCAGTCAGCAGCAGCAGCACCAGCCTAAACCAGGCAGGCAAAAGCAGCAGTAGTAGCTCTAAACCCAGCCAGATCTGGGCCGGAGGCAACAGCTGAAGGTAAGCAGTGGGGAATGGGGAAAGACGGACTGTGTGGACTCCTCCAAGCATTGGTGATGCATACGGGGTGCACGCAGGTACATGTGCATGCCGAGTGTGGCAGTGCACCCCCTACAAAAAGGTGCCACCAACACTGTCGGTGGCGCTTGCAGGCAGTTGCTGCTTACCACCCCTCTCCACCACCGACACTGCTGGTGGCATCTGCAGGCAGTCAAAAATCACCACAAGCCACCACCAAGTCTGCGGGTGGTCGCCAACCCCTGGTCAGTGTTCACCACCCCTCCCCACCCACCGCTGACAGCACTGGTGGTGTCTGCAGGAGCTCCCCACTTACCGCTGCTGCATTCCTGCTGCCGTGCTCCTGCCACCACTGTGCCCCCCCAACCACTGGGGGCACACGTCGTTCTTGCCCCCAAGCTGCACATGCTGCATGCTCCCTCTACAACAGTCTCCCCCATAAACCATTCCTTCCCACCCCAGTATGGCTCTATCTGAAATCCTGCTTCTCTTTGGGGTTTGGACACCTTACTCAAAGCGTCAGGAACATGAACCATCTACTTGGAAAAAACTGGTTGAAGTCCTCTCTTGAGTTTCTGCACTTACAACACTTATTTCATAAAACTAAGCAGGAATCATGCTTTTCTTTTAAAACACATCCAGGGAAGGAGAAGTGGGCTAGTAGTGCCTACCTTAAGTGTAGCAGCTCAGAAAAATCCCTCAAAAAGTGGGAGACCTGGATTTTAGATCCTCTTCAAATCTCCTGGAGTACAATAATGCAGTTTAAGAGAGAAAAAAAACCCTAAGACATTTAATAATTATCATAATATCCCTATTTTCTATGCAAATATTGAGCTCAGCCACATTTTTGGATACATTTTATAGCAGAACAGGGGTGGCGCCAGCCTCTTCCCAGTGGACTAAGCAGAAAATTGGGGGGGCTTCCCAATACAGATAATGCAGGCTGCGGGTGGGAGCGGGGCAGGCTTAGCTGCATGGGGCAGGCAGTGGAGGCCTGGTGGGGAAACAGGTGGCTTGGGCAGGGATGGTGCTAGGAGGGGTGGCTATGGAGGGCTAAGGTGAATTTTGGGGTGGCTATACCTCCCCTCAAGCCCCCTAGTGCCACCCCTGTAGCAGAATTAATAGAAGAACAAATCCAGTGACTGTGCTTGCATTCACTCCATGCATCAGAAACCATGTTAAACATGGTACATTTTACAATTCAAGGCCAAAATATATATCAAGAAGTAGTGTTGGGGTGATATTGTAGCCCTGATGGTCCAGAAAAAATGCAAGAGGCAATATTCTTTGTGGGTTATATCTGTTATTGGACCAACCACATAGTTAGGAGAAGCATAAATGAGCTTTCAGATACCAGGCTACATGAGACATGAGGAAGGCCATGGACAGTTGTTCTTTCTACCAGTAAGAATTTCAGAGCAATTTTTACCAGTAGAAAAACAGCTCAGGTTCTGTAGTTCTTAGGTCTCCCTGGCTGGAGACCTACACAGGTCACCTCTGCTATTAGGGGAACCCATTTTTTGACAGCCTGTCCTCTTTCCAGCCTAGAAAAAGGGCAGGGTGTGAGTTGGTAGCTCCCCAGGTTTTAAATTGCCTGATGTGCAGCCCAGATGGGCTGCACACCAAGTGATTTAAAGCTGGAAGTGCAGGAAAATGGGGCTGAAAACAGCCTCCTCAACCCTGGGTTTTAGTTCCCCAGCTTTTAAATTGATATGTGTGTCACCTAGTTGGGTGGCACAAGTGACATTTAAAGGCCTGGGGCCAGGAACTAGGTCAGAGAGAGCTTCCCTGACCTCACTTCCCTGCCTCATGGACTTTGAAATTGTTGCTGAAACCACTGGGAACTGGGATAGGGTGGCAGTTTCCTGGGGCAGGAGCCCTCCCAAGACTCCAGTGGACTTAAGGCCTGGGTGTACCTGCTGGCTGCCTCTGCACTGCTATGGGCTAAACTGGCATGAGGCAAACGCAGAGACTTCATACCATAGGAGAATGCCACCCCCCCACCCCACCTATCCAGCCAGTTAGCTGATTGGTGGGACAGAAGTAAGGGTCCCCATAGTGCTCCCAGACAGCTTACCCCAGAGCCAGTGCCCTCCTTCACTTGGAGGAATGGAGGGAGAGCAGAGGACTATGAGATGTTGAGAAGCATATTGAAAAGGAGGGAGATCTTCTTTCTAGGTATCCAACCTAACTTCTTGCACAAGAGCCAGTCCTCTACTGCAAAAACCAAAAAAAAAAATCCTTTGAATAGCTATACATTCTCTCTTTTTTTTACCATAGAAAGTCATAAAGGTAATGCCTGTTCATGGCTCCTGTCCCCTCCCCACCCCCAAATTATACAGTTAGTTCAATAAAACATATCACCCACAAAAATCCTTGCCTCTCACATATTAAGAAATAGATGTGTGTGAACAAAATAGAATTATACTGCAATTATGCAGACAATTAGTGAATTTGTGTTCAAGTTCAATATTGCAGTTGCAAATATAGGATTTTCAATAATATGAAATCAATTACTGCATAATAATTCTCCTTCAATCAATCAATTCTGTTTCACTAAATAAAATATTTTATCCCTACTTTATTTTGAATCAAATTGTGTTTCTATAAATATCACTATACTTTCCATCTTTTTGGATGTTCTTTCTACTATAAACTCATGAAAAGGGACCCCACCATATTATGAGAAAAGATCAGCTGTAAGAATATGAAACAAGGGAGGGGAGATCAATTTAGGTAAAAATACAAAATCATGAATATTACATTCAAAAATTTAAAACAAGGCATATAGTTGAGGAAAAAAAGAATGGTGACATTAAATACTGATCTCTTAGCAGGTATGTAAATATGTAGAAGAACAGTGATTCATAAAACCTAATATAAATAATAGAGAAAGAACAACATGGTCTAAAGCCCACACTAAATCAAACACTAGATTTAATTTTCCACTGTCCTAGAAAAACTTACTGAAGGCTTAATTTTACAAGAGACGAAAGAAAATTGTTTGCTACATGTTAGTTAGTTATGAGTGCAGCAACTGCCCCAATGATCAAACGTTTGATTTGACTACACAGCTACTTGCACTGATTACTCATGTAAGGAGTTTCTGATTTCAGTGGAGTTCTTCGCATAAGTAAAGCAACCTGGATAAGCATTAGCAGAAATGAGAAAGAGAGAGAAAATTCTTTAAAGCTACTATTCAGACTATTTCTGAAAATACTGCAACAACACTGGCTAAACTTGTGATGTGACTATGATGCAATTGAGAAACGATCAACTATTATCAGTGGCATTTTCACCAACAGAAACAGGTAAATGCCACCCTGAGTTACTGGAGGGTCATTTCGTCTTCCTAAATAGCTGTTTGAGATCCCAGGTGACATTCTGTGCTTTTCTGGATATCTAGGCTAGGGACAGACGTGACACATAACCAGTTTAAGTGATCAGAAACTGGTTTAAACTTGCAACAGAACAGATGTTCAGTGCACATAAACCAATTTGAATGGCTGAAACTGGTTTGAGATAAACCTGTTTGAATGTAGTATCAGACTTAACTGATTTGGGTCAAACCGGTTTATGCAACGTCTGTCCCAGGCCCCTTGCTGGTTTAAGGGGTGCTCTCTGGGATGTGTGGGGTTCTCTGATCCACAGCAGGGCTGGCCCCTCCCCTCTGCTCCCTAGCCAGAGCTCCAGCAGAGACTGCAGGCACAGCAGGGTCTGCCTGGCTTTCTCCTGCCCTTCCCCACCCCTCACTGCTCAAGCAGAGATCCCTCCTCCCTTTTTCCCTCCCATCTCCCACAGCACAGACCCCAACCCAGTGGAGCCCAGGCATGTGGTATGCTAGTTAATGCTGAGAGGTACCTATGTGTGTGTGTCTCCAAATTCACTGGAACAGGCAGACAGGACAGTGTCCACTTAGGGCTTTTTGGAGCTAATCAACAGGTCAACTGGTAAGGTCCCTCCTTCTTTCCTTGAAAAAAGCTGTTTACGAAGAGCTTGAACTAATGAGAGAAGCCATTGTTTTGCTCATGGGGTGATAAACACTGTTATCAGCCTCCTGCTAGCTTGTTCACCTGTCAGTTTGCTGCAGACAGTATAAAGAAGCAGGGAGAGGGAGGTTGAAAATCTCTGTAGCATCAGAAGATGCATGCACTGCACACACACACCTCGCCTCGGAGTGTTAGCTGTGGGCTGGAGTCTGGCAACATTCCAGCCCCTTGAGCAGCAAGCTGGGAAAAGCATGGGACTGTGCAGGCAAACCTCCCAAATCACAGCATCCTGCCAGGGCCTGGCCACACCCACTCAGCTCAGCACAATGCAAGGGAAAGGAGGGCTTCTCTACAGCCCCCTGGTGCCTAGCTTGAGCCACTGTAGGCATGTGCCTGCATTTTTTCAGTCCAGAAGGGATGTCTTTGTGGTTACAAACAGGTTCAGCCTAGCCAGGTTAAACAACCTGCAAAGATTGAATCAATTCAGGCTCAGGCTTTTTGAATGTCTGTCCCTAGCCCTAGACATTTGGTTGTCTCAGTCCCAAAAATGCTATTTATTCACAAATCAGCATTTTGTTCCTGCATGCTTAGCCTGACCCATGTGAATGGTTGTGTATGCACCATGACCAGTCACGTGCTCTGGCAACAAAATGGGAGACAGATATCTCCCATGTTTCATAGATTTCATAGACATTAGGGCTGGAAGGGACCTCGGGAGATCGAGTCCAGCCCCCTTCCCAAAGGGCAGGAAGTCAGCTGGGGTCATAGGATCCCAGCAAGATAAGCATCCAATTTACTCTTGAAGGTGTTCAATGTAGGTGCTTGAACCACCGCTGCTGGCAGACTGTTCCAGACCTTGGGGGCTCGGACAGTAAAGAAATTCTTCCTTATGTCCAGCCTGAAATGGTCTTGCAGGAGTTTGTGACCGTTCGACCTCGTCATCCCTTGGGGCGCTCTGGTGAACAGACCTTCCCCCAGATCCTGGTGGTCACCCCTGATAAACTTATAGGTGGCCATCAGATCACCCCTGAGCCTGCGCTTTTCCAGGCTAAAGAGTCCCATGGCTCTCAGCCTGTCATCATAAGATCTGTTTTCCTGACCTCTGATCATGCGTGTGGCTCTCCTCTGGACTCTCTCAAGCTTCTCCACATCCTTTTTGAATTGTGGAGCCCAAAACTGGATGCAGTACTCCAGCTGCGGCCTCACCAAGGCTGAGTACAAGGGGAGAATGACGTCCCGGGATTTGCTCGAGAAGCATCTATGGATGCATGCTAACATTTTGGTTGCTTTACTAGCCGCAGCATCGCATTGCAGGCTCATGTTCATCTTGTGGTCAATGATGACCCCCAAGTCTTTTTCTTCTGTAGTGCTAACCAACGTAGCACTGCCGAGCCTATAAGGGTGCTGCAGGTTTTTCCTCCCGAGGTGGAGAACCTTGCATTTTTCGGTGTTAAACACCATGAGGTTCTCGTCTGCCCATTTGCTGAGCTTGTCCAGGTCAGCCTGGATCACCCGCCTATCTTCTGGCGTGGATGCTTTGCCCCAAAGTTTGGTGTCATCGGCGAACTTGGCCAGTCACTCCTGACTCCAATGTCCACATCGTTAATGAAGATGTTGAACAGTATGGGTCCCCTCCTTCTCTCCACTCCCCTGCCTTGCATAGTCATCTACATTTGTAGGCCTATGCTCACAGGCACAGAATGCCAAACTATTCATAAATAACTTTCTTGGGACTTAGACATGTCATGTAGATGACTCTAGATCACCAGAAAAAATTAAAATGCCACCCCAAGTGGCTAAGGTAGCCAACTGAAACATAACAATACTGTAATGAATCAATATCCCTTTCCTTTAAAATCTGTAAGGCCACATCTGTGCCAATTTGTGGATGTGGCATGCTGTTATTCTCCTAGTAATTGTTTGTATTCTGTATTCTGCTTTAGTGATGAGACTGTCCTCCAGATGAAGTTATAGTTTTAAAGTGGAGGGTTTTGTATTGGTAAAATAGTCTGTGTGTCACAATAAAGCCTGCAACATTGTTTCCATCATGATAAAAACAAGTAGCTTCATACCAATGTGTCCACACTGCAAAAGGAAATTATATTTGCCATGATTGAAGAACTGTACACCTCTTGAATTTAAAATAGTGGCAAAAGGATAGAATGAACCCATTATGTGTCTGCAATAACACAGTCATTAACATTTACAGCAGTTCTGACAAATAAACTTTAACTCCTATTTAATTTGCTATACATTGTGCTTGTGTATACAAATACCATATGGTGTGTAGGAAGTTACTGCATTTAACACTGTTACGGAACTACATATTTGCAATGAAATATAATCTGCCACTAACAAACAGGGTGCTGAATGGTTTTGCATATTGTCGTGTACCTTCAGCTGTATCCTGTAAATATACATGGGCGTGTAGGAGGGGAAGTTAATAGCCATGTGTTTAATAGCCAGCAGAAATTTTCAGTTTTTGATTGTCAAAGGTTTTTTATTTTGTGGTTTATCAACTAAATGAACTATATTAAATTTCTATTTGTCTTCTCTTTCTTTCTTTCCATATTTTGTGTCCTCAGAACCATATTATGATCTATAAGAGTCTGTCCTCACACACATACTGAAATTGTCACCAAACATATTTGTCAGTGGATCACAAATATTAATGTAAATTGTCATACGACTGTTAAGTATATCATGTCATTCTTCTATTTGCTGCTCACAATAATGCAAAATAAGATTTGCAGATTTTTTCACCACACCTGATATGCTTATAAAGTGTCTAAATAGTGTAGCAGAAGAATACATACACATTCAACAAATAATTTTAGCAGAGTCCTTGGAAAAATCATGGAGCAGGTCATTAAGGAATCCATTTCTAAACATCTGAGGTGCAGACAGAAGTGTAGCTCCCCACTGTAACTTATAGCACTTCTCAGGAAGCACTATGAATTATAGCAATCCCCCAGACCCAACAGACTTTCACTGTTGGGTCCCAGGGGTTGGGGGATTCAGCTACAATTTGGAGTGGCTCTGAGTCTGCAACCACGTTCCCCTAGCCTCGCCCCTCCCCACTTCTAGCCCCAGCTCTGTCTTCATAATGGGAGGGGGAAAGGGAGTGAAGGGAGCTCAGTCTGGGACAGGTGGATTGGAGCCCCCCAATCACACATACACACACCTCAGGGTTGGAGCTCCCCATGCCTGAGAGGGGGGCCAAAATCCACCTGCCCCACCTTCCAGTGCCAGCTGAAAAAAACCCAAACCAACATCCCTCTGCTCCCTGCCCTCCCCCCCATTCTAAAGACAGTGCCAGGAGCAAGGCTGAACTGTGTCAGCACAGCCCCGCTCTCAGTGTTTCAGTCAGAGGTTAATGAAGGCATTCCTTATTGGAGCATCTTCATCTGAACCTTCATGCAATAAGCATTCATATTTTTGTAGGATTGGGCCCTTTTAAAGTGCTCTGCAGCTTTGCATTTGTGTTTGGTCATGGCTGTAGAGGGCTTTCATGGGCCAGATCAGGTAAAAATTGGCACTTCTGTCGGTGCCTTTGGAGGAGGTGGTAGTGATTAGGAACAGTCAGCATGGATTCACCAAGGGCAAGTCATGCCTGATCAACATTATTATAATCTAGGATGAGATGACTGGCTCTGTGGATGAAGAAAGAGCAGTGGATGTGAAATACCTTGACTTTAGCAAGACCTTTGATACTATCTCCCACAACATTCTCTCAAGCAAGCTAAGAAAGGATAAGCTGGATGAATGGTCTGTAAAGTGGATAAAACTCTGGTTGGATCATTAGGTTCAATGGCTTAATGTCTCATTGGCAGCCAGTCTCAAGTGGAGTGCCCCAGGGGTCTGACCTGGGGACAGTTTTGTTCAATATCTTTATCAATGACCTTGAAGATGGGATGGAGTGCACCCTCAGCAAATTTGCAAATGACAACAAGCTGGGGGGAGTAGTAGATATGCTGGAGGCTAGGACTAGGGTTCAGCAAGACCTAGAGAAATTGGAGCATTGGGCCAAAAGAAATCTCATGAAGTTCAATAAGGACAAATGCTGCATTTAAGATGGAATAATCCCATGCACTGGTACAGGCTGGGGACCAACTGCCTAAACAGCAGCTCTGCAGAAAATAACCTGGGGGTTACAGTAAACAAGAAGCTGAATATGAGCCAACAGTGTGCCATTGTTGTGAAGAAGGCTAACAGCATACTGGGCTGCTTTGGTGGGAGAACTGCAAGCAGACCAAGGGAAGTGATTATTGCCCTCTGTTTGGCACTAGTGAGGCCACATCTGGAGTACTGTGTCCAGGTTTGGGCCCCCTATGACAGAAAGGATGTGAACAAATTGGAGAGAGTCCAGTAGAGGGCAACAAAATGGTTAGAGTACTAGGGTACATGACTTACGGGGATAGGCTGGGGAAAGTGGTCTCATTTAATCTAAAGAGAAGACTAAGAAGAGATTTAATAGCAACCTTCGACTACCTGAAGTGTGGTTCCAAAGAGGGTGGAGCTAGACTGTTCTCAGTGGTAGCAGATGATAGAACAAGGAGCAATGATCTCAAGTTGCAAGAAGGGAAGTTTAGGTTAAGTATAAGGGTAAACTTTTTCACTAGGACAGTAGTAAAGCACTGGAACAGGTAACCCAGAGAGACTGTGCACTCTTCATTCTTGGGGGTTTTAAGACCCAGGTAGAGACAACCTTGGCTGAGATGACCTCCTGAGGCCCTTCTGACCCTCGTTTTCTCTGATTCTATGATGATAAAAATGAATTTGGTTTCACAACTAAGCATCATTAAACTCTGAGTGCTCTGTCCTGGAAAATGTTTAATTCTCAGTTTTCCAAGACTATATAGAGAATCATTTAAATTAAAATAATAAATAATATATCAAAGGTGTTGTTGTTGTGATGAACCCGGCGGAGCTGGCAAGCCAAGCTCGGGGTCGCGGTCATGGTGGGTTGGCCGGGTGGTGGCTATTGGCACGGACAGGTGGGATTAGCGGCTGCGGAGTCTGAGAGGCGGAACCGGAGAGGGTTGAAATGCAAAGATTTATTTTGACTTACGCTTTTTGGCGTAGGCAGAGAAGTCTTCAGTTACAGTTGCAAACGTACGAACAACAACACAACAAAGGGCTCTGTTGGCCCACAAGGTTCAGTCCGAAGACCTAGTCCCAGGGCTGGTCAACAGCTCATTAATGGGTAATACAATGATAAAATGAACTGTAACGCGCAGATGATGAATCGCGTGACGCCAGTCCAAGGTGGTGGACAATCGGGTGGTCGAAGAGAAAGCCGAGGTCGGAAGCCAGGAGATGATGCAGCTGAAACGTCAGGTCAGAAGGGTAAGCCGAGTCGTAGTCAGTGGAGGAGGCCGAGGTCGGTGATCCGGAACCGGGTTATAACAGAGTCCAAAGAGTGATCCGAAATCGTAGCCGTTAGTCAGTACCAAGAGTAATCAGAAGCCAGGCGAGCGTAATATATCGAGTGATACGAAAGAACCAACGACAAGAGCGAAGGAGGAGATCTGTAGGCCCTAAAGCCTGACTGAGAGACAGTCCCTGCAACAGCAGCCTCTGCTCTCAGCTAGTGCGATCTCCCCCCAAGGGAGGGGTTCACTGAACTTTTATATGAATTTGGTAGCCAATCAGAACACTCTCCGCAGAGAAATTTCTAGTCAGATTACCTCATGTCAGGTTCTGACTGAGCATGCTCTCAGTCAGAAGCTGACACAATCTGAGCATGTGTCTGTGGGGAAAGTAGGTCAACAATGATTGACAGGTCCGCAGGTCCCCCAGGGGGCAAGGGCTGGGTGAGCCTTGGAACTTTCCACTCACAGAATCAAACCGCGCATGTCAGTCCAGCTCTCCTGTGCTGGCAGCAGATACTCAAAATTTTCTCTGACACAAAGGTGTTGTTTTTGATAAGTAAAATAACCTAATATTTATAACTGAAATACTAGGATAAAATTAATGGTCTTATTTTAAGAACCAAGCCAAAAAGTTAGAATATTTTAGCTTATATTCTGCATTAAGCAACATTTGCAAGTAACACTTCTTTAAACAAGGCTTTACGTCAGCTTCCCCATTTGCCCCTATTTATAAGGCCCCTGCTTCTGCCTCAGCTTCCCCACTTATAAGGTAGAGATAATGTTTCTCTTCTTCCTAGATTCTATAGAATAATGCCCTTGAATAAATCAGTCCATTTCATGATAGCTCTTTTCCTCTCCAGTATGTAAACTCTTCAAGTCAGTTACTGCCTCTTACACTGGGTGCAGACAGAAATGACATTTGTTGCATGATCAGCCCTTTGAAAGCATTCCTAAAGCCATGCCCTAACAGAAGACCATTGCTGCGGAGTGCTCTGATCATGTGACAAATTAAGCCTCACTGTATGAGGGTTCAAATTAAGATGCTCCAAAGTGAAGCATCTTCATTAATTTCTGTCCGCTTCAGCACTGGGCTGCTGCAGCATAGCCTGGCCTCCAGTGCTGTCTCAGGATGGGAGGAGAAGGCAGGAGACGGAGGTCCATTTTGGGGTTTCCCCAGCTGCACTGGAGTTGGGGAGCAGGTGGATTGGAGCCCTCCACATCTCTCCCTGGATCAGCTCCAAACTGGAGCTCTACCTTCAACCCCCACAACCCAACAACTAATGTCTATTGGGTCAGGAGGACTGGTCTAACTCATGGTGCTTTCTCTGAAATGTCAGGAACTGCACTTCTGTCTGTACCAACAGTTTATTCAATGTATAAAACAATGGAAATGAACTGAACTGTGGGCTCTAAGTGCTAATAATAATAATATGCCAACATCTGGCTCATGGAGTGGTTCTAGGTACTTGATTGATCATATCTAACTCTGGCAACTGACCCAGCAAAGGTAAGAAATTTGCCACTTACTAAGAGCTCTTGGATTTAAATTCAAATGGCCTAAAATTGTACTAGAAGTGCAAGGATGGATCTCATTCCCAAAAAATTTTAGTGAAGTCATAGCTCGTCAACTCATTGTGAAAAATAATATGAAAACTAGAGAGTAGTATTATCACTACTACTTTTTTTTCCTTCTCCTTTTCAAATGCATGCCTCAAAGCATCCTACAGCCAATTCAAATTTCCCCTCAAATTCCTGAAAAGCAAAACAAGTACAGCATGAAAGCTACAGTCAAGACAAACAAAAATAAAAGCAAACACAGAGCATTCTAGTTTATTTGGGAAAGAATAAAATAAAATTAACCCAGTATGTCTACATGTCGGCTCCAAATTTACAGAGCAATCAAGTAAAGTTTCATTTCTTCAAAATTAAGGTTGTGTATTTGCTTGCAGGTTGGGTCCTTGATGTCCTATTCCACACTTTACTGAAACTGAAAGTGACGTAAAAATGTTGAATATTTCACCTATTAAAATGATCATTTATTGATGATAAATCTAAGATTACTAACTCCAGTGCTTCAATTTTCAGTCACACAAATTTAGTGGGTTTCTTCCCTCAAGTTCCGGCTGCTACTGTCAAACAAAGACATAAAATCTGTTTGTATTTAAAACATTTGTTTAGGCTTTACAATGCTAAAAAAAACCTTGAACATGTGAACTGAGTAAACCCTAAAAGCTTGAAAATTAATACAAATTGGCTTTAAAAACTCATGATTTTGAAGTATTTGAATTTTGCAACATTTCATCAAAGTGCTATTTTTATACAAGCTTCATGTTGGCGTGCACACTAGAAGCTCACTGCTATGAGCATTTCTCCATTTCCTTTGTGATATCCTTTTTTAGTTTGGGAATAACATAGGTACTGATCTTTGTGTTTCAGACTCTCCAGAATGTAATGTAGAGTACTGGGGTGGATCCAGAGAACTTGCATTGGTTCAGTTTCACCGACCTTTGATTCCTGGCCTACCCAAAATTTTAAATTAACTGCCTTTAGCAGGAGGCTTGGGGTTTCTGCTACTTTAAGAGTGGGCAGACTGCAGATGAACCAGGCAGCAGGTGTGACGGGACAATCAGGAGCCACATGACCCACAGCAGGGTTCAGCTTGCAGTATATAAGCCCAGGACCTGAGCTGTGTAGGCAATCTGGCCCTGGAGGCTGCTGAGAGAACATCTCCTGAGCTAGATTGCTGCAGCTCCTGAAGAATACCCAGGAGATTACAGCCTGAGGTAATATCTGGAGGTTTGGGAGGGACTAAGGGGAGGAGGAGGTTCCAATAGTCCCAGGAGTTGGGTCAGAGGCCTGGGAGCAAGGATGGAGGCTGGGATCAGGGCAGAGAAGGCCAGACACCTGAGAGCAGGGTCAAAGCCCTGGAGCAGGGTCAAAGCCTGGGTGAAAGGGGGAGAAAGGACAAGTATGGGTCAAGGTCTGGTACCTCAGGAAACAAGCAGAGTTCAGTGCCCAGGAAACATTAGGTGCCTAGAAGGAGAATAGAGATGGGACCAGACAAGATCTGGTGCCTGGGGGGACCATGCACACCCAGTGCCCAGGAGGAACTAGGTACCCTGGAGTAGAGTGGAGATGGGAACAGGGCAGGTCTGGTGCTCAGTGGGGACCAGGAGAGTTCAGTGCCCAGGAGGGAGTAGGTACCTGGGAATAGTTTGGAAATGGGAGCCAGGGTGGGCTCAAAGCCAGAACCAGAACAGACTCAGATCCAGGAGAAAGACAGGAACAGATGAGAATTCACTTGGGAATCATTGAGGCAGTCTTCCTTTCATTAAAGGTATGAGTACATCAAGCCAGGTGAGCGGAAGGGGAGGATCAGGGTAAAGCAAGGGCTAAGCAAACAGGGGGTGTTGCAATCAACCCCGGGACTGGTCTTTGCTACACTGCCTGCCAGTGGCAACAGCATTTCTATTCAGGCAGCAGACAGGGAGTCCCTTGACTTCATGTCATTATAATCCCTTAATTCCCTCTCTCTTTAATGGTTTTTATATTCCACTAAACAAGTTATCCTCCTTCAAGAATTCTGCTTTCTATTAGCTGCTCGTGGTAACGTAGCTCCTATTTCACAGCCCTGCAGACTATTTTTAACTCTAGCTAAAAACATGGACTCAGGTATGAAAACCGTAACTCAGTTGAACATCAACTCAGGTATGGAAGTAACTTTTAGTGAAGCATCAGGTGCATTGTCGAGATGCTCAATGCTAGCTTTTGCTTTATGAATATGAAAGAGATGTATATTTAATACAAATTACAACAGAAAAAAGGGAAACAATATCTCTTGTTTAGTTTTTCCTATTTGTTGTGCTTTTATACATAGTATATGATGCAGAAAATTAATGCACATTCCAATACAGTGATAGCTGTTCTTGCTTCAATCTTAAATTGAATAATATAGCCCTAAGTCCCTAGTATATTAGTAAAGCTTCTAGTCTGGGGCAGGGGAGGTGTTAACTGTAGAAAAATGTGTTGTTATATATGATGATGTACCACACCATCTGAATATCCCCTATTAAAAATCCTAGATCTGCCCACAGAAGAGTCTAAGTATCCAGGTGGCCAGAGAATATTTTTTCTCAGCGATACTAAGTTCTCTCAATTTTATGTGATGGTCATCCTCAACTCATTTAGATAAGAATATGATCCACTATTTTTAGCTAGTACAAAGACGTACCAGACCTAGTTCCATCAAATCATGCAATTTTTAATTATCATTATGAATAACTCCACGCTCAAAAATAACCATTATTCATTCTCTTGCCAGTTTTTTCATTAGCACCTGTGCTTTTTTCAAAAGCTGAAAAACATCTGGTTCATGACATAGGTCAGTTAAAAGTACACCTTGTTTTTCCAATTTGACTGCTCTTTGATGACCTGATCCATTTTGTAGCACTTTGTTTTAACAATTTTCCATAAACTTAATGGAGTTGCATTTTCCGATACATCTTGTAAACAAGCATTGCTCATTCCCCTTTGACACATAAGACCATCCACTTCTGCAGTTCTCAGCACAAGTGTATTAGAGTGTGTTTTGGGTGGTCAAAGCTGTTACCATTTTTGGTATCCTAAGTCTTAGCAAAATTGTAAGTGTGCTTAGTCAGAGCTTTATAAAATAACCCAAACAATAAGGCTAACAGGTTTCTGTGGTTTTAAACTATTAACAGATGGTGCAGAACCTTCCAGTGATTTGTGAAATATAAAAATATAGTCATAATAACCTTGTGGAAGTGTCTCATCCCACTTCACAGAGCAGATAGTCAAAACTCCAGACATCCAATAGTATTTTTGCTATTACAGCATCATTCCTGGAAAAACAAAAAAAACACCAGATCAACCCACATACTGCTCAGTGCCAGCCGTCTTAAGCTCAAACAAGGCAGACTGCATTGCTGAACATGTATGGAAAACAAAGAGTTCTTGTTTCCTAGACTTATCCCACACTTCTCTTTCTGACAGCCCATCTGAGGTATGTCTACACCATTGACTTAGTAAGCCCAAATAATAGCATTAACAGACTGAGGCTGTAGTATATATTCTCAGTTTCCATCATCCACATCCCACTTACTACTAGGGTTGGTCACTTCTTGGAATTTCCATAGAAGCAGTAATGTAACTGAGGGAGGGTAGTGGACAGTCACCTTTTCTGCAGGAAGCGGGGGGAAAGGAAGGAGGAAAGGGCACAAAAATAGCCACAGGTAGCTGAGCCATTCTCATCAGTGCTTTGGCAGCCAGTGCTGCTCTGTTTACTGCGGCTGCCCAGGGCTTGAAGCTGCCCAGCTATGCCTCTGATCTGAAAGCAAATTCTCACATTTGGAAACAAGTGTTGCTCCGAATCAAAAATCTGATATATTTTATTTCAATTTGACTTTTGGTTTTAAAATTAGGATCCCCATTAAATTTAAGTAGTGATTGGCAATTAGGACTCAATTTGGTGATTGTAATTTTGTTTAATGGTAAAATATTTTTCCAATGTGTGACTGTGTGCAAAACAGAATGGAAGAAAAAGGTCTGTATATGCATGCATGCTAATATATATGAAACACAGCATAATATATATGTGTGACAAAACATTCATATGCCACTTGGAGTGAATGTTTTGTCATCTGCTCCATTCATCTATTATGACCAGATGTTATGATAGAAAAGAAAAATTCTGTATGTTTAACTAGTCTCATTGGGTGCCTGTAGACATGTAGGGGTGCTGCTCTGATGAGCTATAATTACAGCATGTTGGAGCAGAATCGATTACGCAAGTCTGCTGGAGTGTGCTAATTAGTGCACCCCAGCAAGCCTCTGTGTCTCATGTATTCAGCATTCCCATACTTTAAAAAGATAGCAGGGGTGCTTTTAACTACAGCTTGCCAAACAAGCTTTAGTTAAAGAGACCCTGCCACTATTTTGAAGTGCGGGGTGCTGAATATGTAAGACACTGTGGGAACTTTAATTAGATCAGCTTTCGGAGCTGCTTTAATTAAAGCCCCACCCCACCAAGCACACGTAAAGATGCCCATTGATTTCAGTGGAGCTATTTTCATGGTGCTTGAGATTTGTTTTTCTCGATTAAGAACATGTGCTTAAGGTTTGCTATCTTTAGGCCTCAGATTGACAACACTTGTGAGAAATTTTTCCATTTCCTATTGTTAGATCAGATCTTCAGCAATGTAAACCAGCACGACTCAGTTATGGAACTATACTAATTTACATAAGATGAGGATATGTTCATTTTTTGTTAAATGTTAAACATTCTTATGAGCTTCTCTAAACATACATATATATTTTAAAAAAGACAGTTATTTATGTGCTTTCCAAATTTCTTCAGCATTTCTTTGGAATCAATGCTATGAATTGATAAAAAATACCAGTATAGCATGTAGATATTTAAATAATGCTAGGGGTAAGTAGCTTAACATTCACAATGAGAATATAAATGCCCCAAATTGGATTATAGAATGCATTTAATTCAATCAATCCAATGGGAGGACTCTCTTAAAAATATTTACATCTATTCACTAATACAGTAGCTCTTGACTTAAACCAAGTGATAAGAATTACATGGAACATTAGAGTGTAAAAGAAATCCAGGATGGACAATTTTACAGTTCAGGTTATAGAATTACACTTATATTTCACTCTTCATTTTGTTGGTTTCATAAAAATTCTGAGTATAGCTTTTAAAGCTAAAACCCTGCTCTAGATTTAAATTTTGTCCCTTGAGCTTTCCTTCTCAGATAGGTTACATTTTAATAGTTAATTGAAAGATTGCATGTATAAAACTTGTGCTGCATTTATTAACAAGTAGGGCTGTGTGAAATTTCTCTGGCCATTTTGTTTCGACACTGTTTTGACTCATTTTGAGCATGAAACAGCAAAATCAAAATGAAACAAAGGTCTTCAAACTAGCCTTGAAACAAAACAAGGCTAGTCAAAATGTTTCAAAATGTTTTGAGTTTCGAAGCAGCCAGCAGTCAGGTGGTGGGAGATGGGGGGAGAACCAGGGGTGTGCTCCCAGTGGCTCCAGGCTCAGCCAGGCAGGGAGCAAAGCCCTGGCTCTGCCCACCTCCTATGGCTGGGCTGTGGGAAGCCAATCACAGTGCAGGGGAAATGAACTGAGCCCTGGCTCCGTTTCTCTCCCAAGCACTGCAGTCAGGCTGGACAAGGGAACTGATCCCAATTGCTCAGTTTCCCTCCCTAGCCCTACAATGGGGCTAGGAAGGCAACTCAGCCCAGCTGGGCTGAGTTCCCAACCCCAATGCAACCATTGGGCTGGGGAAACAAACGTAGCCCAGCTGGGCTCAGTTCATTTCCCCAGCCTGATGGTAGCACTCAGCTCAGTCCCAGTTCCTTTCCCTGATTGATCTCCAACTCCCTGATCTGAGGTGGCATCCCTCCCCCATCTGGCAGGCAGAAGGGGGTTCGCAACCCCAGAAGGACTGGCACAGCCTCCACAGCCCTCCTGGGGTTGGGTCCCGATCTGTCTTCTAGATGAGAGAGGCTGTTTCAAGCTTCCCCATTATAGCCTATGGGTGAAATGTTGAAACAGCCTCAAGACAGCATCACTGTTTCAACATTAAATGGAACAGCTGTTTCGAATCGAAACGAAATTCGAAACAAAATGCAGTTCAGTCAAAACCTCAAAATGCAAGTTGAAATAGAACGGTGCTATTTCCCCCAGCCCTATTCATAAGTGAATAGTGAGAGTTCTGTGCACTGCTGGACAAAGGTAGTAACTAAAAGGAAAAAGGTTTAGCTTTAGCTATAGTAATTAAATTTCTAGGTGATCTTATTACATACTTTTCTTTGTTATTGCCAACATGTATTTATTTTGTTAATCCTGTCTGTTTTAATAGATCAGATTTGTTGATAGCATTGGTTGTAAAAGTTAAAGTAATTCATGATCATTCTGAAACTTATAACAATCCTGAAGAGGTTTCTCAAGACAGGTTAATATATATCTGCTTCAGTATCTACCCAGATTAAGTTCATCATACAGAACCACATCTCTTTTATTTTTATGTGAAATGTCTGTGCTTTTGATAGAATGTGGGAGATGAATCAATTCATGATTTTGAGTTGAGATGTGATTCCAATCCAGTGGAAAATGACTCACAACTTGTACCAGAGCATCACCTACCACTTTCTCCAGTGTAAATCCTTTACTGGCTTTGTGGAAATCATTAAATGTTTCTATTGTTCTAACACTGGTCAAGGGCACTAGTCCTTTTATTAAGCAACATTGTAAACTGAATGGAAAGCATTACAACACCATGGGAATTAAACACTGCTAAAAACAGACTATTAATCACAGTGCCTTCAGGCGATGAGCCCTTTTATGTGAAAGTAAAGAATGAACGTAAGCATCAAACTAAAGGACAATGTAAATGCTCATACTATTTAGAATAAATCAGATGCTATGTGATGTTCTGTACCTTGTACACAGACACAAAAAATATTTAGAGAAGATGGTATATATGGTGTTACTGAAACTGAAGTCATACAAAGCAAGAATATGGATCTAATTATGCATGGCCAGGATTCTCATTTTTTTTATGGAAGTGCATGAATAAAGTGTGGGGGAAAGATGTCAATTGCAAATAGTTTTATAGTATTAAAAGCCATTAAGTTACTGTATGGGTGCAAAAACTTATTCAACTATTTGTTTGGAAAATTATTTTGAGGTACATAGGGCTTATTGGTCTAGGGGTATGATTCTTGCTTTGGGTGTGAGAGGTCCTGGGTTCAGAATCCCAACCAAGCCCTTTATAAATGGCAGAGGCAAAAGGCATCTTGGAGCTACTGATGAATGTTTGTTAGGGACCTGATACAGTGCTCAAGGCTGGTTGTAGGGGTCCTGGGTGCCTTTTTTCTCTGTATATTGGGGGGTTGGACTAGATGATCTACTCTGGTCCCTTCCAACCCTAGAAACTATGAAACTAAGTTGAGGTATAATAAGTCATGTAAAATTATCTGTCGTCATTTAGAAACCTCTGTAAATTGAGTTGGAAGGGCATTCTGCCATAGGGATGGGAGTAGGAGAGGGAAAAAAAATAAGAATCCTATCATGAAACTTGCTAACCATAACATGGGTACCAAATAACATCAGAGCACCTATGCCTTGATTTGTGAGGGAAGTACCTTTTACTTTACTTCCATATACCGCAGGTCATTTTCATCCAGTATTATTCCCTCCCTCTCACACAGACACTATTATATTTTCTGCATCTCAGTCTTAACTTACTCAACTTTCCCCACCATCACATCCCAACTTGTGTTCTCCCCCTTACTCCAAGCCAGCTGGCTCTCCCAGAGTCAACTATTATACATTTTGGTGAGATTGATCCAATTTTTTCCATCACTTTTGGTCACATACCAAGCAAATTATCACATGTGGAGTGAGGAAAACCGACAGAATGACAAATTGACATTTACCTTCTCCTAAATATCTTCTGCTTAATAGAAGATATGCTGATTTGTAAACCAGGATACAATGAGATTTGAGGAGACCTTTTCCACAGATTGCTGTAAGCATAGCTGTAGTTCAAAAGCTTTACTATCAACTAAAGCCTTATGCGCCTATATGTTTAATGCAAGCTACGCAGAGATTCAGCACTCATCCATGCAGCCACACTTCCTCTCAGACTGAATATAATGTCTTTCTGTGCTTAGCTGTATAGTTTCTTAAAAGTAGGACACCACTTTCCTTTCAAGAAATGTGATTATCTGCAAGCCACTAGTGTCTCTCAAATCTTGTAAAGTGCCATATGTCTCTTCACTTGATGGACCACATAGACCTGTGGTTCTCAACCTTTTCAGATTCAGGGCACCCTTCCATAATTTCTCAGAATTTGGTGGTACCATTTGAAAACCACATTTACTTCTTCAGCAAAAGTGCTGCCACTGCTGACACCAGGTGAAATGGTCTCACTTGCCTCCTACACAGCCAGATCAATAAAGGCTGCCAGAGGCATAACTAGTAATTTTTGTTTGTGCCCTTGGTTATGTGGGGGAGCTGTACCATGCACTTGATTGCAGCATACAAACTGAGAGACTGAATTAAAATTGTTCAAGTAATCTTAATTCTGACATTTTGTAACTTTTGAGTGCTTGACTTTGCAAGCAAGATTTCCTTTTAGCACCACTACCTGTAATCTCTGAAAGTACAGGCAAATGTACATTTGGAGCCATTTCCAAAGGGGAGAGGCAATCTTATTCCAATCTATTCACCATTATTTGAGGCCTTATTAGAGCTAGCAATATGTAAAGAAACATTCTAATTGGTTAGTTCAGTCTTTTTTGATTAAGTCGCTCACACCTATGATCCTGTTCCTTATGCTGCTTGTCCAGTGCCACAGATGGCAAGTTGCTCTGTTCATAATGTTAAATGTGTGGGTGGACGGAGTTGAGAGAGAAAGTGAAATTATAGGGGATGAAAGGAAAAGAAAAATAGGTAGAAGAATAAATATAATTTCTAAACTGTCTCTTCTTCCCTAAGGTCCAAACTTTTTTCAGCACCAATTGGGGGATCTCCAGTCAATATTAAATCACCTTCCAGTATTAGAAACTAAACTTGGAACGGCTCAATATACTTAAAGTTGTTTTTAAAATGATTGAACACCAAAATTTTGCTGAAAGTCTCTAGATTTGGAGATAATAAAAACAGGAAAGCAATCAGAATAAACAAAGGAGGGAGGAGGTTAGACGGGAAAAAATCTAATATTTCCTGTTACCCTTCCACTGGAAAAAAATATAGGAAGCTATATTGCATAGGCCATGTTTAAATGGAGCTTAAAATTAATGGGCTGCACTTTAACAGAAATAAGTCAAGTCAGAATGTGTTCTGCTACATTAGAAGGGCACTCTGAACACCACCCATGCAGTAATGCACACAGTGACCCAGTGTTAATTTTTCTTAATTAATTGTAGGCTGGGTGTATCCAGGGTGTGGACTCCCCTTTCTGATGGAAGGGCATTAGCAGCAGGCAGAGGTGCTGTGGGCGAGAACAGCAAGCTAAGCGCAGTCTCCCTGCTCCCTATAGAGTCAGGCCAGGACAATATTAAACTATAATACAAATGTATTAATATTTACAAAAATGAATAAAATATACATATAAACATAGGTACAGATATACACACACACACACTATATA
Source organism: Crocodylus siamensis (assembly GCF_052110815.1). Lineage (NCBI taxonomy): Eukaryota > Metazoa > Chordata > Crocodylia > Crocodylidae > Crocodylus > Crocodylus siamensis. Next base: position 60,500,985 of record NC_143399.1, read on the forward strand.
TATATATATACACACACACACACATACACACACATACATATATATACATGATAACAGTATATATATACTTGGAGATGGATAGATAGATAACTATAAACCTTATTCTCTACAATGGGTCACCATCACTAGGGTTTCAGGTAAACACAGGTAAGTAAGAGCAAGGGGTCCCAGCAGATGCCCCAAGCAGGGTTATAGACTCTACTAAACCATTATTACACAAATATAGAGGTTCACAAAATATAAGGCACAATATTATACAATATAATACAATATCAAAATGAATACATATTTACATCTCTCTAAATAAAATGCAGAATTCTTATGTGATGCTATATCCCAAGGATCTATGCTACCTCAAAAGGGGATCAGGCCCTGCATGGGTAAACAGCTGGCCTAAAACTGATAAGCATAGGGAAATACAGGAGGACAACAAGTAAGTACAAGTATGTGCAGGTAAGTATAGGGGAATAATCACTGAATGCAAATAGCTGGTACAGGGTCCAACAGATGCCCAGCAAAGATCTTGTAACTATAAATTTACAAATATAATACTATATAGAATATGAGGCACAGCAATATCAGGTACCCATAACCTTTCAGTGCTTCCCCAGGCCTCAACAAGATCTCTAGTGATGTCTTCTTGGAGCACCCCTTGACCCCTTGACCCCCTTCCCTTGTCTTGGCTTCCCCTTCAGCCTGACAGCCCAGGTAACTCCCCCTCCCCCATGGGACTCCCTTTCCCCTGGCAACTCATGATTCCAAGAGTCCCAGGTGGGGGGTCTTTGCCTGCAGGCAATTTGCTCCTATCTGGCAAAAGCCTCCTGGGCCCTTGCCTACCCATAGCCCCATGCACCAATGGCTTGGCCTTTTGTCCAGGGTCAAAGGCTTCGGGAGCCTTATGCGACACCAGGGCTCAGTACCCCACATGGGGACTAGTTGTGCATCCCTTGCACAAGATCTTGGCCACATGCCAGGAGTGATGGACCCAAGCCACCTCAAATGGATCCCAGGGTCTTGGTCCGCCACATGCCAGGGGTCAGAGGCTCGAGCTGCCTCACATGGCTCCCAGGGTCTGGGCTCCATGCACTGGCCTGTGCACCATCTGAAGCCAGTGCTGATCACCAAGTCTCTCTGGCAAAGAGTCTTCAGGGCAACTGGAAATGCCCACTGGGCAGCTCTCCCCATCTCTTCTTAGCCCTGCTTGCATCTTTGTTCCTCAACACATCTGCCACGTGATGGGCACATTGCTCCTTTTATTCTCTCCAGGGGCTCTGCCCTGAAAGTCTATCAGACCTGAAAAGCATAGTTCACAATCAGGTCTGGACTCTCAGGCAGGCTCCTTCCCACCCCTTCCTGATTGGTGGAAATGCTTCACCAGTCACATTGTGAGTTTTCAGTCCATCGTCAGATTGGTGGAAATGCTCAGCTAATCATATTGGAGATTCCTCTAGCCTGACACACTGGGCTGTGCTGGCAAGTCTGCCACATAATAATAGCAAATAACAAGATTCACTGCAATACTTTAACATACACTACTAGAGATATTACATCTCTTATTTTCCAGCTGGTTTGGTCTTTTTGTAGATATGGTTAAAATTATCAAATCGATCAATTATCAAAATCCTTTTAGAACAGGGATCATGAGAAGTGGTCTGAAATAAGGCAACTTGGTCCAAAGGCTTGCAACCCAGCTGCTGCCAGTACCAGTCCAAGCCAATTGCTGCCACCCAGCCCCTTCCTGCTCTGTGGGCTGCAGTCTTGCTCTCAGGCCCCCTTACTGTAGCCATCCCCACTGCCATTTTTTAGCCTTGCCCTCATTATTTGGCTGCCACAAAAAACAAATTTGGTGGTGAGAGAAGTAGTAAGAGGGTTGGGCAGAGAGTAGGGAGGGCTGAGGTGGCAACAGGCTGTGCTGTAAAATGCACAGAGCAGGCATTGAAAAGCAGGCATGCCAAAAAGGTATGCTCTTTAGGTTGGTGCTGGTGCCCCCATTGCCCACCCCCACTTACGTTATTGTGCTGCTCCTCACTGCCACTGTTGCCCTGTCCCCAGGGACGAAATGCAGTCACTTGGCAGGCCAGATCCAGCCCACAGGCTGCAGGGGGCTGATTTTTATTTTAGAGGGCAGGAAAATCTGATTGCTGTAAAAATTTCCTTGAGCCTCACACATCGGTTATGAGGACCATGTGATAACTTTTATGCATGCCCACATTTGTAGAAGGTGTAATTATTCCTTTCAAATAAAAAGAGCAAGCTGAAGGTAATTATTTGTATTCAGGTAATGCTTTGCATGTGTTTCATACGCATTGTTAGTTAAAGTGGGAGATGCAACAATTAATTTACTTACAGTCTAACATCAATAATAGTAGTAAGTATTAAGAAAAATATTTGCTTAAACCCACGCTTTATTTTTTTTATTCATTGAACTGTAAACATCTACTGCTGATAAAATTTCAGAATATTGCTTAATTATGACCTACATTGTCAACCAGTAACTAATAATTAGTAACTTATGTTAAAAGAAATTAAACATTAATATAATATTCAACTAATATAAATAAAAGCACAAATAAACCATACCAATTCTGGAAAACACTCATCATAGCAAGATATTAGCTCTATTTTCATCACTGGGTATGGAAAAACAAACTCCATTAAGTATTACTAGTAAAGGGAAGTGAGATTTATCCAGACCACACAAAAAAGTTCATGGTTACATGGCGGGGAGGAAGGGGTTGTTTGTTTGTTTGGGGGGGGGGTTGAAACATTTGTAGCTATTATGTATAAATAGAGAAAACCAGAACACAATCCCACAAATGTGTTATATGTTTTGTGTTTTTTTATGGTCACATATAGGACCATGAAGTCTGAGCCTTCTCTCAGTTTCCCTTGGAATTTAAAGCCCATGTGGACTCTGACAGGAAGAAAACAGGAATTGAGGGCCAATTCTGCCATCCACACTGATGACACATTGAAGAAATACAACTACTGTGTGTTGAGTAACCATTCTCCACCTCCTTAATTATATATCAGCATGAATCCCACCATAAGGGACTGACAGTATCCTCCCCCTGGATAATGGAAATGCAGTTTCAGCTGCATCATCTAACTACTGAAGTACCACTCTCCAGAACTTGGCATGTGAGCTGGGTGCGATAATGTTAACAAAGGCTGGCAGGTTGCTCCATATAGCTATGTTACAGATTTGAGACTAGCATATTTTCTGTAGAAAGGTAGAAGCTGCAAGTGTCCTGATGCAGAGTGCTTTTATGTTTGAAGGGAAAGACATGCCAAGTTCATCATAATATCTAGAAATAAACTCCATAATCCAATAATTTCTGCTACAAAATATAGCCACGAAATGGCTTAGTTCTATTGTGGGACAGTATAGAAGAAAGCTCTGGAAACAGCAAGTAGGGAGGTCCTTTCCCCCCCATCACACCAGAAGACAAAGCTAACCTATTTAACAACTTCTTTGCCTCCATTTTTCATAGATTTCATAGACATTAGGGCTGGAAGGGACCTCGGGAGATCATCGAGTCCAGCCCCCTGCCCAAAGGGCAGGAAGACACCTGGGGTCATAGGATCCCAGCAAGATAAGCATCCAATTTACTTTTGAAGGTGTTCAATGTAGGTGCTTGAACCACCTCCGCTGGCAGACTGTTCCAGACCTTGGGGGCTCGGACAGTAAAGAAATTCTTCCTTATGTCCAGCCTGAAACGGTCTTGCAGGAGTTTGTGACCGTTTGACCTAGTCATCCCTTGGGGAGCTCTGGTGAGCAGGGACCAGAACAGCCCCCCCTCCGGGCCCCCATCAAGTCCCAGGGGAGGCACACCTAGGCCAAGGGTCAGGGAGGATCTAGTCAGGGAACTTCTGATGGGAAGTTGATGGATGTATTTAAATCAGCTGGTCCTGATGATCTCCATCCCAGAGTGCTGAGGGAATTAGCTGATGTCATTGCAGGACCCCTGGCACGGCTTTACAAGCACTCATGGTGCTCTGGTGTGCTGCCAGAGGACTGGAAGAGGGCCAACATGGTTCCCATCTTCAAAAAAGGGAGGACCCAGGAAACTATAGGCCAGATAGTCTTACCTCGATCCTGGGTAAGTTTTTTGAGAGAATTATCCTGGCGCATGTCCATGAAGGGCCAGCGGGGGAGATTATGCTTAGGGGTAACCAACACGGGTTCATTAGAGGCAGGTCCTGTCAGACCAACCTGGTGACCTTCTATGACCAGGTCACCAAATCCTTAGATGCAAGGGTAGCAGTGGACATAGTCTTTCTGGACTTTAGGAAGGCCTTCAACACTGTCTCTCACCCCATTCTCATTAAAAAACTGGGGGACTGGGGTGTCATCACCTACACAGTCAAATGGGTCACTAACTGGCTGAAGGACTGCACCCAGAGAGTGGTGGTGGATGGGTCATTTTTGACCTGGAGGGATGTGGGCAGTGGGGTCCCCCAGGGCTCAGTCCTCAGGGCCCGCACTGTTCAACATCTTCATCAGTGACTTGGACAAGGGAGTAAAAAGCACCCTGTTCAAATTTGCTGACGACACCAAGATGTGGGGGGATGTGGGCACGCTAGAAGGGAGGAATAGGCTGCAATTGGACCTAAACAGGTTACAGGGGTGGGTGGATGAGAACAGGATGGGTTTCAACACTGACAAGTGCAAGGTGCTGCACCTGGGGAGGAAGAACCAGCAGCATACCTACAGGCTGGGGAACTCCCTTCTCATCAGTGCAGAGGCAGAAAAGGATCTTGGAGTCATCATTTATGCCGAGATGAACATGGGCCAGCAGTGTGGGGATACAGTCAAGAAGGCCAACCATACCTTTTCATGCATCCACAGATGCATCTCGAGCAGGTCCAAGGAGGTGATCCTCCCCTTCTATGCGGCACTGGTCAGGCTGCAGCTGGAGTACTGCATCCAGTTCTGGGCGCCGCACTTCAGGGGGGATGTGGACAACATGGAAAGGGTCCAGAGGAGGGCCACTGGCATGATCGGGGGCAGCAGGGCAGACCCTATGAGGAGAAGCTTAGGGACCTGAACCTGTTCAGCCTCCACAAGAGAAGGCTGAGGGGGGATCTAGTGGCCATCTACAAACTAGTCAGAGGGGACCAGCAGGCATTTGGGGTGTCCCTGTTCCCCCAAGCACTACCAGGAGTGACTAGAAGTAATGGTCACAAGCTGGCAGAGGGTAGATTCACACTAGACATCAGGAGGCACTTCTTCACTGTAGGGTGGTTAGGATCTAGAACCAACTTTCAAGCAAAGTGGTGCTGACTTCTACCCTGGGGGTCTTTAAGACGAGGCTAGACGAACACCTTGCTGGGGTCATTTGACCCCAGGCCTCTTTCCTGCCATGGCAGGGGGTCAGACTTGATGATCTACTCGGGTCCCTTCTGCCCCTACAAACTATGAAACTATAAGGGCTGCCAAAAGATGGAATTGGCTTCTTAGGGAGGTGATACTTTCCCCTACCATGGCGGTGTTCAAAAGGAGATTAAACAAGCACCTGGCTGGGGTTACTTGACCCCAGAGCTGTTTCCTGTTCAAAGCAGGGGGTCGGACTCAATGATCTAGGGTCCCTTCTGACCCTAGAAATCTATGAAATCTATGATGTGCATGACCTTCCAGCTATAGGAACTTACTCAGCTATAGGAACTTTGTAAGGTGGCATACTCAGAGTCTTCATGAGCTTCAGAAAGATGATAATCAGGTCCCATGAGGGAACAAAGTTTTTTACTAGAGCCAGGTGTGAAGCATGTCCTTACAGAATGTTGCTTCTTGGGATTGTGAGGAGACTGAATGCAACTGTAAAGGAAAGGTGATACATTGATATAGAAGAAATAGTGTTTAAAGGAAATAAAATCTAATGTCCCATGTTTCAGGGGCAAGATAAAATGAATTCTTTGGTATGAAATCCTTCACCTAATCAACATTATTCTGAATGGCTCACATGGAGAGTATTTTCAATTTGGAGAGGTATATTCTCTTGATGTAAAGTTTCCTGATCATCAGTAGTTTCTGTCATTGTTGCTCAACCAGCCAAACAAGTTGCTGGATGATACTATCAAGACCTGTCATTGTTACTCTAAACTTGATGCAGCGATATTGTATCTGGACAAGTTGGAAGGTGTTTAGGAGACTGTTGGAACATCTGCATGAGATCAGATAGCCAAGAACTGTTTTAGTGTAGGGCTATTAAAATGGTCAAAACTTTGTCTTATCTGATCTATAATATTTTCCTGGGAATCAAGGGAAATAGTTGGAAAGCATACAGAAGTACTTGAAATCAATGAAGGAAAGAGGCACTTGAACTGAAATTTCCTCTGGATCAAAAATTCTGGCATTCTCCCCAAAATCGGTCTCGAGTTGAGTTCTGTAGTGACCATTCATGGTGGTTTACCACATTTCTGCTTAGGAAGTCCACTAGCCCATTGCAGGTCCCCAGAAAGTCTAAAACTTACCCCATGGCAAAGATCACATCATTGCCAGAAAGTAACAGCAGCAAGATGAAGAACATTAATTTGTGTTGTGAATCACCAGTGGGTTTTCCTTTGGGATTTGCACTGTGAAATTCTGCAAAACAGGCAGGAATATTATTCAAACAAATCTTACGTTTCTTAGATCCAGAAACATCTGCAAATGCCACATACATTTTGCCACTGGAATTGCAGTGTTTTACTCCCTCATTAATGAGGAAAGTAATTCTAATAATCAGCTAGTATCAGTCTGGGGCAACTTTCCTGAGATGACCAAAGTCTCATTCACCAGACTATCAGCAGCTTGAGGGACAAATCCTTTTGTTGTCATTTGTTATTATTAATACTGATGCTGAGAATCCAGCAACAGTGAAAAAGGAGGTAAATAGAGCTTCTTGTACCCCTGGACACCATTGTTTGGCAGTCTAGTATTGGTGGTCAAGTCAGAAAAACTACAGGAGTGCTGGACATCCCTCTTTTTCTTTGATGATGGAGATTGTGCTCATGAAGATAGCACGTAGTGCCCCCAGTTAGGCATTAGACGCATCCTGTATCACAGACTGCTACTGGATTGTTACAAATCTTGGGGTTCATATTCTGTATCAACCAGTTTTCTTGGACGCCTCACAGTGGACAGTTTCTTGCTAGAAGGCAGGGAAAAGGCATGCCTCCATCATGATGGAAACTGTTTTGAGGCAATTGTTGTAACACTAACCTCTTTTAGAGTCTTTGGTGCTCAAGGATTTCCCATGAGCACCGTATGACATGATGGATGTCATTCAGCTGGTCAGGAATGAATCTCTGTCTTTTTAATGTCAGATTTCTTGACATTATCCTTAAATCTATTTATCACTTTCATAGATTGAAGTGAGTTACCAATTAATGTGTTACAGTGACCATGACAGCATTTTAAAGAGAACATTTTGAAAACTATGAAATCACATTACTTTGGATCACTTAAGATACAAATTTAAATTGTTACTAACGTAAATACTTAAAATTACATCTGAAAGTAGTGACTCAATGGCTTTATACACCAAGAATAGCTGGGTACACTCAGAATTGCTGGGAACCCTGTAACCTTGCAGAGAAGGCTGTTCCCACAACAAATATGTTTGTTAATGTCATGTTTAATTTAATTAATTAAAACAATACCTGCATCAATATGAAAATAAATTGAATGGACGCAAGCAGACAAGGTGCTTTAGGTAAATGTGATCTTCTTTTAGACTAACTAAATAGTTGGGAAAATTGTTCTTTGCAAACTTTTGGTTACAAATAGCCTTCTTCAGGCAGAGGGAGATGAGGTGCTTTAAAAACAGCAGTATTTAGTAATATGATTAAGATTTTGAATACACAAAAGTTAAGGGTCCTGTTGTCACCTGATGCGTTCCTTAATAGCACTTTATTTCTGTAGACTGATTTTAAATGTACATAAACGAAGTGATTATGAGGAATGGATGGGATTTCTACTTGAAAAAATGTGGCTTTAATGTTTTAGAGCTTCTTTGCTTTGTGAATATGTGATTGGCTCATTAAAGGTATCCAGTAAAATGCTGTACAGTAGTTTGTGGGGGGTTTGGTAGGAAGGGATAAAATAATATTGAATTACTTGTGCTTACTAAGTATATTGTTTTCCTAGGACAATTCCAAATGGAGATCAGTGGTACCTTTTCTGAGTGCATTAACCCAAACCAAAATTATGTTGGTCAGATAGGAGTCAGAACTTCTGGACCTACACCAAGAATTTAATATAAGCTGCCTCAGAGCAAGTGGCAACAAAGTATTAGAGGTCCAGTTTCAGACAGTGAGCTCATTAAGGCTAGGTACAGACATTCAAAAAGCCTGAGGAAGAATCAAGCTAAGTTGCACGACTTTCTGTAAGCGGCATAGTTTAGTGAACAGAACACACACTCACCCTTTGGTGAGGTGGGCAAATCTTAGACCTGGTTTTGCCATTTTTATCCAGTCTGTGTATGCTGAACTTCTGTTATGGGTATAAACCATTTTGTGTATTGAACTTCTGTTCTGTTATATGTACAGACTAGTTTCAGATCACTTATACCATTAAAAGTGTAATGACCAGGGATCCTGGTTAGCTCTGATAAAAAAATTGCAAATGCTCTGATAAAACCCCCAAAATTCATGATTAAAATGAAAGGCCGCTCACTCCCCCCCCAAAACCCTCTCACCGACTGGTGCCCCTAACTCCCACCCACAGCCCTCTGCCAACACAGACTGCTGGAGGGGCCCCCCATCTGCCAGGGCTATGGGGCCAGGGACTCAGGTACATAGCCCCCTGGCAGGAGGCAGCAGCTGCTGCAGCGGAGTGGAGCGTGGAGCTCAACTCTCTCTGCTGCTGCCTGCTGCCAGTTTGGGTGAGGCGGGGCGGTTCCCTGTCACTGCACACACTCCTGAGGAGCCAGGGGGGACCCATGCCCCACAGATCTATGTGTGGGATGGCTTCTGCGTACTCCCATCCTGCTGCCCTCCCCTGGAGCCTCCGCAGCCCAATGGGTGTGACCCAGTACCGCAGGGCAGAGCGGGACTGTGGGGATCGCCTTGCCGCTGTGAGCTCCGCATGGCCCAAGCGATGTGTACCTTGCAAGCACGGCAGCAGTGAGGGGCACAAGCCCATGAAGCTGCCCCCACACACGCAAGAGGACTTCTCACCAGGGCAGCATGGAGCTTGCAGTGACAAGGAGGCCTCCACACAGTCCTGTTGTTCCTTGCAGTGCTGAGTTGCACCTGCTGGACTGCAGAGGCCCCAGGGGAGGGTAGCAGGGTGGGAAGCCTGCCCCACTCCAACCCTGCACATAGATTTGGTGGGGGGGGGGTCCTCCCATCCCCAAGGAGTGCACGCAGCAGTGGGGAGCCAGCTCCTCCCCTCCAACCACCAGACAAGCTGCCTGCAGCCCTGTCCTGCTCCCCGTGGAGGCCCTAAGGCCATGCATTGCAGCCCCAGGCCCCAAGTCCCATGCATTGTTCAGCTGGGCAGCAGCTCCAGCTCCAGCCCTGCCCAACTCCATCTCTCCCTCCCTATTAGGGCCTCAATCCCTCCTCCACTCACCTGTGGGAGCTTCTTACCAGGCTGCCTGGCAGCCATGTGCATATACGTGGTGCCCCATGCCTGACCGGCATCCTTCCACTCCCTGCCAGCCTGCAGAGAACTCTGTAAAACTGCAAAAAATCAATGGGTTTCTCTGGTAAAATGAGAAAGCTGTATTTTCCTTTGGCAAAGGGGAAATACATAGTTTTCTCTGTTTTTTCCATGGGAAACAGAAAACGCAGATTCCTGGTAATGACTCTACTTGACTTAACAGAGCAATAGATTGCATCACCAAAGATGGGGAGTTTAGAAAACAGAACTTAGCAAACAAATAAAAGACTGTTTGATACATGTACAATATATATCTGTGCAAGAAACTGACTCACTAATAGCATTTGTGTTCACATTACAGGATATTAAAATCACTAGGCAAATAGGCCCTCACTGATCTTGAAGCTAGATAAATAAAATATGCTTATATTCTCTAGGAAGATGCTTTGTAACATTTTCAATAATTAGGTACAACAGAGAAAATAAGCAAAGGCAGCATCCATACTCCCAATTGTTGCATCAGCTACTGATGGGTACAGACCAATTTAATTTTCATGATACAGTTGGGGTACTAGAAGTGGGACAAAGTATTTACAGTCTATGGACATTTGTTTGCAGTTATACTATCTGTAATCCATAAAAGCAGGGTTAATTTATCCTGAAAATCATCTAAATGTACACAAGTTACAATCCTTAATGAAAAATAGTTATTGGACAACAGCTGTTTAAACTTTTGGCAAGTATTATATGGGACTTCTGTTTCCACTTCCAAATAAAGCAAAAAGGAGATATTTCTGCTTATCATTGGGGGGAGGAATGAAATTGTCTCTCTCATTCAATTAGAAAATAATGGATAAGAAAATGAATCATATAGGTCAGGGATAGAAAATATATTATTAGATCAATTCTCCCATCTGTACAGAACTTTTTACAGAATGTTCTCTGGTGCTTTTTTCTAAACTGATTTTAAATTTCCTGAAATGATAGATATTTCTAAGTTTATCACTCCACTGACAGGAAGATTTATCATTAGACTCATAACTGGCTGCACAATTTATACACATGCAGATGTACTTCCTCAGGCATTAGACTAAGTGATAGAAGAAGACAGACCCTAACATCATTATTGGTAGTAGTGGCAAGAGATGATGACAATCACCTGCTCCATCAACTGTTAACTGAAGACTTAAACAGATGGAGGCTTAAGAGGTATAAAAGTCATAAAGTGTTTGTTCATGAAACCCACAAGCTTAAAGAAATGGGGGATGCCAAACCAAATCAAACCTATGGGCAACAATCGAGTGGGCTAACCACTGAGAAAGGTCAGAGCTATTCCTACAGTGTTTTATACCGGGGTGTACAATACAGCCCACAGGCTGCATCCGGCCTGCCAAGCTACTGTATCCAGCCCTTGGGGACCCTAAATATTTAGAAATTGTATATTCATCTACTCCTGGCTGTCTGTCAGAGATGACAGCAGCAAGGGGCAGTAGGACCCAGAGGAAGCCAGCAGGACTCAGCAGCAAGGCCAGCCCATCCCCATCCCCCTACCGGAAGCCTCTGCCTGCTGCAGCTTTCACTGCTTCACTGTATGGCAACCACTGTATGTTGCTCCAGCACCACATAGCTTCTGGCTGCATTACCGGACTGCAGTACCCCAAGGCCAGGAGTTGGAAGGTATGTGTGCATGTGTACATGTCCCTGCAATGGGGAAGGGGGAGGGATAGAGAGAGCAATGAGGGAGGGAGAGAGAGAGAATGAGTGTGCGTGCACCATGAGGGAGGGAGGGAGCAACTGTATGTGTGTGCGCAGTGACAAAGGGAGGGAGAGACACTGTGTGTGGGTATGCGCAATGAGGGAGGGAGTGTGTATACAATGAAGGAAGGAGAAAGTGTGTGTGTATTTGTGTGCATGGAAGGAAGAACAGAGTATGTGTCTGTGTGCGTGTAGTAGGGAGGGAGGGAGAATGTGTGTTCATAGGGTGACCTATCATACACATGCACCCACACCCCCTTTGCACTGCCACACACACAGACCTCCATACCCCCTGATGCACCCCAGACACCCTCCCCCCCACATGGTCCCTCTACAAGCCCCATACCCACTCACACCCCACACATATCCACCCACATGTTCCCTTACCCCACCCCCATGCTCACCTCCCCACACCAAAAGCCCAACAAACATATAGCTACCACCCCATGCCCTCCACTCCCCATAATATACAAGAGTCAGACTTCATTTTAAGTTATTGCGCAATCAACTCTATGTAAACTACACAAACACATGTAAATCAGGACAATTTTTATTTTTTTTAAATCAAATTAATGAATGTTATAGATGTTTGATTTTTAGAATATAATTTGGTATTTTTGCGGTTCCAAGACAGCAAAACCCCTTGCTGAAAGGAGTACTACCAGGGGCAAGGGGAGGAACTTCTGGAGGCAAAGGTAATAGGCGACATGTAGGGGGAGCACAGGGGGACACACATCTCCCCTGAGATTGGCTGCCACCAAAGACACCACCAGCTTTTGCAGGTGATTGTGACCCCCCCTCACCACTGACAGCAGCCCACCACCGTCTCCCCCCACTGCCAACACTGCTGTGGTTGCTGGTGGGTGGTCCCCGCTTGCCACCACCATGCTCCTGCTGATGACACCACCGTTACCTGCGGGTGGTTGCCATGCCCCCTGCCCCCCCAGCCTCTGGAGGCATTTGTTGGTCAGGGGTTGGCACTTCCAGTCACAAGATGGTGACTAGGAGGCAGGGGCACCTGTCAAGGGGTGGGGCTACCAATGCAGCCCCCTACAGCTTGCCAAAACTTGGGAAGTGGCCCTCTGCCCAAAATAATTGCCCACCCATTTTATACCAACACCAAACTAGTGTTAGTTAGTCCTATTGGGCACAACTTTGACAGAGAAGTATGGGCCAAGCTGAACAAACTGAGACCTGGAATAGATGCTTCAAAACAACAGAAATCAAGTTGGACGATTATATGGTAGATTGCATAGCAAACTGGCTCGGGGCTGCACTCAGAGGGTGGTGGTGGATGGGTCAGTGTCAACCTGGAAAGATGTGTGCAGTGGAGTCCCTCAGGGTTCAGTTCTAGGGCCAGTGCTGTTCAACATCTTCATCAGTGACCTGGACAAAGGGATGGGAAGCACCCTGGCCAAATTCATGGATGACACTAAAAATATGGGTTGAAGCTAACACCCTGGAGAGGAGGAACCAGATCCAGGCTGACCTTGACAGGTTGGGGAAGTAGGCAGAGAACAACAGGATGCAATGCAATAAAGACAAGTGCAAGGTGCTGCATCTAAGAAGGAAAAACTGCCATCATACCTATAGGTTGGGGGGGCGACCTTCTCAGCACCACTGAAGCAGAAAGAGATCTTGGAGTCACTGTTGACTCCAGGATGAATGAGTCATCAATGTGAGGAAGTAGTCGGCAGAGCCAATCACACCTTGTGCATCCGTAGGTGCTTCACAAACAGGTCTAGGGAGGTGATTCTCCCTCTCTAAGCGGTACTGGTCAGGCCGCAGCTGGAGTACCGTGTCCAGTTCTGGACGCTGCAGTTCAAGCGGGATGCGGACAACCTGGAGAGGGCCCAAAGAAGAGCCACTCGTCTGATTGGAGGCCTGAAGGGAAGGCCCTATGAGGAAAGGCTAAGGGACCTTAACCTTTTCAGCCTCTCCAAAAGAAGGTTGAGAGGGGACCTTGTGGCAGCGTACAAATTCATAAGGTGGGGGGCAACACAAACTATGCAATGATCTGTTTACCAGGGCACACCCTGGAATAACAAGGAACAATGGCAATAAGCTATTGGAGAGTAGGTTTTTGACTGAACATTAGAAAAAAAGTTCTTCACAGTCAGAGTTGCCAGGATTGGGAATGGGCTTCCAAGGGAGGTGGTACTTGCCCCATCCTTGGGGGTCTTCAAGAAGAGACTGGACAGGCACCTGGCTGGGATCACATGAGCCCAGGTTTGGTGACCCTTTTCTTGCCTGCCACTGGCAGGGGGTCAGACTAGATGGTCCACTGAGGTCCCTTCCAACACTGGAATCTATGAAACACTTCACAAGATGAACATCTTGGACAGCCCCCTTTGTGAATGTGGTTTCCAACAAACAGCACAACATTTAATTGAAAGCTGCAATCTTTACAAGTGCCCAGATGGGGTATATGGAATCTGCGCATTGAATGATAATACCAGACAGTGACTCAGACTTGGAAATTAATATCTGATGCTATAAAGAAAGATTACACAGATTATTTCCAGGATAAAATTGTCCTTATGTTCACTTTTTACACCTCTCTATGACATATGCGCTGGACCCAGCTTGGGGTCAGCTTCCTGACCCAGCTTCTGGAACAGTTTGTAAGGGCCTCCTTGGACCTGAAAAGGACAAATGTTAAATCTGAATGGCCTAATCTGTATGTAATGCCCTTGCAGTTAGGTTAATGACTCCTAAAACCAGCATTGAGAAGTTAGCACCAAAAAGACCTGGTCCCCATCTCTGTGTTTTCAGTAGTGGTACTGGCATCAGACTAACAGCCCCAATGTCTAAACCAATACCTCAAGTGTCTGAAGCTGATGCCAAAAAGGAGCTGTTCTAAGCACTAAGGCAAGAGCTTAAGAATGTTCTGCACAAAAGGCATAGTGACTCATTACAAGTTAAATCCTTCAAACCTTCGTGGTATTGAGATGGGGAGTACACAGTAATGCATGGTTGTTATTTTCCCCCTGCACCAGCACTAGTTCAAGGCATTCCTATTTTCAGCACCTGTGGCTTGGGAGAGGAATAGGTTCAGGCTGAATACAATGAGCATAATATAGCAAGCATTTTGCTTGATCATTAATCAAGCATCTTCTACAATAACCCCTTTCAGCAAGTAGCAATAGTATTTTTTCAGTGTATTAGTGTGCTCTTTTTGAGAACAAGAAAACTAAGAGCAGAGCAAAATTCTTTAGCGAAATTGAACAGATGAGGCTTATTTTGAACGTAGCCAATAACTGAGTTTCAGAGGTCTCTGCAACAAATTCTGTGTGGATGCCAGTGGAAAGCGCAGCTCCAGAACCAGCTGTTCTAAGCCAGAGTGAAGCTCCTTTCACTTTCCTGGGTGAGACAGAAAAAAACCTCTTCTAATCTCTCTGGGTGCCTGTACACGAGCGCAGAGGCTGTTCTGACACACTGTAATTAATGTGTTGGAGAAGACTTACTTAATCAAGTCTGCTGAAGCAATTATTGCACTCCAGCCAGCCTCTGCATGTCATGTAGCAGTGTCTCTGCACTTCAAAGTGGCAGGGGCACTTTATCTACAGCTTGCTGAATGAGCTTTACGTAAAACGCTTTTGCTGCCATTTTGAAGCATGGGGACGTTGATACATGAGATGCTCTGGCTGCTTTAATTAAAGTGCACCCACACCTGGAACACATGTATAAACACCTTCAATTTCAGAGGGAAAATTGGAATAAGGCACAAAACTTCTTTTCCCTTTTTTTGGCTAATTTGTTTATTGATCAGCTTTTATTAAACCTTTGCGGGTTTTGATTTTGAAAGAGCATTTAGACTGAACTTTCTATGGCTTGTATGATATATTTAGTTAGAAGCAGGCAACTTATTTGTATTACAATTAAAGGTAACAAGTCCCCACAATACTTTACTAAAAGTAAAAACCTTGGGAAAGTTTAGAACAGGCTTTGCAGAGGTTTTTAAAGCCTTGGTAAAGTAAACTGTGTTAGAATTAAAAACTGTTACAAAATTTCATTGCATTTCCCTGCACACCCATTGAAGTAGAGGAGGAAACCCCCCTCTCCCCGTAATTTCATCATGGAATAATATTAATAACTGCAGTTAAAGGCTGCAGCTAAATTTTCAAGATTGCCATACCTCTTCATCTCCCAGATCACTAAAAGTTCACTAGTATAAAACATGATGTTTTTGCACCATTCTAAGCATTCTCCCTCTCCCCCTCACCCTACACAGCGTTCTTTCAGAAGCAAGGGACGGGCACTAAAACCACTTCTCTATCTTCTAAACTGAGATTTATTGCAGGGTGACAAAATATGGCTGTAGAACATGAAGTATCACAAAGCTTTTTATGAAAAGATTGCTGTTTGAAAAGTGCTGAAGCCCCTAAGAGAGCATAACCTGTGAAGTTTCTGTGGGAAAGATTGTCCCCTCCACCCAAATAACAGGTGATAAATAGCCAGCATTCCCTCTAAGCAGCGTAGTGTGTGCGGCCGTGCAGGCGCACCTGGCAGAGCAGCATGAGCATAATATCTGCATGGCTGCGCAGCTTAGGGGGAATGCTGCAAAAGGCTAAAGCTAGGTTAACTGTATGCATGTCATAATTGGTCTCCCTGATTGTTTACGTGGATTTATTTTTTAAAAATAATAATTATAGTAAATTGCCACCTATGTCCTTGTCTGAAGCCCTAGACCTCATTTTTCCACCAGTCACAGCCTTGTTTCATTTCGACTCTTTCATAGGTCACAGAGCACAGATACTGCTTTATATCTCCTGCATCAGTTTTTGCTCTGGATTAGAATGAAGCAGATACTACTTCAGCTTTATGCATAAGTACAGTAGGTGGCAACAGACTTCTCTTTTCACTCATGGAGCAGAATCCATACAGGTGCCTGTCTTCACCATGGGGAAAGGCAGAATTACCACATCAACATGTGGAGACTGTACACATAGTGGTAGCCTTTACCAGTAGCAATGCTGTTTTGTTAAGATAGAAAGAAGGAAAGGGAAACCAAAATAGAGAATCATAAAATCTCTGGCATCTCTTGAGCACCATCCTAACAAAGTTTTGGATCACAAGCAAAGACCAGAAACAGTATATCAGCACCAGTTTTCACAGCATTTCCCAAATCTTCTTTGAAGAAATTCCCAAATAATGGACATACAACATGTATGAAATCAGAGGAACTTATAGCCAAGAGAAGTATGCTTTCAGACAATTATATAAAACCATTTTTTTTCATAATTTTAACATGCTGTCTTCATCTTCCAATCATTTATTTTCCTAGGCAGATTTTAACGTATTTCTTAATTAGGAAGCGAACTAAAAATGAGTCAGTATTAATCACAGTGCTATAGTATTTTCAATATTGTCTATTAAAAAGGTGATTAAAATAAATATAAAAATCAATGAATACTGAACCCACAGATCTCCTGAAAAGAAGAAATGATAATAAACATAAAGAAGTGTTGTAGCCATGATGGTCCAGGTAATATCCAAGCAAAGATTATTTATTTATAGGTTTTACTTGACCAACTGTATACTTGGGACAGCTGTGGGACAAGTTTTTGGGCATTAAGGTTACCTGAAGAACAGCACTTGATGGCAAAAAGCTTGTCTAACACCTTCCCCAATGACACAGTCCAATAAAATATATCACAAAAAAAATTCCTTGCCTAATAAGCATAAATGATTAATAAAGAAAAATCAGAAAGTTGTGAAAATATGCATATGTATATGCATATTTAAGAGGAGGGAAGCAATTAAGAATAAACAAGATCTCTATATTATTGGAGGAACCATTTGAAGCTACACTGAATAAATCACTTCAGGTTATATTGTAGGAACAGTCTTCTACAGCCAGGTAGGTGGATTAGAACAGTGCTTCTCAACCTGTGGGTCATGACCCAAAAGTGGGTCACAAGAATATATGATAGTATTGTGAACAAACTTTAAAAAACTGATTCTCATTTAAAGGAGAAAAATGTGGGAAACCATGGCTTTTCCCTTGCAGGCTATCAGTTCCAGCCTGCAAGGGGCTGCTTGGGCCCCACCCCACAGATGGGGTGGGGGTAGGGGCTGGGGCAGCAGGTCAGGAGTGAGAGGCACTGAGTCTCGACTGGCCATCCATGTTTACAAATGGGTCCTAGTTAAAAAAAAAAAAAAAATAGTTGAAAACCACTGAATTAGAAGACCTGGATAAGGCTCTTCCAGAGTGCTAACTCACTTAGAACCGCATCACCATTGTCTTTATACAGTTAAATCTCTGTTATCCAACATCCCTGGGGTAAGGGGATTGCCGGTTATGTAAAAACTCTGGTTATTTGAAATAACAAAGCAGGGCTTTCAGAAACATGGAGTGGGGGGGGGGGAGGCAGCAGCCACATGCAGATTGGTGGCAGCTGCAGGGTTCAGCGCGGAGCAGCACTCAGCATGGCAGAGCAGCAGCAGCACAAGGCAGCACACACGGAGTGGCAGCAATGGCAGTATAGCTGCCACATGTGAGCTTCTGAGCCCCCCCCCCACCGTGTGCAGCCAGCAGCAGGCAGAGGGAAGAGAGGATGGAGGCCATATGCGGAGCGGCAGCAGCACGGAGTGAGGTATGGCGGCAGCAGTGGCCACGTGCAAGCTTTTTCTCACACCCTCCCTGCTTCTGGCCGGCCAGAAATTCCGGTTAGTATTCTGGTTATTTAAATGCCGGATAGCAGGGATTTTACTATAGTATAAACACCTGAAGCCATTTTGAGCAGACCTCTCATTTTACAAACAAAGATAATTATCTCAGTAAGAACAACAAGCTGATGGCTATTTTTCTCAGCCAGAATATTTGGGCTGGAAGGGACCTCAGGAGTGTCACGTTTCAAACTTTTTAGACTCAAGACACCCTTTTATTAGCCTTGAAAATGCCAGCTCTTAGTTTTCACTCCATTTTTGACTGCAGAAAAAAATAGAGAAATTCTTCTGTTGGAAGGAAGACCACAGCAGGTCAGAATATTTTTAACTTTGTGAATTCTTATTTTAAAACTCTGGTTTTAAACTTATGAATTTTTACACCCAACAATGCCAACACTTTGCGGCACCCCATGGCATCCTTCAAAGGATATCAAGGCACTTCAAGGTGCCATGGTTGGGAATCACTGATCTAGTTCATTCTCCTACTCAAGGCAGGATTATCCCTAACAAAAATTATCTGAGTCAAGTGTCTGTTTAACCTGCTCTTAAATCTGTTTCCCAAGATTTGTGTCTGCATCAAAACCATTAAAAAAAATCTGGTATTTTCAAGTCTTCTATGAATTTTGTTTTTGATGGGAAAAGTCTGTCAAAGTATGGGTTTAAAAAGTTAAAATTAACAGACTATGAAATAAATAATATTTATAATGCCTCTTCAGAAATACTGTGAATTTCATTATGTCAAACTTGCAATGCTCCATTCAAGCAGCCAATACTTCCTATGCCAAAAGTTGTTACATTGTCCTATAATAAAGCTGCAAAATACGACTTGAAGAAAGTTTGCCAAAATAAAAATGGGAATATTTATTATCTTTTCTACTAAAGCAATGCAGATCTTTTGAGATTATACATTGGTCTTTGCAAATGTTTCCACAGCTTAATTCATAATTTTCAACTCTATAAAAAAAGAAAAAAAATCAGACAATGTTCATAAAAACCAAAAACACAGGGGAAGTCGCTGAACAGACAGAGGCTATTATAACTGTTAGTGGTGATGAGCAGAGAAAGCTCAACCGTTATTTTGAATTGCTGACACACTATGTCTCATTATATACTCAAGTCCTTACCATGGGACAAGATATTGAAAATATTTTGTTAAAAAAAATTAGAAGGTATGAATACATTATTTTGCACATTTTTAGGTCTATAACACTGGCAGTTCTATTTCCCAAGAAGCCATGAGAAATCAGATGCAACTGTCAAATAATGAAGTTTGATCAAGAGAATATAGACATTATTTAGTAGATACACATGCACATGATGCAAGGGAAGAAGTATTTATAGACCCATGAATACAGTACAAGACAAACTGTTACAACTGTCAAACGTGCGTTGGACATATTTGAAGTTTATGAAAAGCCTCGCAGTCTTATTTGTTGTCCTGAAAACAGTATAAGCACATTGTTTTATGTATTTTTCCAAAATTATCTTCACTTGGCCTCCTGAGCTTTCTTGGCATTCTGTTTTTCTTTTGCCTAGAAGGCAAAGACAGAAACCAAATTAAAGTGGAGTGAGAATACATCCTGTAATTTTTCTGTAACTCAAAATAAATTCACAAATCATACAATATAATATCCAATATACATCGTGCCAGAACTTCTAAAACAAGATTTAGATGCTTGAATGCCCCAATACTACTCAGAAGCAGATACAAGGCTTTAAAAAAAAAAAAACCATGTTGAAGCTTAAATTTATTGACCAAAAAGGACATTAAGCGACCCATTTACTTTTCACTGATAGATATAATCTTAGATGTTTGTATTTCTGTTCTCATTTCACCAGCTTAGACAATGTGCCTAACAGATTTTTTTATTGCTTTGGAATTTGTCTTCTCATGTTGCTTATTGCCCATCTGAAAATCATAATTCTTTGCGTAAATATTCATAAATGGATCCCCAAGTCATTGGAAATGCTTTACAAAGATGTTTCTGAGGAACACAAGGGACCAACAGCAGATTGGAAATGGTCTAGGATAAAATTGGGGACAGGAACTCCAGACTGACTGTAAATGGTGCAAGAAAGGGTTTGCAGATGAAAGGGTGAAGGCAGGCAAAGGTGGGCTCTTTATGTTGTCATATTGCCACATACCTGCCTAAAGCATCCAACAGCCACTCAGAAAGCGATCTGTATGACTTAGTTGTGCTTTTCCATCCTTTTAACTATAGCATGGTGGACAATAGGTATCTGCTACAAGACTTTAGCAGGCTTGGTAACCCTTCACTTGCATTGAGGGCAATCCTGGTCAACATTAATATACCTGACTTCTCAGACTTCTCCTAAAAAACTAAATCTTTATTTGTAGACAATTTAAAATTCATTCTTATAAGCAGATTATGGAAGATCTTACTATAGCAAGTTACTATTGTCTTGCACTGATACCAGTTCTAGGGTTACTATTATCTCTGGTGAAAAGGATAAGAAACCTTTGGGAGGCAAGGAAGACTGCAATGTGGCTGCCAAAATTCTGATTTATCTGTTAACAGTGATCTGGTAAAAATTAACAGTGAGGAGCGTGTTCAGTTGCTGGGACAGTATGGGGATTGGCTCCTATGGACTATTCCCCAGTAAACTGAAAAATACCATGGCAGCATATGACAGGAGATACGGTTAGGCTATCTTACATTAGGTCGGTGGTAGTGAAATTATGATGGAGCCTTATAAAAAGAGAACTGCCTGATCTTTCTATGGCATCACTTGTTAATGTCAGCGAAGAGGTCTCAAGTAAAAAAAGAACGCACATCCTTCCTTTAGAAGGAATCAACCTAATGAGGGACTGATTCCTTCTAAAGGCAGTACCAGTACACATGGTACTCTTAGAATCATGGTGGTTGCTAATGCAAGTCTAGATTTCCCCCATATCATATATATACACTAGTATCATACTATGATGATCCATGTTGGCTTTGGTGCCATGTCTTTACTTTAGGCCCCAATCTTGTGCTGTGCATCTGCTGAAAGGCGTGTCCATTGATGTTTCCTTCAATACTTGTTGAATTTTGATAATCATTTCATCTGGGTTTGAAGTACTTTCCCTGACTGCTCCAGGAAGAAGAGCCTAAGTCCCAGAACTTGAATTCTTCAAGAGAAGACTGACACACTGTACATCCATTAGCTATAAGATTCTCACCCAAGCAAGGTCATCTGCTATACCCATTTGGTATTGGATCAGGCAGCTGCAAGAAAAACAGAACCTGAAGCCCAAAGGTTTAGGGTTCAACATGAGGTGGGGGGGAGGGGTGATGAACTGCCCTGTATAAAAGGTATGATAGAAACTAGCCCACGTTGTTGAATGGGGTAAAGCAAGTTTCCTCTAAAGGATGTAACACAGGAAACTGGTATGCTCTACAGTTTAAAAAGTTTAACCCAACAGTAAAGAATAGCAAGCTGGACACTGTCCTGGTATGCTCTACAGTTTAAAAAGTTTAACCCAACAGTAAAGAATAGCACGCTGGACACTGTCTCATTTTACCATACTGCAGGTTCCTAAATGCCGACCCATAATGTAATAAGAATCCCAATCAGGTCACTGCTTTAGCGGTTTTATATTCCTACCAGGGTGACAATGGCCAGGTTACACACTTTGCTTGAATATGCTTCAATTTAAACCTGAACAATGAATTAGGGTCAATAGCTGGGTCAACAGCTGGAAGCAGGAAAAAGCAATGAACTGGCATATGCAGAAGCAGGAAACAACAAATGAAAGGAACAGAAATCTGTGTGCTGTATTGTATAAATTCTTCTGTGTATGCATTGCCACCTAGTGTTCTCAGCTAGACCTAACAACTGGGCATAGCAATCTGAATCCGATTTTCAGATCTGCTAGTCAAAGTTATAAGCCTTTAATATACAACTTTTAGAACGTTGGGAATGTAGAAGTCCTACTCAAACTTCATCAGACACTTCTGACAGCACGTAACAGGGCTGCCAATGCACAATATTGATATAAGAAATTTTAAGTACTTTTCAGGAAAAAAATGGATTGTGTTTCAGAGTTAAAGTCATTTGACAAATCCAGCGTTTTGTACTCTTTTCCCTCGGACTCGACATATTACTGTCTCAGGATTAATGTGCATAGCTAAGACATTCTGGCAGAAGGTGCCTGGGGCCTCAGTACATTAATGTCCATCTCCTAGATGTGTAATTACAACTAGAGGGAAAGATAGTCCATAATTAGCCAGCAATTTAACTGTATGTAGCATTGTAGCTTGCAATTCTAATTTAATTTATCTAATTTAAAAATGCAGCTATATGTCTATTCAAACAGCAAGTATAAAAAATTATGTATGCAGAATTATTTCTTAAAAAGAATTATGAAAATACTCACCTTCTCTACTAGTGGTATTAACTGTTGGTGTTCTGCTAAAGTCTTTAATAATTCCATGATGAAAGGCAAGTAATTATGTTTTCTTCTAATATTTTCAATCTGAAAATTAAAATTGCAGGCATTAATAGAAATGCTGTGTTGCAAAACCTGCTAGGTAGAAAAGGTTTAAATGAAGAATTCCCAAAAAACTGACTGTATTCTGTGCAGATATATTACAAAAGGTTTCTAGTCAAATGTCACCTTTGAAGGTACACCTCATTAGTTAAAACAAATAATCATCATTATCCTCCATTTTATACTTCACAGAGATTAAAGATTTAAAAACAAAAACATAGTGGTTACTTAACTCATCCTTCAGTTTTCCAAGCATTCCCTGGAGAAAAAGAATATCCCTGTAGATGGCAAGAAAGACTGGAGACTGATAAAAACCCTTTTAAATTCTCCAGCTCTAATGTGAAAACCACACATCCTACTGGCTTTTTACTATGATCCTTCTAACCATTTTAATCTGAGAAGAAAAAAACTCCACATACCTTGTATCGTTTTAACTTTTGGTTCTCTTCATCAATTAGCATCTGGTATTTTGCAACTTCTGACTGAACAGAACTCAGCATATTACTACTCTGGTCTGTATCCATGGGCTCCTCCTTCAACAAAAAGGTCAAATATGCCACAGATGAGGTTAGGATATTTTAGAATCTCTTTGAAGTCTCTGGCTTGATTCATGGCTGTACAACTTCTGAGTGGCCAGGGGGCCAAATACTGTGCTGACCCTCTTCCTCTCTCCCTCTCCAGGGAATGAGCTCCCTGAGCCCCTGCAGGCCATGCTGCCCCATCCCTAAGGACAAGACAAGAAGCAGAACCTGGAGCCCAAAGGGAGCCTGGAGAGACCCCAGTGACAGCAGCAGTAGGAGCAGTGGTCAAGTGGGAGCTCATGGGCTGGGTGTTAACTCTTCACAAGCTGCATATGACTTGCCAATTGGAAAGCCCTGCCTTACTTGCTTTTTCAGTTTTGATGCAGTTTTAGTGATAAACAGAAGTAACCAAAGACAAGAAAGATATGTTAGAAATTTATGCCTGCTGGTTGCAGCTGGGGACTGGATGCAGATAAACCAACTGAAACTGTATCCAGCCAAGACAGAAGTGATGGTGGCTGACCTCAGGAGAGGGTAGGGAAGGAAAGAGCCAGAACAACCATCACTGATGGGGTTCAGCCTCCCCTTGCACACAAGTTCACAACCTAAGTCCTCTGCTGCACTTGGACCTGCACAAATTCTATCGTTCAGGTCAGGTCCCCTTGCTGAAAACATGTAGGAGGGCATTCTCACCAGTTGCTTCCCAGTTCCTCCCTCTTGAAGCCCACCAGAGGCCCAAGCCTAGACAACTTCCAGAAGCACTTTAAGATCTTATTTGGGCAGACATTTATCAAACAAAGCTAGGTAGAGATAGAGATATTGTTCAGGGATGGAGTGGATCTGTCCAACGTTGTCCTTTAATTCTCCTTTTAGTTGTTTTGTTGTCTTATAAAAATAAGTATTCTGTTTCTCTTGTTAAGTCATCCTAAGCCTTGTTGGGAAGGGTGGCTTGTAAACTGAATAAATAAAGTCTCTAGGCATACCATATAAAATCAGCAACACAGCATAGTGCAAAGCCATTTAGACCCAGCTTGCATATCAGAAGCAGTACAGTTGCCAAGGCCATGCCTGGAGGGTGCGGGGGGAGACTGCCCCAGGCACCATGGCCAGTGCTGTACAGGCCCTGCCACACCCCTCCCCTCACCACGGCTACATTAGGCACATAAATTAGTTGGACTGGAATGCTGTACTAATGCAGCCACAGTGCTTCCAGTATCCAAGCTAGCTTGTTCAGAGCTATTTTGGGTATCATTACATGGGACTATATTGTTTTGTGTAGATACATACATTCACTCTTGTACTTTTGCTTTTTAGAGTCACTCAATTGGGGAAGTGCTTTCAGGAAGGGGTGGAAGGATACAGGGAAAGGAAAAGAGAAATGATTGGCAGGGTTTGGAATATAAATGGATAGTGGTAAGATAAACATTAGCCTATTTAAGAAGTTCTACAGCATCACCAATCTTTGCAATATTTATAACTACTGCATTAATTTAACTACCATGGCCTACCTCTGCAAGTTGCCGCTGTAATTCTGCTATCTTCTGTTCATATATCATTTTTCTGTCCGACACAATGGCCATTAGGTTAAACCTTATCTCACCTTCACTATATCTAAAAGGAGAATATGCGTTTCAAAATTACAGATGTACAAAATTACAAAGCTCAGAAACATTACTTATCTGTCCCCTCCCACCCAACCAAGTTCCCTTCATCAAAGATCTCACCACTTAAATCACATAATAGATAATTATGCTGAGATACACAAATGCAAAAATGGGAAATAGCCCAACATTACCTTTTGTCAGCAGTTGTGCCAAAGTTTATCTTCTCAAATGGGATTATATATTAATTTATTTACTTACACAATTTAGCCGTTAGGCAACTGCTTTTCCAAACAGAAGTGTTTTAGAGGTGAAGACTCCTTTTGGAAGAACCCCATAACTAACATGGCCAACACGGTTTCTACCAATAACTTCTTCCAACATTTCTGAAAATGTTATTTGTGGTCAGGAGTTGAAATTAAGAAAATTGATGGGCATACAAATGTAGCACAAAAAATGACAACAGTGTCTTTACAATTAGAAAGCTAGTTTTTTGTGTGTGGTTTTTTTGAAGTCATGATTGCTTACTTTTGTATTCGTTTCTCTATGACAGGTCTTACAGCACTGATCCAGTCATCTTGATTGCATGCACCTAGGTAAAATATATGAAAAGACAAAAAAAATCAGCATCACCACAAAATGTAACATTATTTCAAGTTATTCAGGCCCCTAAGATATTCACCTGCAGGTAGTACCAGAATATATTTTTCTGGAGAATAACAAAAGCTCAACTGTTCAAAGTGACATTTTTACAGACAGATAAGAAGTCTACATCTTTTTAAATATAAGAAGATAAGCATCAGTACTTGTTATTAATTTTTAAAGTTTTGAGTAATATTTTTACATTGTATTGGGGAATGCAACTGAGATGAAGAAGATCTTTTAAAAGGGGAGAAAAAGTTCTAACACTAAAAAAGCACAAGTCTTTTTGCATGTGAGGTATACATCCGGTTTTACAAATGGGGAAAGTAATCAAAAATAAGCATACAGAAATTTCTCTGGCAATTCCTTCTCAGTAATTCTCACTCTTGCGAAATTAAAATAGTATTTCCTGCTTTTCAATGATTAAGTTTGAACAAAACGCCAATATTTGTAACGTGCTTTGAAGATGATATAATATGTGGATATTATATTTATCCATGTGAGCTAGGCCTTTTCTTCATCTCAAAGAGGCAGAAAACATGGCAGAGAAGTTAAATATCTCATGAAAAGTCAGAAAAAGTCAGTCACAGGTTTGAAGGCATCCTAATCTTTATGGTTTAAAAATGCCTCTGGAGTACAAGAAGGGAATGAAATTAATAACTTCAGTAGAACAAGATTTTTATTTAATCTACTCTTTGGGAGAAATTGGTGCCGATTCAAAGGCGAGTGCCACCTCTCCTTTGAATCAGCACCAATTTCTCCCAAAGAGTAGATTAAATAAAAATCTTGTTCTATTGAAGTCTGTAAGGTGCCTGACTGAGAGCAGAAACGGCTTGGGAGAAACCCCTAGTGGCGGGAAGGGGAAGCGCAGCTGCCAGTCACCAGGACTGTGCAGGTGCTGGTTGCTCTAGCAACCAGGGAAACCTAGAGCCAGGAAGGGGCGGAGCTTAGCCTTTCTTAAGCCCAGGCAGAAGGCCAGGAGGCCAGTTCCCCTCCGGCGGCCAAGGGAGGAGGAACTCAGCCAGAACAAAGGGGAAAACTCTGACGGTCGGAACATCCCCTGGTTCCTGTTGGGAGTTAATGCGCTCTCTCTCTCTGGTAGGGAGAGATTCGTATTTTGACCAGAACAGTCCAGCTTTTATGTTGTACTCCTTTGCTATTGAGATAAGCTGAACAACTATTACATGTATACACCTGGACTCTGTAGTTTGATCTATGACAGAGGTACTCAACCCCTGGTCTATGGGTCAAATGTGGCATGCACATGCAGCCCACAGGGTTCCCCATGGACCAGGACATTTGGCAGCCAGGGGAGTGGTGGCAATCAATACGGTCACACTCCCCCACTGCCAAATTCTCAAACCCTGAGTCCCTTACAGCAGGTTGGGGCCAGGTCGCACCCCCACCCCCACTCCCGAATGAGGCCAGGCCACACCCCTTTCCCTAGGAAGGATGGGGCTGGCCCATGCCCCCTTTTTCCATAGGGTTGGCTCAGCTCAAGCCCCATTCCCCCTTGTGGCGCTGAGCTATGTCCCTTCTTCCTCCATTGGGCTGAGCCATGGGTCCCCACCCCCTAAGCGCGACTGAGGTTGGGAGGCATGGCCATGGTCCCCTATGGTACTAGGTTTAGGTTGGGGCATACCTCTTCCCCTTGCAGGGCTGGGCCATGACACCTCACTCTCCCCTGCAGACCCTGCCCCATGCTGGATCAGAACCATCAGTTCATTCTGGCCCACAAATAGCTTAGGCACTGCCCATCCAAAGGTTGAGCACCACTGATCTACAACAACAGAAATTTATGCTGACAGAGAAGTCTCTGTGCTTCAGGTGAGACAACCAAGTTTGACTGCAAAATGAAGGAGTCATGTTTGTAAGTTTTGTTTTAAAAAAAATTATATATGAACAGACAGATCCTTCAGAATAAAATGTGTGCTTTTACTGAAACTTTAACATTTCATTTTTCTGCCTTAATGAAATTTGAGGGATCACGTGACATAAGGGAAACCAGGAGCAGCTCTTGATCTCCAGAGGTTCCCAACTGCACAAGAAAATGCTCACTGGCTGTTCACCATGCTTACTCACAACTCTCCTAGTCAGAGAGGAAAGGAGAGAGGTGGGGGGAGGGCAGGGAGGAAACAGAACACTTAGGGCACTTTTACACATGCTCCAGGGGCAATGGTTTAATTAGAGTAGCTCTGAGAGCCACTCTAATTAAAGCGCCTCCACATCTTCTGTATCAGCATCCCCGCACTTGAAAATGGTGTTGCGGGTGCTTGGACTAAAGCTTGTTCAACAAGCTTTTAGTTCAGGTGCCTCCACCGCCATTTTTAAGCATGGGGATGCTGATACACTAGAGGCTGGTGAAGTGCAGCAACTGCCACACTTTGCAGGCACGATTAATTGAGTCTGCTCTGACACACTGGAATTCCAGTGTCAAAGCAGCCTCTATGCTGCTGTATAGGTGCCCTTAGGGATACTGGAGGACAGCTGAAGCATACAGATACTTCAGGAAGCACTTAAAAAATGTTTCTCCTTTTTATGAAAGCATTTTTGAAGCATGTCAGGCATGTATGTCTGCACACTCACTATTTGGAGCACTTCAAAGTTATTTGGAGTATTTCAAAGAGTATATCCATTCATCCAGGGCCAAAATGGTAATCAAGAACTTATTTTATGATACTTTATATTTAGTACTTGTCTTCCCACAGAGAAAGCTGAAGGAGAATGTCATTGCAGCTCCCGAAAAAATAATTCTTTGTGGACCAAATATTTTAAATTTCTTAACAGGCTGAACCCAATGATCTCATGAGGTCCCTTCCAGCTTCTAAATATTACCAGTCCTAAAATATTTGGTCCACAAAGAATTATTTTTCCAGGAGCTGTACTGATTTTCTCCTTCAGTTTCCTCTGTGGGAAGACAATTACTAAATATAAACTACTACCATACATTACTAATACCTGTGAACCAGTTGGAAAAAAAAAAAAGATGGGAACATGATAAGAATGCGTGCATATATTTTATGCATCATAAGAAAACATATGATAGGATAACTTATGACCCAGAAAAACTTGGAATCCTTGATAAAATTATTAGGCTGACTACTGCAGTTGTGATTCAAAACAATATAAGAAAAGGGAATGAAGTGCCCCACTCAATGTCAATATGGGATTAGGGCAGGGAGATGCAGTACCATGGAAAAAAGTACCATGACTATGAAAAAGTTGGAGAGCATTCTTAAGAAAGGAAAATGTAAATAGCTTCCCCAAAGTTTTGGGATATGCTGATAATCTGTTTACTTTATCATGTCTTCTGTCTCTCTCATTAAGAATCCCTGGAAGCCTGAAGGAAATATTAGAAAACATTGGGATTTAAGATCAAAGATAAAACCGGAGCACAAGATGGCAAGTGTATCTAGGTAGAAGGCACAGCAATGCGGTACCTTAGAAATTAACTAAAATATCAAAAAGTATTAACAAAAATTAGATGCTCTCTCTTGCACACAAGATACTTTTTTATGGCCACTAGTTGGATAACAAATTTGTTACCATAAAATTAGTGCTAAATTACAAGTTGGTCAGATATGTAAGTCAGGATCAGTGAAATAAAACATTACCTAAATCAATTGGCCCTTCCCTAAGTCCATCTAGCTCATACAACCTTCCGTTAACAGGAACATAGCTTACGAAGTGAAATGCATCTTCTTCTTTTGCTGAAGACTTTGCATCAAACTCAAACATCTGTTGTCTGTAAACATAAGTAAAAGATAAAGCTGAAAAAAAGTGTGCACAGAATCCAGAAATTATTAATGTGTTTTTTTTAATTACTACCTGGCGAAACTGTTGTGAACCTGCCGAATCACTTCAGAGTTGCTTAGTGCCAAACCCTTCATCTTTAACATAAAAGTAATAAAAAATAAAAATGTAAGTCAAATATTTAAGTCAGAATAGTGGAAATCCAAAAATTAATTTTACTTACCGCTGCATCAAAACTTTGTGAAAATTCTTTAAATTCTGATAGTGTCTCTCCCAGATGGATATCTTGATGGGTACAATTTAATAGCACACTTACTATGGCTTGAGTAGCACAAGCATTATTTATAACCTGGCAGGGGAAAAAAAATATAGAAATTGAACACTAGTTCGGTACTGGGGACATTCACTCACTGTAAAAAATGAAACTGGGCCAACTCATCCTTTATAACCCCTTATTTTCTTGAGCTATATTGTTCTGACTAAAATCGCAGATGTTTCAATCTTAAAGTAGTACCTCATTAAAGAGAGAAAGAAAGAGAGAGAGAGAGAGAGAGAGAGAGAGAGAGAGAGAGAGAGAGAGAAGGCGGTCTCCCTGATAAATCAGCCTGAATAGTCAAGGAGAGAGAGTGCTGGAGACTAACCAAGATAAACCTGGATGGTAGTTTTAAGGGATTAATAGACAAGCGTAACACTGCACTTATTCTAAGTACATATTTTAAAACCACACTGTCCTTTTCTCCTTTACCTCTTGCCTATTCAATTAAACAGAGTAGAGAATCAACTATGCAAAGGTAAGTAATGTCATTGAGAACTAAAGGACAAAAGCAGACAAAAAGCTTCAAGAACTATTTGGTACTTTCAATTTATATGAACTAATGATTCCCAGCTGAAGTCTGTCAACCTTACAACAAGAGTACTAGCAGAGTAAAATACTGGGCAAGACAAAATCATCTGCTTTTAGTTGCTAGCAACTCAGTTTTCTAAGGAAAGCATTTCCCTTAAAAGCATTAAAATGCAAAGTAGAATGAACAACCATTAACATATTGTTAAATGACAGAGAAAAGAATAGATTAATAGGGAGTAAGAATATAAAAATCTCAGTTTAAGAAGACAATACTTCTGTGGAACCTAAACATTTAAGATGGACATACCGCGAAAACAAAACAATTTTATCAAACAAGTTGGAGTTCTGTTAATAAAGTTAAGAGATATTTCAGGTGGAAAAAAATATATATTTGGGAAACAACCACTCAAAGACTTCGATTTTCTACTTATTTTTCTTAAATTTTTCAAGACACATCTCTGACTTAAGCCTAGTTTCTTGTTAAGAAGTACCATACTGTGCCAGATCAATGGTCCATCTAGCCCAGGATCCTGTCATTGACAATGGCAAGGAGTAGATGCTTTAGAGCAGCGGTGCTCAACCCCCAGCCTACAAGCCAGATCTATCCTGTTGGATGAACAAGAAACAGTAGCAGTGTTACTTGCCACTCCTGTGCTGCCAATTTTCAAGACCCACAGGGACCCTGGTGGGCCAGCTAGTGTGAAGGGCCATGCTATAAAGTGCATGGGCCTGGGGCAACAAGAGGCCCAATCCAGATGCATGTGGCTGGGTCCCCATGCACAGGCTCTGACCCTTTGAGGGATCCAGCTTGCAGAATGGCTCCACACCACTCATCTAGCCTATGGGGCTCAAAGGGTTGAGCATACAGGACATGTTTAATGTACTGGATCCCCATCCTATGCTCCCTGGCATCCACCAGCACTGGTTTAGGGATGTAAGACAATACATTCCTGACTGATCTATTTAACAGCTCTCAAAAGACCTGTTCTCTAAGAATCTGTCTAATCCTTTTTTGAACCTGGCTATACTATCTGTCTCTACAACCTCTAGCAGCAGCTAGTTCCACAGGTGAACTGTGAGCTGGGTAAAAAAAAAAGTATCTCTTCTTTTACACTTGCCTCCTGTTAATTTCAGTGGATACCCACTTGTTCCTATGTTCTGGGATTTGGTGAATAACCATTCCCTATTCACTTTATTTTCACCCTTCACCATTTTATAGACCTCGCATACAAGGGCTGTTCAAAAAGTATCAAGACTGATGCTGTAGGAAACAAAATATTTTATTTACAGGGGTTTTAGCATAATCTCCTTTGAAACATGCTCTTTCTGCAGCCACACGCTTCTCCCAGCATTTCTGCCATTGCTGGAAACACCTCTGATAAGCAAATTTGGGAAACTGTTAAAAGCTGCTCAGTGGCAGTTTGTTTTACGATTTCCACATCAAAGTCTTCCTTTCAAGGTTTTCTTTAGATGAAGAAAGAAAAAAGTCGCATGGGGCCATATCAGGCGAATACGGAGGCTGCAGCACTTGTAGGATACAGTGTTTGGCTAAAATTTGTCTAAAAATTGCTTCACAAGCTATGCTGAGTAGGCAGGCATGTTGTCATGAGTCGGACACCCACTTCTCTGGTCATTTCATTCCCAAATCACCGGTTAGAATTGAATGACGTGAACCAACAGAAATATAACTTCTTCTGCTATCTCTCGGACAGTCAATCACCTATCATTTTGAACCAAACTGCAAACCGCTGCCACATTGTCATCATTTGTGATGTGCCCGGAATGCTCGTCACTTTCAACTGAGACCATTCAAAAACTCTTGCATGGCTCACAGTGTCATTACCAAATGCTATTTTAGGTTAGTAATTCTAACATTTCACTTGCCATTTTCCTGATTTTCATGCAACATTTAACACACTTGCCTTGTTCTGGACACTCTGACATAACAAAAGGGGACGCAAGACACAAATGATCTTACTTCAACCACCGGCCACAGACAACTGAGGAAAACATTCAGCAAAGCCATGCCCCCCACCCAATACTTTGTACCACAAATACATGCTCAGATACTTTTTGAACAGACCTTGTATCCTCCCTCAGCTTTCCATTCCAAACTGAAGAGTCGTTGCCTTTTCAGTACCTTGTGGGATGGCAGTTTCATAACCCTTATCATCTTTGCCCTTCTCTATACCTTTTCTAATTCCAATACATTCTTTCTGAGATGGGAAGACCAGAACTGCAGACAGCATTCAAGATATGGATGTTTTTTGTCTTTTTTTTTTTGACACACAGGTGAAGGGGTTTGTCAAAAGCTTTTTGGAAATCCAAAAATGTATCAACTGGATCTCCCTTCTCCACATGCTTATTAACAACTTTCAAAAGAACTCCAGAAGACTGGTGAGGAATTATTTCCTTTCACAAAAACCATCCTGACTCTTTTCCAAGATATATTTATGTGACTGCTGATATTCACTTTTATTTTATAGATTCTACCAATTTACCACAGATAAAAGTGAAATGCACTAGTTCGCAGCTACCAGGATCATTTCTGGAGCCCTTTTGGAAGCTAAGCATTATATTATGGTAGCAAGCCATCAGTCCACTGGCACAGAGGCAGTTTGTAATAATAGGTTAGGTATCACTGGCAACAGTTTAGGAATTTCACATCTGAGCTTCTTCAGAACTCTCAGGTGAATAACATCAGGTTTAATTTATCTAAGTAACTTACTAAGGTTTAAATTTATTTATTTATTTATTCTAAAACCTCCTCTATTAAAAGAGAGAAAGCGTGAGAGTGAGCGCACAACTAGTTTATGTAACAACCTTATATACTAATGATATTTATATACAAACAATTTACGGTGTGGAGGGGAAGGAGGAAGAAGTAGGGGGAGACAGGGCTTTAATGTACGGTTGCTGCTTCATAATAACTGCCCACGTCCAGTTTTACCCCATGATTTGCTGAAGCTAAAAATGGAAATAGGTTGGCTTTTAAAGGAAGGAAGTAACTTACTACAAGTTAGCTTACACCTACTATGGGGTAAAAAAGCACATGAGCTGCTACCATAGAGCTGTTAAGATGCAGTAAGACTTACCCTGTACTCTAAGCAGGGCCATGTGGGGTGGGGAGAGTGGGGGGGTGGGAATTGGGGTGAGTGCCCCGGGCCCTGTGGAGCCAGGCGGAGCAGTGGTGGCATGAGGCTGGGCAGAGTGGTAGCTCTGTGTCTAGCCGATTGCTACCCTGCCCCGACACCAATGCCGCTATGCGGCAGCAGCTTCTTCAGGTCCCTGGCCCAGGATCGGAGCAGGGGCAAGGTCCCACATGGTCTGACTTGCACCCTGCTTGGGTGGCCTCTGACTCCAAGATAAATTGTTCATATATTCATTCCTAAGAAATCCAGGTAAGTTAACATTAAGGTGGAATACCCCCTTAATTCACCTCATAGGATTTCTTTTTGTTCAAAAACGCATTCAAATTGTAAGTCAAGCTTTAGCATTAGTTCTACCATTTTTGTCCAAAAAGATAAACAGCTGAACGCATGACATTTAAAAAAGGGAATGTGAATCTGAAATGGGGCTATGTATTAAATGACAGACAGTAATAACTCAAAAATTATCTTAAAAAGTCAGCGGTCACGATCTATTCTTGGTTATCTTTGTGCTACCTGAACTGAACAGAATCTATGAAGCTGTAATTATATGCATAAGGAATCAAGTAATACTGAGCTACACGCAGCACAAGGAATTTTTTTTTTTTAGTGGTTTCCCTTCGAAGAGCTTGCAGGGTAGGAAAAGCAGCATATAAAATTTAGAGTCAGTTGGACTACTGGCCAATATAAAATGTTACAAAAAACTGTAGCACTGTGTAAGAGATTGTTTTTATAATCCGGAATAGAAAAATATTTTAAGGCTGTAAAACATGAAACCACTTCCAGCAAAAAGGTAAAACAGAAAACCATCTATTTTGTAGTCAAAACAGGTCAGAACAAACTGACACCTTTTCTTTAGCGAGATCAAGAAAAATAATGCTAGGGTACAACAACCTGTTCTACTATGTACTTCTAATTAACAATGTATTGCTTAACTGGGTCTATCATTACTCATTTTCCTCCAAAATAAACCTGTCACTAGAACACTGGATAGCATCCTTTTCTGAAAGCAACTTTTATACCACAGAATTTTAATCTATATATAGGATTTTCCTCAAAGCCCATCTGCAACTTTGCACACAGAATATAAAGTTAATTTGTATCAACTATCTAACGAATGGAGACAGTGAAGATTTTGGCCAAAGGTTTAGTGTTATATCTCTTGCAATATAGTTAGGGGGTGGTGGCGGGAAGACAAAATTCTCCATGTTACTTACCTACATGAAATGTAATAATCTAAGGCAGAGGTGCTCAAACCTGGCACCATGCCAGCCAGCCTGCAGGACCACCCACAGGTTGTGGCCCTGCTTGCAGGGCCCAATCCCCACATGCAGGAATGGACGGAGAGACAAGGGGCCTCTGAAGCCTAATCCCTGCACACAGGACTGGACAGAGGAAATGTGGGGCTCCCAGAGCCTGATCACTGCTTGAAGGACTGAGAAGTAGTGCTGGGCTCAGTCCCAGCACAAGGGACAGCAGACTAGTCTTAAGTCTTATATCTGGTCTATGGGGCCAAAAGGTTGAGCAACCCTGATCTAAGACACAAAAGACAAACCTAGGCACACAATTGTTTCATAGTGAAAGAATACACTGAGGAAGATTATCCTGTTGCTTCAACTGTCTCGTACTGTTTCACATTTCTCCAGCTTCACCAGAGCCTCAGTAACTACTTGTTTACTGGACAAACTTATTTATTTATTTTTTGAAAGATGCTAATATCCCAATAACATATGTTCCAGGTATCAACTGATTTGTATTAGGACAATGCCTGGAAGTCCATAATTGAGACCGGCATACCAGTGGTTTGGACCCTGAACAAACAAGATAACCCTGCTTCAAAGAAATCTGTATCTAGTTTGAAATAAAACACAGTAAGCAAAACCAATGGTAGATTTAGAAAGCAGGTAAAATTGTGTTTGTCACTGTGATGTGCAAAATCAAGCCAGTGGATAGAGCCCAGATGATCGTTAACCAAATTTCCTTTCAACCATGGGAAAGAGGTAAAGGTCACATTACTGAAGCAACAAGTAGAGTGGTAAAAAGAGAAGCATTACACCACATATTTGTAGGACAAGATTTGAAAGAGCAGATGGCTGAATTTGAAGATGGTAAGGTGGTCAAGCAAGGTACAGAAGCTCCAAGATGAGACCAGGAAGAGGATATTAAAATATATAACAAAAAATAATAAGAGTAATTACACTAGGGTGAAGCATTACAAGTCATCTTAGAAGGGACAAATTCGCAGATGTATACTCGGAAAAGTAGTCAGTGCTAAATAAGATTGCTAAATGAAGAGAGGCCACAGCAGACTTTTGAATGAGAGACAACAAAACAACGACAACACACGACAACACAATAATGAGGATGATAATAGAAGAAGAAAGGTCATTTAATCATGGGTTATTCTTCATAGATGCTCTGAAGAATGGAGCAAATTATGTTAAGAGTGATACTAAAAGGGTGTTGAGGGAATGGGCTTTGCAACAAGGAGTCAAAGATGACAATGACTGAGTTAACAAAATAGAAAAGGGGGCTGAAGTTAAAGGTGTGAATGGCTGACAGCCAAAGGGGGGGATGAAAAAGAACAGTGCTTACTGAAAATAAAAGCGAGCAAGTGGCTCTTTTGATCAAGAGCACCCTTGATTCAAAGCTGCAGGTCAAACAAGGAAGAAGACAAGGAAGTGGAATGCTAGGATGTTGGATGGGAAATCAACATGGAAAGAGAAATAACTGAAGATACCCGTTAGAAGACAGAGTTACTAATCCCCATCACCCTGGTCATACTGGAATTTCCTCAGTATTATCTTTTAAGTATGTCTTTCACATGCAACAGTGGTAGGATGAGGACTATCTTAACTAGGCATGTACCAGGCTTTTTGCTCCATTGGGTCTAAACACAACAACTCAAATTCCACACAGAAAACAATATACAGCTAATATAAATCACATGGTAATGTTGTTCTGTACTCTAAATTTACATTTAAAAAGCAGGTGTGGCATCCTCACCAGCTTGAATTTATAGGTTGATTTGAAGATGGGGAAACATATAGCATGGTAGAACAATTTAGTACTCTAGGCCAGGGATTCTCAACTTCTTTCTTCTTGAAGGACCCCCTACTATGCTATAAAAATTCCACAGCCTGCTGCCCCTTCCTACCCAGCAGCAGAATGCAGCAGGTAAGGCTTGGCAGTGGGGAGCGCTGGGGCCCCACTCACTAGAGCAGTAGCAGCGCAGAGCCTTGCCCACCTGCCTGGAAGATGAAGCCTTTGGGGCAGGCCCACCCCAGCCCCTTTCTGTGGGGCTCACCTCAGCCCCAGGCAGCCAAAGAAGTTCCTTTCCCGTGTCGGGCCAGCATGACCTCCCTACACCTGCTCATGGACCCCCGCATTGAGATCTGTGATTCAAGGCCAATTTCTTGCACCTCTGCTATTCTTCCTCATTCTCATCAGACAGTCTCTTTTGAAGGGGTCTGGAGAACCAAAAAAATATGAGGGTTAAGGGTCTTAATAACACATGGGCTTAACACAACACATGGGCTTGTGTCCTTATTAATCTATTAATCTTCTGAATGTCTCAAAATTTTGGAAGACTGTGACTTTAATTATATGTCAGATGTATGCAATGCGATCTATTTATTATTTCATACTTATCCTCCACTTGGGCTGATCACACATGGTATTTAGCATTACTAAATCTGAAAGCTCCAAGGTTTAAGTCAACAGGAGTTCTAAAAACATAATCATGCTTCCCTGATTACTAGGATGTAGACAGCCTTAATGTTATTTTTTGTTACTAATATCAGAGACTCAGCATTCTTCCTCCTATCAGATATATTGTGTTTAGTTCCCAAATATTGTTCTATAAATCACCACACAGCAACAAATAAATGCTCATTGTGAATTTGCGTATTACAGTAATACATTTAGCACAATACTGAAGATCAAAAAAATTAGTAGAAGCATGTAAGCTCACAGTAATGACTCATAAAAGTTGATTACTTGTTGAGCAGTGTCCGCTTCTGCTAAGATTTCTGCACCAATTCATGAAAAGAAGTTTACTTGGGAAACAGTGGTTTTAAAACAATGCTGAACATGGTCAAATACATTTAGCAGCAGCATTAATACAGGTAACCACTGTGATAGACAATGCATGTTAATGTTCTAGTTTAACAAGACAGAAGTTAGGAAATTCAGAGTTAAGGCTGAAACTGTATCCTTAACTCACCTTACTGTGCCTAGGTATCCTAGCTCAAATGGTATGTATGATCATCCACAGTTCTGAGGCCCCAATATGAGGACCATATCATACCTAGGCATAACAGGGAGGCCAAATTTAACATGAATTCACATAAAACTGAGCAAGGTAATAAAAAAACCCTTAATATTCATGCATAGTAAACCAACTTTTTAATTAAAAACTGTCCCCAGTATATTCAAAAGCTGTAGCCTAGTTGTCAACTTTAATACTATAAGATGACCAGAGAAGGAATAATGAGCTATAACACAGAAGTGTTTAGATTTGTTTTAAG
Source organism: Crocodylus siamensis (assembly GCF_052110815.1). Classification (NCBI taxonomy): domain Eukaryota; kingdom Metazoa; phylum Chordata; order Crocodylia; family Crocodylidae; genus Crocodylus; species Crocodylus siamensis. The sequence goes on from NC_143399.1 coordinate 60,538,535, forward strand.
ACTCTTTAACTCTCATAAGATTAAGTTTTTCTTTTAAGAGACACTGTTTCAGAATCATGATCTTTGATATATCAAGTTAGAGGTCTGAATATTTAAAAATAAAGTTGCAAGATGGAATTTATGGTGGGAATTTGAACAAATACTGATCTATAGTAGTGATAATCCTTTTGTAAAGTTTCCAGATTGCATCTTTACCAATACTGATATACATTGCTATGGCGATCTACATTTTACCAATATCAAAGCTAAACATACAAACACAAGGTCTCTGTTTACATGTAAATTAAAAAAAAACAAAACAACTTAAAGACATGAAAGAAGTTCAAGAACTTGAGTTAGGAAAGCAAAAAAAGAAAGTTGTAGCTCCTCAGGACATTTGGTACTCTAACTGCATAGTTATATTGAAGACAGAATGACAAACCACCAATCCTTAATGTTCAACATTAAATTGGCTTACTGCAGCCTTGCCAACCTGTATTGGAAGTCTGCTAGCACAGACATAATATCTGCTCACCTACCTTTACATCACAGTAAATGAGACATAAATAATGGAGCAATATTTACTTTTCCAGAAAAAATAAGACGACAGAACTAGAAGTTTGCAAGGTTTTTTCAGAGTTGCTAGATTAATAGAAGAGTGGATTTATCCCCTCCTCCCCACCTCAAAGTGGCTTATGACTTTTCCTCTCCCCCATCCTGCTCCCACCTCCAGTGCTTTAAATTTTTTTTTCTTGCCTTCAGTTTGGTTTACTCCGTACTGTACTTCATTAATATGGATAAGTAGATACACTTCACTTAATCACATAACATAAAACAGGTTTCAGTGTGTTGCCTATTAATTAAATTGTTACACAGTCTGGCTATATTTAAGGCTAGGGACAAACATTACATATAAACTGGTTTAAGTGATCAGAAACTGGTTTAAACCTGTAACAGAACAGATTTTCAGTGCACATCAACCAGTTTGAAAATCCCTGAAACTGGTTTGAGATAAACTTGGCTGAATGTAGTATCAGACTTAACTGATTTAGGTCAAACCAGTTTACGCAATGTTTGTCCCAGAGCCCTTGTTTGTTTAAGATACACCAGACTCCCCCAGCATCCTGGCATGCTCTCTGGGCTGGGTGGGGCTCTCTGCTCCACAGCAGGGCTGGCCCTTCCCCTCTGCTCCCTGGCTGGAGCTCTGGCAGAGACTGCAGATGTCTGCCTGGCTTCTCCCTGCTAAACAGGGATTATTCCCCCTGCCCCTCTGCTTTACAGACACCTCTCAGCATTAGCTAATAGACCACATGCTGGCTACAGTCCATGCTGTGGGAGATGACAAAGGCAGACAGGCTTTTTGGAGCTAATCAACAGGTAGCTGGTAATGTCCTTCCTTGGAAAAGCTGTTTAAGAAGGGCTTGAAGTACTGGAGAGAGGCTTTGTTTTCTTAATGGGCTGATAAACACTGAGCTAGAGGTAATAAACATTCCCTGCTGGGCTGCTGGGGTGGGGGGGCTCTCAGCTCAGTTCTGTGGCAGGGAAGGGAAGGCTGCTCTAGCGTCCCCTAGCTTCTAGCCTGAGTCACTGCAGGCATGTGCCTGAGTCTTTTCAGTCCAGAGGGGATGTTTGTACACTTACAAACTGGTTTAGCCTAGCCAGGTTAGACTAACCTGCAAAGATCGAATCAATTCAGGCTGAAGCTTTTTCAATATTTGTCCCTAGCCTAAAGGCTGCAGGGTGCCACACTACAGCACTGCTGCATGTACAAATATCTACACATAATTCATAGAATAAGCCCAATAGATTTCAAGCAGGAATCCAGTGTCAAAAAAATTCTAATTTGTTGTGGTCTTTCTGAGTTCTTTAACAACAGAATTGCTCTCTTACTTTTCTATAATCAAAAAAATGAGTGAAAGCTAAGAGTGAGCATTTTCAGAGGGGTACCTTTAGACTAATGAGGTTGAGAATAACTTGCATATTAAGTGCATAAAATTTTTCAGCCACACTACAGTTTAATTGTACTGAAGTTAAGGGCACACTAACTCTAACTTTCTACCTTGTAACTAACTATTCTTTGCATCAGTGCCTCATAAACCGTGACATGGAAATCAGCTGTCAAGGGCTGCTATCAGAAACCTTGGAAAGGACAGGAGTTAATCAGTTTTACGGCTGCTCTCTCCCCTTCTTTTCAAAGCTTCTGTTAACCGCCCAGAACCTGATTTTTAGAACAATTATTATTGTATCAATGATTATCAAAAGCATTGAAAACTGGGAGGGGGGAGCTAATCAGTTTTGTAACTACTAATATTACAAAACTGAGAGGACTGTGCATGTAACAATTGTTTATATTTAGTTCATATAAGTACATAGTCCTTTTTCAGTCCCAAATATACTGTACACTGCATACACTGTATTTAGAAATACAGATTATAACAACTCTAATTTCTCCATGTTTCACTGAAGGACTCACCGGGAGTTTCAGAAGACAAACTGGTCAGAGTCACATGATAACTGAGACTGAAGAGGCTTACTGTTCTCAAAATGGTTGTCACTGAATTTAGAGATGTTAGTACAGAAAATAAGAAGAAAAATCCTTTCAGCCTCTATATTTATCATACTTCATGTGTTTTTATTTAGCTAAGCCATTGCACTTGACTAGTACAGACACGGTCAAAGAAGCAAAGAAAAAAAAGGAGCCCAATGGAAACACTATGAAGGACGCTTTTGAAATAGTACTATTGAGTGACACACACTTTAAGAGTAGTTAATGCACATTTTATGCCAGTGGGGCTGAATCTTTATGGCCAGCAAGCCGGATGGACAGCACCTAGGCTGTCCATAGGCTGGGTCTAGCTGGTGATCCTATTCTGGTGACAGTGGTGGATGTCACAGGGACCCATTTGGCCATATGGGAGGAAAGGAGAGGAGGGCAGGCTGGCCCCAAACTGGCCGCACACAGATGGACAAGGCATGGCCGGGCTCTGATCCAGCTGCAGGGGGAAGGGGCATGGCTGCCCAATCTAGCCTTGGGGAGGGCAAGGGTGTGGCGTGGCTCCAACCCATCCGTGCAGAGAGAATGGGGCATGGCCTGGCCCCAACTTGGCCCTGAGGGGTCTGCAAATTTGGTAGCCAGGGAGGGTGGCTATGCTAATTGCCACTGCTCCCCTGCCACCAAATTTATGGATCTCTGGGAAGCCTTGTGGGTAGGATACCATGATTCTCTGGGTTGTATTTAGCCTGCAGGCTGGAGGGTGAGCACCCCGTTTTTAAATTAATTGCATAAAAAAACTGAAGGAATAATTAAGCATCACAGTCACTTGAGTGTAATCCTTAAATGGAAGCTCCCCACAAAACCTCATGACTTCCTCATCTTCCAACAGAGAGATGACCTATATTTTCAAGCTTTAGAGAATGACAATAGCTTTAAATTAAATAAAACCTTTAATTAATTATCCCTCCATACAATTACATTTTAAAACAGATTCACTGACTTTTTTGCTTTCTTTAAAGCACCCCTCCGCTATACTTCAGAAATGAGTTTAGCAGAAAAGTAAGGAAGAGACAAACTAGTAGAAAGCAAAACAGACAAAATGATTTGCAACTTGTAACAAGCAACAGCAGCAGCATGTTTGATTATGGTGGAGAGCGGAGTCTGGGTTACTATGGAGATGAATAACTATCTGCCTACTTTTACTGTAATACCAGACTAGAAATATTAGTTGGTATTTTTGCTTCACCAAACTAGAAATACAGCAGAGAAAGAAAAAAAAAAAAAGGATTAGGAGAGAGAAAGAGGTAGAAGGACTCTTAGACCAGAGTGAGAGAGTAGGGAAATAAAGTGGACAGATAAACTGAAGTTATCAACATAAAGAAATGTGTGTGTGGAAGAGCCATGAGACATAATGGAGACATTCGGAAAGCTTTTATTTTCCACTTTTCTACTTGTGACTAGGCCCAAGTAAAAAAAACTCCCAATCATCAAAACCTCAGATGTGATGCACTGTCTAAATCCGTGACGAAATACAAAAACCAGTTCTGTTGCATAAAGCATTTTCTGTAAGTTCTGTTTCAAGGATCTGTACTTCTGATTCACGTACTTTATGAGGAGAGAGAGACAGAAAGAACACTGAGTGGGAAGAATACAGACCTCATAAATTTAGTAATGCTTATCAGTGCTTGAGAAATATCTTTAAGGTTAAAGTCTTACTAACCTCCCTTTTTGTGGCGGTAAGCTTACATTTGATCAGGTTATTCTCCTTTATTTCTTTAACTTGCTAGCTATAAACTGACCAGCCAGCCAAAGCTAAAATATGGGACACTTCAGTATTAAGGCAGGATAGTTGTTAATGAAAGAAGATGAATTCTTTTTGCATAAAAAATATTTGCTTTAACTTCCATTTCAAATTTTTCATATTTTATATTTAGATAAAAAGTTACTGAAATTTTCAAATCAGATTTGACAAAAAACTGATAAATATTGATCTAGGATGAAAATGTTTCCAGTGATGAACATTTGAGAAGTAGTGACAATGTATCTACTGGTTGAGGAAACATTTCTCCCATAATATTTTGTTGAAAGTGGTTTCAAAATGTCATTTACTCATTAGACTAAAGAAAACACCTACTACATAAAACTTGCTGACACTAAAAGGAAATCATCATTCACGTTTATTTTGCAGCAGCCTCCCCAACAGAATTTCAATTCTGTTTGGTTCATATGATTTGGTTTAACTCAGCATACCAAACAGGGCTACTTTGCCAGATCTTACTCTAACACTGGATGCCTACCACCTGGATAGCTTTACAATTGCTCATCTTTAGGAGCCTATCGAAGTTGAGACAGCTGCTGGCCAATTTTGCAGACAAACTTCAGGGCTGGCAGCCATTTTTGCCCCCCCCACCCTCATGCCTCTCATTGGTCTTGGGGCCTCAGCAGTCATGCCCCTTGCTGCTGATTGGCTACAAGGACCGTCAGCATGACCCCACCTTTCCCCACCAACTGGCTGCAAGGACTGTCCGTCATGTAATCCTGCTCCTCACCACTAATCAGTGGTGAAGGGGCAGTAACCAACCTGCCATGCCAGCAGCCCTCCACCACTCTTCCCCTTGGCGGGCTGCGTGGCCAGGCTGCAGTGACCACAAGGTCTGCTGGCTCCCCAGAGCAGCAGCATTTTATTTTTGGTGATTTTTTTGTTTCAGGGAGCTTGCCAAAAGCAAGAAAGGAACCCACACTTTTTTGCAGAGCCTCCCTAAAATCATGGTTTCTGCAAAAATTGCAAAAATCATGATTTTGGTCCGTCTTTACTTATCCTTTAACAGCTGCTTAACTCCGTGAACATTTTAACAGTAATATCACTGAATTTAAAAATTCTGCTTCATGACACATTTAAGGAAGTCATTAAACTGATTGTACCTGCTTAGCAAAAAATATTGTATCCAATCTGGAATCCTGAACAACAGAGCCTGCTGGTTCTTCTCCTGGCTGCCACTTGAAAAGGAAGATCAGCCCATGTACTGGTCTATAAAATGAAGGTCAAAACAAAAAGTGAGATGAAGAATAGTACAAAGAGTAGTACAAATTATTTCTAAGGTAACTGCACACTCAACTGAGGCAAAACAACTTAGCTAATTTGTTCATCCTACACAGGCCATTAAGCTCAGGCTTTCAGAAGTGCTCCCTAAATTAGAATGACCAAACTTTTGGACTAATTTTCAGAGGTGCCACCTGTAAATCTAGCTAGAGTTAGTGCTTAACTGACACTTCTGCCAAGCAGGGATCCTGGTTTTCCATGATATGAAAATAAACAAACAAACAAACAAAAATTCTCTGATAAAAACCTCAAAATTCATAGTTAAAATTAAATGATCCCCACAGCCCTGCTGGTGTCCCACACTCCCCACCCCTCCAGCTCCCCAGCCCTGCTTGTGCCCTTTGCCCCCCACCCACAGCCCCTACCCCCCCCAGGAGGGGGCACCAGCTGCCATGGCGATGGGGCCAGGGACCCAGGTCTACAGTCTCCTGCCCTCAATGGAAGGTAGTGGCTGCTGCAGCAGGCACATGAGCTGGCTCCCCCACTGCTGCTGCTTGCTGTGGGCTCAGACAGGGCTGGCTCCTGATGGCAGTCTGAGCACCTTGGGGGTAGGGGAGGAACCATGCCCCCCAGATCTATTTGGGGGGTGGGGGCAAGGTGGGTATGGGCTGCAGGCTCGTGTTCCCCTCTTTGCTGCCCTCCCCCAGACTCTCCAGAGTGCAGCGTGTGCAACCCAGCATGGCAGCACGCAGGGGGGACACAAATGAAAGCTTCCTGCCACTGTGAGCTCCACACGGCCCTGGCCATGCTTCCCCTGCATGCAGGGGCAGCAGTGAGGAGCACAACCCTGCACTGCCCCCGTGTACAAAGAGGAAGCATGGCCAGGACAGTGCAGAGCTTGCCGCGGCAAAGAGCTTTCCTGTGTGGCCCTGCTGTGTCCTGCCATGCCAGTCACACACGCAGTGCTCCGGAGGGCCTGGGGAGGGCAGCAGTGTTTGCGACCCAGGGTTTGCAGCCAGCTGAGCACTCCAACCTGGGGGGGTGGGAGGTTTGCAGCCTCCCCATTCCCAGCCGTAATGCCTGGCTGGCTGGAGGCCCCACCTCCCGGCCAGACAGCACCCAAGCTGGCTGAGGGAGCCGGGGGGGAAGGAGTTGTAGCTGGCCAGGCACTCCGGGGCAGGGGAGGTTTCCAACCCCCTGGGCACTCTGGCTGGGAAGGGGGGTGGGGATTGCAGCCTCTCCACTCCCTCAGCCCCCAACCAGCTTGGGCACTCCCTGGCAGGGCACTCCAGCCAGGAAGGGGGATTTGCAGCTGGCCAGGAGTGGCAGGGATTTGCAGCCAGTCGGGAATGGGGAGGCTGCAAACCCCATCCCGGCCAGCCTGCAGAGCTCTTTGCAAAAGGGGGAAATCCGTGGGTTTCTCTTCTAAAAGGGAAAATCTGTGTTTTCTCTGGTAGAAAATGGGAAATCCATGCCATGTTTTTTTCTGTTTTTCCATGGGAAACGTAAAAGCCGGATCCCTGCTGATCAGTCACTGCTTGTCCTGTGGTTCAGCTGGTAAGCCAAGGTGTTATTCTGATTAAATTCTAATATACATTTGGTCAGTAAGGATACAGAAATCAAGCATGCACTAAACCTCACAAAAAAAGGTTTAAAACACTGCCAGGCTTCTCTTACCCACAGTTCCACCATGAGTATATGCTATTTTCAGATGTCTGCATGGGTGTTTTTGTAACTAAAGCAGCTAACTCTCACAAGGTTAACTAATCAATTATAAGTCCTGGAATTTATGAGTTTAATACTAAGTTTGGTACTTCTACAGGATGTGAAAGAACTACCACACACACTCTGACCATTCCGATTTCTTAATTTGAGAAGCAGGGATAATAAAGCTTCTTTTCTGTCCCTTACTTTCCCCACTTAGATGCATGACGTTCCAAATGGAAACTCCCTTTTACTTTTTGTATCGTATCTAATGCAACAGAACTTTGATCTTACTTGAGACCCCAAGATATTACCAGAACACAAATGTTAAATTATGATAAATAATAGGACAGGTTCTAAAAATGTTTTCCGTGCACTGCTAAAGTGAAACAGTTCATACACAATGGCATGATGTTCATTAATAACACAAATAGTAATTCTTTTCAGGGGCTGGCCAAAACAGCTTTTTGGTTGTATAGGGCTTATTCATGTTTTAAAATTCTAGTTTGGTTGGGGCAAGTGACAACTGCAGGTCAAAACTCAACATAATGGTAGGGGTGGACTGATATAGATTTTGGGGCCTATGCTGATAGTCAATTTTTAAGGAAGCATATCAGCCGATACCAATCCGATTTCCAATACACAGCCCTGCAGCTTGGAGAACTGTGTGCAGCTGGTAAGTTTGCTGTGGTGGAATGTGAAGGGGGAGAGGAGGGGAGGGGCATGGAGGGGCAGATCAAGGCCCCTGCGGTGAGGGAGTAACACTGGGGCCATGGCTGGGCTCGGGATGGAACCACGGCTCATCGGGGGGGGGAGGGGCAGCTCCCGCTGCTGCATGCACCCCAGGAGGGCTTGGCAGGCGTGTGCCCCTGAATTTGCGTGGGGTGTGGGTGAGGCGGGCTGCCGGTGTGGGCTAGGGCTGTGCCGGGTTCTTCCTGGAGGGCGCTGGGCTGGGCTGTGGCAGCACTGGAAGGGTAGCTATGGGGAGGCTGTAGCCACCACAAAATTTGCCATAGCCCACCCATTACACCCCTTCCAGCACTGCTGCTACCCACCCCAAGAGCAGCCTGGTTCAACGCTGCCCCCCCATGTACTGGGAAGAGCCCAGTATAGCCCCGGCCCCAGCCCACAGCTGCACCCCACCCAGAATTTGGATGTGGGGGTAAAAAGCTCTCTGGCCAAGTTGGCAGATGTCACCAAGTAATTGGGGAGCGTGGCCACGCCAGAAGATAGGTTGCAGATACAGGCAGACCTGGACAGGCTGGAAAGCTGGGCAGACTGGAACCAGATACAGTCCAACACTCAGAAGTGTAAGGTGCTCCATCTGGGGGCAAACAATCCCCAACATACCTACAGGTGTGCTGGCGACAATTTGACTTGCACCACAGCCGAAAGGGACCTAGGGGTAGTGTTCGACCATCACATGAACCGAGCTGGCAGTTTGCCCTGCTGGCCACAGCATCGCACAATGTGCTGGCATGCATTAACCATTGCATCTCATGCAAAACTAAGGAAGCAATACTCCCCCACTGTACTCCACGCTGGTGAGACCGCAGCTGGAGAACTGCATCCAGTTCTCAGTACTGCACTTCAACAAGAACATGGAAAAAACTTGAGGGTCCAGAGAAGAGTCACCTGTATCATCAGGGATTTGCAAGGCAAGCCATATGAGGAGAGGCTGAGAGACTTGGGCCTCTTCAGCCTACAGAAGAGAAGGCTGAAAAGGGACTTAGTAGCGGCTTACTGCTACATCATAGATTCATAGATGTAGGGTCAGAAGCGACCTTGTAAATCTTCTAGTCCGACCTCCTGCCATGGACAGGAGAGAAAACTGGGCTCATATGACCCCAGCCAGGTGAATGTCGAGCTTCCTCTTAAAGACCCCCAGGGTAGGTAAAGACTCCCTTGGAAGTTGGTTCCAGATCCTAGATGCCCTGACTGTGAAGTAGCACCTTCTAATGTATAGTTTAAACCTACTCTTTAGCAACTTATGGCCATTATTCCTTGTTACTCCGGAAGGCAGTCGGGGGAACAAGGTCTCTCCCAAACCCCACTGGTCCCCCCTAGTAAGTTTATAGACGGTCACCAGGTCCCCCCTCCGCCTTCTCTTGCGAAGGCTGAACAGGTTCAGGTACCGTAGCCTCTCCTCATAGGGTCTACCCTGCTGTCCCCGGATCATGCGAGTGGCCCTCCTTTGGACCCTTTCAGTGCTGTCCACATCCCTCCTGAAGTGCGGTGCCCACAACTGGACGCAGTGCTGCAGCTGCGGCCTGACCAGCGTTGCGTAGAGGGGGAGGATCACCTCCTTGGCCCTGCTTGTGATGCATCAGTGGATGCAGGACAAGGTATGGTTAGCTCTACTGACCGTGTTCTCACATTGTCAGCCCAACAATGACTGTGTTCTCACATTGTCAGCCTCAATAATGACTCTAAGATCTCTTTCTGCCACCGTGCTTTTGAGAAGGGAGTTCCCCAGCCTATAGGTATGCTGCTGGTTCCTACTGCCCAAGTGCAGCACCCTGCACTTCTCAGTATTGAATTCCATCCTATTTTCATTTGCCCACTACTGTAACCTGTCCAGATCCTGCTGTAATCTGTCCTTCCCTTCTAGCATGCCCACCTCACCCCACATCTTGGTGATGTCTGCGAATTTAAACAGGCTGCTCTTCACCCTATCATCCAAGAAAGAATGAAATTGAACAGTGCGGGCCCAAGGACTGAGCCCTGGGGGACCCCACTACCCACTTCCCTCCTGGTCGAAAATGACCCGTCCACCACCACTCTCTTGAGTGCGACCCCTCAGCCAATTTGCAATCCATCTGACTGTAGACAATCAATGCCACAGTCACCTAGCTTTTTAATGAGAATGGGGTGGGAGACAGTGTCAAAGGCCTTCCTGAAGTCCAGAAAGACTACATCTACCACAACACCTGCGTCCAGTGATTTTGTGACCTGATCGTAGAAGGCAATCAGGCTGGTCTGAAAAGGTTCACATCAGGAGAATATATCGACCATGCTGGTTCACATCAGGGGAGTACATCAAAAACTCGGTTCACCAGGGTACCCCTGGGGAAGACCAGGAGCAACGGATACAAATTCCTGGAAGGGCAATTCAGGCTCAATTCCAGGAAAAATTCCTTCACAGTTAGGGTGTCCAGATGGGGGAATAAACTCCCTCCAGTGGTGGTGCAGTCACCTACCTCGGAAATCTTCAAAAGGAGACTGGACAGTCACCTTGCTGGGGTACTTGACCCCAATTGTCTTGTCCTGCCTAGTGTAGGGGGACTGGACCTGATGATCTACAAGGTCCCTTCCAGCCCCTAACAATCTAAAAATCTATGCCCCACGCAGATCCAGGGGCACATGCTCCCCCCACCATGCTCTCGCAGGAGGCACACAGTGGCAGGAGCCGCCCTTCCTTCCTGTGGGCCCCAGACAAGCTGCAGCTCTGTCTGGCACCCCGCCCCACCCTGGCTGCACAGCGCCTGCCCCAGCCCCTCTCCCTCCCCCACTGGGGTGGGGCATTGATCTACACCCCATGCCCCTTCCCTTCCACCACAATAGACCTACCAGCTGTATATGGCTCTCCAAACTGCCAGGCTGCACTCCTCACTGCCTACATGCTACGCTGCGGTTGTGTGCATGCACGGGCATTTATGGGTCAAATTGTCAGCCACATCAAGTCAATTTCTCATATACTCAATTTTCTTTATATCAGTGCCGATCCGGTATCAGACCAATGCATTGGTGCACATCTACCTAAAGGAACTGTGAATTTACTGTATTTAAGGCTGTACTATTTAATCTGGTAATATGACCTTGTATGTGACCTAGTCATACAGTTATACTGAACTTTCCTCTACAAATGTATTGGTTAAGTTCATCAGAAGGATGATATGGCTTTTTATAAGCAGATTCCTGAACACTTACAAGACAGCATCTTCACTGTTGTTTGGCCACTATTTCCTGACAAAGTTACGTAGCTCTTTTGGTAATGCTGGCAACCCAGAGAGCAGGGGACTTAAATGTTAAACATTTAAAGTGTTAAACACATATTGGAGAATGGACCTTGAAGTGAGCTGTCATGCAGGTACAAACTGACAGGGCACAAAAGGAAGTTTGGTAGGCATAAGCAAAGTAGTCAGGACCTACTATAGTCCCACAACATGGCAACAACATACTAAGCATGCAGACAAACTTAAGTGTCCAATTAGAACAAAGTAAATAAACGCAGCTGTTTCCCTTAAGAATGCTGCCTGATTACAAACTCCTTTGCCACTCCTGCCCAAGACCCAGTTTAGAACCAAAACTGTGCAGTCCCACCTTGGTAAGTGACAGCCAATGGTCTGAGAAAGAGTACCATTAAAAAGACTCAGAGAGGACAAGGGATGCAGCTGCCCTAAGAACTACAACACACTTTGAACATTTAGACCCAGAGTCTAATGCTTCTCAAGAATGAGTCACAAAAACCAGAACAACCCTTCCTAATTTTGAATTAACATTGAGACAAGCGGTGCAGCCTGAGCACCTAACGGGCTGCAGCATGGTGAGGGCAGAGAGAATCCTGATGGAGATGCCTCTGCAAGAGGGCCAGTTTGAGCCTGGACCCTTATGTTATAGCTGGTAGGCTTATTCTGAGTTAGAGCCGGTTGGCTAGTAGTTTGCTTTGCAGTAGGGCTGTTTGTGTGAATACCGGAGGACCGGGTGAGGCTGTAGGGGTGCGAGGAGGCCTCATGGGAGTTCCCCAATAATCTGGGAGTTCCTGGTGCCCAGTAAGGGCACAGCAAGCGGTGCCAGGGCGGCATAGTGATTGGCGCCATAGCTGGCACAGCAGGTGAGTGCCAGAGAGGCGCAGTGTGTGGGGTGTTGAGACCCCAGCCCGTGAGGGCGGTATTTTGCCCAGTAGGGCGTACGACCCAGGAAAGGGGTCTGGGGCCAGGTAAGGCTAAGGCCGCCTGAGCCCCAACCTTGGGAAGCCTGAGTGCGGGTGAGAAGCGCGGGCAGTGCGGCATAGGCCCCCGAGAGGGTGAGAAGCGTCGCACAGGCCCCAGAGAGGGCAAAAGGCGCAAGAAGCGCCGCACAGGCCCCAGAGAGGACGAGGAGCACTAGAAGCGTGGCCGAGGCCCTAGAGAGGGCAGGCATACGGGAACAGGAAGCCTGGGCGAGCGTGCGGTAAGAGTCCGGGAGAGAGGCTGGCACGTGATAACAAGCCCGGAGGGCAGTTTAAAATAAGAGGCTCCAGGGTGAGCGACTAGCACCCTACTGACACTAAGTCCCAGAGAAAGGCGAGCGCGCGGTAGAAGTCCCGGAGAGGGGCAGGCACGCGAGAGTAAGCCTGGAGAGTGGTGGACGTGCGGATAGGGGCCTGGCTGATAGGAGCTCGACAGAGCCGAGCGCGTGACTAGAGGCCCGGAAAGGGCGAGAGGGTGGACAGAAGCCCGGAAGGGGTGAGTATATTGGGCACGCGTACGGAGAAACCCCAGAGAGAGGGAATGCGCGTATCGAGAGACCCCAGGTAGGAGCGAGCATATGACACGAGAACGTCCGGTACAGCTGCGAGGCTTGGGGTGTGCAAAAGGGGAAGTTGGAGGCACGCATAGCCCTTAAGGCTGGGGTGCACCGAGTCACCCCATACGGAACGGGGAATAGTTCCAGCATAACACTGTGTACTAGGGGATCAAAGGCAGCCTCCCATATAGAACCAGATATCATCAAAGATGTGGCGGGCGAGATAAGAAGGTGCTGGATCGCCTACTTGGTACGGTAGGGGGGCGCTAGAGGGATCACGGCTGCCCCTGCGCCCTGCCCCGTGACACTCCTGAATGCAGGGGATAAGCAAATATTTTAGTCCCTGACTAGGAAACATAAACAAGTCACAAATTTCCCCAGATACTGGGCCCACTGCAGTCCCAACAGTGCCTATACTCCAAGAGTTAAGAGCAGTTGTGAATACTTATATTAAAGCTAAAATACTAGAGAAAGTGAATGGGGAAATGACTAGGTACAAAACTGGCCACAATATGAGGTTACAGAAATTTAATCTGAAGAGAATAGGAAAGCAAAGCTGTTATCTCATGATTAACAGATATTATTCTGGGTATTTTTTTTTAAATAAAAGTTCAACCTACAGAGATAGCTGATAGCAACATCTACCATCTCTGTAGTAACATACTGGTAATTCCTAATAACAAAAGACTGCTAAATTAATTTGTAATCAAACAGCACTTCAAGTCATAAATTGTGTACTTCATATGTTCTGGAACATTATATAAATGTAGATAGTTACACAGGAAGCAAAAGGGACTTGCATTTGATAACTGTAGCTCTTTGCAGATGTTAAAACAAAGAAAAATAACAAAACACACTGGCACCTTACTTTAAACTCCATGCAATCCTGTGCCAAACTCAGTGCATTCCCAAGAGGGGCAGAGCATTAGGTGGACCCAGCTCACCTCGAGTCTGTAGCTCAGGCTTTTTGGGTGCTTTTATCTATCAGCTTTTTTGGTGCTTTTATCTAACAGCTGATTGACTCAGCTTCAGATAAAAGAGCCAAAAAGCCGCACCGAAGCACACGATCTATACAGACATTGTGGAGCCAAATCAAATTAACACATTGCTGCTTCTGGTAAAACAGTTTTTTGTGTGTTTTGTTTTTAAGGGTCTCCAACCATTCTATTTCCTTTCAAGCTCCTATACATGAATAAATATAATGCTCTTCATTCATTGTATGGATGGAATGGCAAAATACTTAGCGTTTCCAGTAAGAGCAGGTTACAGCAGTCCAAAACAAGACATGACAAGAAACAGAGAGGTTAAGCAACTTTTGCTTACAGACATTTCTGAGAGGTTCCTTATCTAGCCACTGAACCACATAATTCTTATAAAGAAGGCTTTGCTGAAAAGTTAGTTTAAACAATCTAAAGATCCTAATAAAAGGCTATAAATTTCATGTGCAATGATAATATGTTGATAAACTGCTGCTGAAACAGGTAATAATGTAGCAGATTGCTATTAGTCTAAGACAATTTGTTCATTTATGCAAGGAGCTTAGAACAATTTGTTCATTTATGCAAGGAGCTTAGAACAAACAAATACGATTTACAGACTGCTAGAGATAAAAAACAGACTGGAAAAGCCACATTGCTCTTCTGCGTCTAATAGCTTACCTCAATTTTTCAAAGTTCTCAGGCTCCAAACTCCATATTTCTTCAACTTGTGCTCCTCTGCAACCTAGAAGAGCAAAGATATGTGTTCCTTTACTTACCTTAATTCAAAAGGATACTGTCATGCAAAAGGCACAAACCTACAAGTGATAACGTAAAAAGAGTAGAGGAGAGTCTCTTTTCATATATTGTCTTTTGACAATAAAAAAAAGAACTGTTACTATCACCAATTGTCCCTGATTTCCAGATGTTCCAGTCTTTATATAAAGAGACCCTGTGAATGTAAAACAACAGAAATCAACAGGAAGGATTCTTGGACAATTGTGATACCAAAGATACTTTAAGAGAAGAGCTTGAACTAGTCACAAGCAGGACACAAAAATATTATAGACTTTTAAAGTTTCATTTGCTGACCTCATAATTTTTCAAAGATGTAATTAGAAAGCTTAATTCAGTCATATGTGGAAGGGGATGTCATGCAGCCTTTAAAAGTGGAAACAGACACTGAGAAATTTGGTGATCTGGTCAAAGCCAAAGTAACACAATTCCAGAGTCAGAAGTAGAACTTAGAACACTTATTTCCAACCCTCTAATGCAAGAGTTGCCGCAGTGGAAATATAGTGAACAACAATAGACCTATACAGAAATTTTATTTTTAACTAGCAGAGTTACAGGTAGACCTTGTGTTTTCAAGTTTGAGGGTTCATAGCCTGCGCAGTGTCATTGTAAATACTCCCATTATTCAAAGGCATCAAATTCTATTATTCTCTATATCAATACTGTCTCGTGAAAGTTTGTTTCACAAATAATTTATGCACTGTATAAAGATATGAACGCCTTTTTCCAGTTATGTCTTGCTTTTTAATTTCAACCTTTGCCACTCTATTCTTGTATACACACGAAGTTATAATAGTCATCCTACTTTCTCTAAATGACAACACGAGTGATGGAATAAGAATTATAAAATACATTTTTGAAAGTTTCAGTTTCATAGTTGGTAGGCTTGGAAGGGGCCTGGGCAGATCATCAAGTCCAACCCTCTGCCACAGCAGGAAAGAGTACTGGGGTCAAACGACCCTGGCAAGGTATTCATCCAGCCTCCTCTTAAAGACCCCCAGGCTAGGAGCCAGCACCACTTCCCTTGGAAGTTGGTTCCAGATCCTAGCCGCCCTGACAGTGAAGTAGTGCCTCCCAATGTCTAGTCTGAATCTACCCTCTGCCAGCTTGTGACTTACTTCTAGTCACTCCTGGTAGTGCTTGGGGGAACAGGGACTCCCCTAGTGCCTGCTGGTCCCCCCTGACTAGTTTGTAAATGGCCACTAGATCCCCCCTCAGCCTTCTCTTGTGGAGGCTGAACAGGTTCAGGTCCCTAAGCTTCTCCTCATAGGGCCTACCCTACTGCCCCCTGATCATGCCAGTGGCCCTCCTCTGGACCCTCTCCATGTTGTCCACATTCCTCCTGAAGTGCAGCACCCACAACCGGACGCAGTACTCCAACTGCGGCCTGACCAGCATTGCATAGAGGGGGAGGATCACCTCCTTGGACCTGCTTGAGATGCATCTGTGGATGCATGACAAGGTGCGGCTGGCCTTCCTGACCGCTTCCCCGCACTGTCAGCCCATGTTCATTTTGGCATCATTAATGACTCCAAGATCCTTTTCTCCCTCTGCACTGACGAGAAGGGAGTTTCCCAGCCTGTAGGTATGGTGCTGGTTCTTCCTCCCCAGGTGCATCACCTTGCACTTGTCACTGTTGAAATCTAACCTGTTCTCATCCACCCACCCCTGTAACCTGTTTAGGTCCAATTGCAGCCTATTCCTCCCTTCTAGCATGCCCACATCTTGGTGTCGTCAGCAAATTTGAACAGGGTGCTTTTTAACCCCCTCGTCCAAGTCACTGATGAAGATGTTGAACAGTGCGGGCCCGAGGACTGAACCCTGGGGGACCCCACTGCCCCCATCCCTCCAGGTCAAAAATGACCCATCCACCACTACTCTCTGGGTGCGGCCCTCCAGCCAGTTAGTGACCCATTTGACTGTGTAGGCATGGATGCCAGTCCCCCAGTTTTTTAATAAGAATGGGGTGAGAGACAGTGTTGAAGGCCTTCCTAAAGTCCAGAAAGATTATGTCCACTGCTACCCCTGCATCAAAGGATTTTGTGACCTGGTCATAGAAGGCCACCAGGTTGGTCTCACAAGACTTGCCTTTAATGAACCCGTGTTGGTTGCCCCTTAGCATAATCTCCCCTGCTGCCCCTCATGGACATGCACCATGATAATTCTTCTCAAAAAGCTTACCCAGGATCGAGGTAAGACTAACTGGCCTATGGTTTCCTGGTTTCTCCTTCCTCCCTTTTTTGAAAATGGGAACCACATTGGCCCTTTTTCCATCCTCTGGCACCACACCAGAGCACCATGACTGCTCGTAAAGCCATGCCAGGTGTTCTGCAATGACCTCTGCTAATTCCCTCGGCACTATGGGGTGGTGATCATCAGGACCAGCTGATTTAAACACATCCAGTCCCTCCAGAAGTTCCCTGACTAGATCCGCCCTGACCCTAGGCCTGGGTGTACCTCCCTGGGGCCTGCTGGGGTCCCGACTGATTAGATTTAAAGTAATGTTGTTGATTCCCGTCAAGGAAAGATATGCTAAACACATTCTGTATTTTGTAGTAGTAGTAATAGATTTGACACAACAGCAGCACAGTCCATTACAGGAGATCAGTATGGCTTGCAAACACTGATTTAGCTTCTATCATCCTTTGAAGTAAGGAAGTATTACTAATTTCATTTCACAAAGGAACCACCTTTCAACAGAAAAAGATTAAATAGCAGTCTTATGCAATATTACTAATCCAGGAAGATAACCACAGAAATTCTAGACCTATTCTGGTAAAGGGGGGGAAAAAAAATCTTTCTTTGAAGCAGAAGAAAAGCTCACCCTAGAGGGGAAAAAAGAAAGGTTCTTTCCTGAGTGGAGCACAGTCAGTTAAACATTTTACTGCATAAACTCATGAACCTCATCGTCTCTATATTACATGGTATTTTTAGCACTAATTTAAACAGTAGAACTGTAAACTTTAAACTTCAGGCCAATAAATGAACAGACCAATCTATTAAACTAATTTAATTACAGTATAACCGTATAAATCTGGCATGATCGGGACTGAGGACCGGCTGGAAATCTGAACATTCCAGATTTTTTAAACTAGAGTGGTGACCAATTGTGGAGCAGCGGGGGAAGAGGGAGGAGGTCCAGTAGCCAGTCCCAGAGCAGTGGCCACAGGCAGAGCAGCAGCCACAGGTGGATGGCGGCAGTAGCCACCGCGTGCAAGCTTTGTCCTCTGCGTCTGGGGGAGTAGAGTGGGGAGCTTAAAAAGTGCCAGATTTTCAAAAATTTCCAATTTTTGATATCTGGATTTATGAGGTTATACTGTATATAAAACTTTTAGATTGTCAGAATGAGCTACTTAACTACTAGATAATTTAATTAAGTTAATTTAGTGCTTAGAAATAGTCATCTTTGGCAATTCAAGGAGACCAGAGTTCTCAGTTTTCCCCCAAACCACAATCTTTTACAACAGGCTGTCAACATACTTCAGGGTTGACCTGGGAGAATCACCTCTGCAATGAATATGGTTCAGTCTTTCTGACCCATTCACTCTTACACTTCACTCCTTACTGCTAACAAGGTTTTCAATTATGGTGGCCATTCAATCAGGACAGGACTTCCAAATCTCTTCTAGCACAATGCAAGATAACCTAGCACAATGCTCAATCATTAGTGAGACCTAAGGAGATATAAAAATAGAGGTGCATCGATACATTGGTCCCATATTGGATTGTCAACACAGTCGATTTTCATTATATTGGTGCCAATCGGCTTTTTTTGGCGGATGTGGCCGATAATGCCACTGATAAATGTCCCATGCATGCGCGGAGCCACAGCTTAGCGTGCAGGCAGCCAGGAGCGCAGCCCCACAACAGGGACAGCAGAAGGGTCCAGCTGGTAAGTCTGCTGTGAGGGAAAGGGGGCTTGAGGGCAGCAGATCAAGGCCCCAGCTATGAGGGAGGAAATGGGGCTGGGGCTGCACAGCGCAGGGCACAGGATGGAGCTGCAAGCAGCTCAACCAGGGTCCAAAGAGCAGGTCTGCTCCTGCCACTCTGCAGACCCCAGGAGAGCATGGGGGAGGTGTGCCCCAGGATCCATGTGAGGGGAGAGGGTGGACTGCCTCTGCAGGCTAGAGCCGGCACCAGTGCGGTGGTTGAGTCAGGCTGCACTCAGGGCAGGTGGCGCTGGGAAGGAGGGTCAGGACAGGGGGTTACAGCAAATTTTGGGGTGATTCAGGTCCCCCGTAGCCCCCTCCCAGCGCTGCCACTGTCCCCCCAAGCACAGTCCAGCCCAGCCCCCGCAAAGAAGACCTCGGCGCTGCCCTGACCTCAGCCCACAGCAACAGCCCACCCTCGCACCATGCACAGATCCAGAAGCACATGATTCTGATCTTCTGCAACATTCCCCTGTGGGCTTGCATCTGGTTTCCAGCAGCTACAATGCAGAAAGGATCTCTTCCCTACTATCCCCTGAACAGTGTATACAGATCTATACTATCCTATTCTTCCCAGACACCCTATCATAAAAAAGAAGACATTTTCCATCTATTATACAAAAGAAGAATTTTTCATAATCACATATAATTCTCTTATCACAGCTTTACCCAAGCTGCAGGAACATGAAGCAGATGCAACTTGGCAGACCCAAAAAGGTACTCAAGAGCAAGTTTTACTGATCAGAATTCAATTTCACTTTAGTTCTGTTGCCATATGCTCCTATCTCCAGAGCAAGAATGCTCCAGATCTGCATGCAGTGGATGCTTGTTCTTTAAAATGACACAGGGCAGGGCTTTTTTGGTAAGGTTTCTACAGAAATTTCTGTACCTTCGCAGAAATAAATGGCTTACCTTCCCATGTGACAGAGGGTAAAAAAACCCTGATTTCATTCATTGGATTTCTCAAGCCAGATGCCAGGTTTCCATTTTAGGCACAGGCAAAAAAGGGTGAGAAAGCAGACCCATAATTGAGAGCTGTGAACTATGATCCTGTTACAAGTTTCTCAGCTTCTTCCAGACCATGGTAGGATTAGTGGTGTGCAAGCCAGCTTCTAAAGTTACAGCTAATGCCAGCTTCGTTGTTTCAACAGTGCTGCATGAACTGCAACTCAAGGGTGATCCCAGCCCTCAGCAATGCAACGTGTTACGCCACCGCACCCGCCTCACACGAGTCCCCTGAGCGCTGGGGGACGCGGGTAAGGGCGCTCGCAGTTGCAAGAGACCCGTGACCTCCAGCAGGACCGGGCCGGGCCGGGCCGGTCTCTCCGTAAGCTCAGAGCCAGGCAGAGGCCCAGCCGCTCGGGAGCAACCCCAACCCCACTCCCAATCCCACCCCGGGGCCGCCCAAGCCTCTCCAGGGCTCCCTCCCACCCGCCCCGGGTGCCGCCCCCTCACCAAAGCCCTTGATGAGCTCCGTGAAGACGCCTGGGTCGCTCTCCATGAGGCACCACTCCCCGGCGCTGCCCCCACCCGCCATGGCGTCGGCTCGCCAGGCGGCCGCCGCTACCAGCCGGCTAAGCGGCGATACCCACGCACGCCGCCGCTTTCCCAGCAGGCTCTGCGGCCCGCGCGGCCCCTGTCATCTCTATGGTGAGGAAGGTGCGCCCGGGCCCACCGGAAGCGGGATCCAGCCTCACATCCGGGGCACTGGCAGCGGTTACCATGGTAACGCCCGCCTTCTCCTCCCCTGTTCAGAAAACCTCCATCCGGGTATTGAGCTGCTGCTTGCCCAGGCGGAAAGTGGGAGAGAAGAGTATCCGGGCCACGGGCTCCACCCGGGTGCGGGGAGGAGCTCTATCCGGGGACTGCGGCGGCTGTTAGGGAGCGGCTGAGCCTGACCGAAGTCTGAGGAGAAGCAAGAGTCCTAATCGGGTGCGGCGGCCCGTTCCCTCCTGCCGCCGCTTCCACCCGGCCCTGCTCTAGCTCGTAGGTAGGGCTCAGCCTCGCGGCTGCCAGCGCCACCTCCGCGGGGCACCCCGGCTGCACCATGGCTCCTGGCCCGGCGGGAGAAACGGGGCTGGGAGCCGGCCGCGCTCCCCCGCCGCACGGGGCCCCGCTCCGCTCGCAGCGGGGTGCTGGGGGGGCCGAGCAGCGCGGGGCCCGCGCGCTGTGGGGGTGGCGATGCGGGGGGGGAGGAGGCCGCTGGCGAAGTGGGGGGGGCCAGACGCGTTGGTTTCTCTGTAGCCTTTTGTCCGCGCCTCAGGCGCTGCGCTGGGGGTGGAAGTGAAGCAAGAGCCGCCAGCCCCGGGGGCTGCCCGCACCCCGTCTCTAGCGCAGCCTTCGACGTGGCTAGGGCGTTGCCGCAGGCCGTGGATGCAGCGCAGGGCGAGCCCAGCCCTCGGCGCTGGTTGCGGTTTCTTGAACCCTAATAAACTGAATGGGCCACGACGTTCCTATAGAAACGTGAGGCGGGGCCGCCTTGCCAGCTTAGCCCCGGGAAAATAGGGTTGGACGTTGTTCCCTGGGATTTTCCGTAGCTGGTGAATCACACCCAGTAATGAAGCTTGCTAAGGAAAGCTGAGCTCCATTTCTTTGTCAAAAGCCAGTCCTCAGAGAATAACCATCTTCTTTTGGATTGGATTTGCAATGCTTAAGCATGCAAGTGGTCTCCCTGGTCTCCTCCCCAGCTGTGAAGCCAAGCACTGGGCAGGGGGGAGCCACTGGCCCCATATCCAGCCAGCTAAGCAAAACCTTGGCTGGGATGATATAGTTGGGGCTTTGAAGTAGGGATTGGAATAGATGACCTCCGGAGGTCCTTCCAACCCTATATTTCTATGATTCTATTTCAGCATTTTGCACAGTGCAAGCAGTGTCCTTTCAGGAAGCAGTCCTAAAATGCAGTAACCCTAACATTTAACTGGAGGTAAACTTGTGTCTCCTAATCTGTGCAATGATTTTTGGGAGTGGCATCACTGAATATGGGCTTTTTGAAGGTTGTGCTGGCAAAACAAAGTTGCTTCTCATGATAATATTGAGCGCATCAGGTGGCCACTTTGGATGGATTCATTTGGTGCATTCAGTTTAGCTAGTCAGGCTATAATGCTGAAGGCATGCTAAGATATATGTATGGTAGTACTCCTCCAGGTAGCAGGAGGCCTGTTGCCTCCTGGGGCTGCCTGCTCTGGGGCTGTCTGCTCTCCTGTCTCCACATGCCACTCTCTGGTTGGCTAGGGTGCCTCAGCATGGGGCTTCCTGCCGACTAGCCCATGCTGAGGCAGCTTGTTCCCCAGCCTGCAACACATGGAGGGCAGCTGGGAGCCAGGAGGAATTGGGTACAGGTAGTTTGCCCGAAGCAGAACAGTTTGTTCCTAAGCAAAGCACAACAGTGTATGCTGTGGGACACAATAACAGCCACTACTGCTGGTGCTGCTGCGAGTGCATGTCCCTGACCATCTGGACCCAAGTAACAGGGATTCTTGAGAAGATTGGGTAGACAAATTTGTACCTTGTATTTTCTGATAGTCAGTTGCTGGCTTTCCTAGAAATTGGATATTAAGGGTTTGCAACAGGTGGGATTCGTTGTAATGAAAATCAATTTTGGATCTTGCAACCAATATCATATCTTTAAGTGTCACCCTGTAGGTTCAGGCCAACTCTAGGATCTCAATATTACATTGTTAGGAGGGTGTGACACAATTGCACATATATACACACACACGCACACTACCAGCTCATAGACATCCAAACCAGCATAGGCACATGCATACCTATCACTAATTCAAGCACCTACACCCCAAAAGTTAGACACAGATCACTAATTCATATATCATGCACACAATGACATATTTACACACACTCACCAGTTCACACACATACAACCCATCTACACATACACACAGGTAAGTTCCTAACTTGGATGGTACAGTGGGTATGTGTGTGCTTGGGGGAAGGTTCAGGTGAGAGAGAGAGAGAGTTGAAGTGTGGGCAGTGAAAGTTGCCAGAAGTGGGATTAGAACCGGTAGACTACAGAGAAGCTGGCTGAGGAACTGAGGCTTGGGTTTACTTAAGGTAGACTGGGAGGCAGACAGCTGAGATATTGGGCAGATAAGCAGTGGCAAGGAGGAGACAGGAAAGAAATTGAGCTGCTCAGGGGAAAAGGAAAAGGCAGTGGGGATAAGACAGTGGCAAAGAAACAGGGTTTGGGGGAAGAGAGGAACTCAGGACAGGTGTTGGAGGTGGCAGAGAGCCAGAAGCAGGAGAGGAAGAAATGAGAGAGAAATTAGAGGGGCGAGGAGCTGAGATTGGAGCAGGGCAAAACCATAGTAAAGCAAAACCCAACTTAGGGGTCCAAATAACAGTTTTATTACACAGACAACACACTACACTGACTCATGAAGTTATTAGTTCACACATGCACTCACACATGCACTTACAACGGCAGCAGGAGAAAGAGACTCAGTGGAAGGGCTGGAGTCCAGGTAGGGAAGAGAAGCAGAGTCCAAATCCTTGGTTGAAGAGTGGGTGGGGGTGATAGCTACCTATCAAGGCTGGAAAGGGGTCCTTGCCCAGTAGGTGTTGTCCAGAGAGGGGTCGCTGGCAGGACCTCTGGATGCATAGATGGTGTGGCGTGGTGCTAGTCCAGATGGAGAGGGTGTCCCAAGGAATCAGTCTTCACTGCCCTTTTTATGTGGCAGACTACCTCTGATCTCCTATGGGGAGGGCCTGTCCTGTTCCGTAGCGATCCAAATGTTCTTACAGAGCAGAGCGTGTGCAGCCTTGGCACAGTAGTGGGTTGCCTCATCTTTTGTTTCTTGAATGCTGAGGGTGGTTCCAAGGGCTGAGTCCTTGGTCTGGGTATTGGTGTTGATGGTTCAGTCATGCAGAGGGAGCTATTTTTAAACCTACTGCCATCGGCTCCCAAGCACCCGCATTCATCCCCATTCATTCAGGAACCAAGTTACATAGGAGGAGTAGGTGTGAGTCATGGGTTACACAACCAGGCCTGGGGACAGGATGGTGACTTGACAAACAAAATGGAAACTTGGCATGCCTTATGCTAACTTACACATGTAGGCCTAAATCATATAGTACCAGTAAAACAGTAATATATAACAGTAAAACTCGATATAAACATAATAATTATACAATATAAAGGAGAAAAAACAAAACAAATGCAACTTGCTCCCAAAATAAAATGCTATGTGTTAGCTCACTTATACTTGTCTATAGGGATTAGAGAGGGAAAGAAAAAAAGTCAGAAATGGTTGGGGAAGGGGAGGAAATGCACTTTAAAAAGGAAAAAGAAGACTGGGGGTTTTGCTACATAAGGATTGCAGTTTTGAAGAATTTAGTAGTTCTTGGACACTGGAACAAAAATTACAAAGTAATTACATCTATATGCTTGTAGCTATCTTTGCACATTTAGATGTTAGCTTCACCACTCTACAGTAACAATGTACACATGGTTTCAGTGCCTTGATTACATGTAATACCCTAATAATAACATACCATAGTGCACAAATAGACAATATGTTAGACCAGTGACGCTCAATTTCTTGGCCTTGCGGACAAACGAAGGTTGCAGGGCAGGTCCATGGACTGGATTATCCTCACCCCTGGGATTGGGCTCTGGGGGCCCTGTTTTACTTCTGCTTGATCACATAGGCTGAGATCAGGCTTAGCACTGACCTCCACACCTAATCTATCATGCAGTGCTCCATGGGATGGATGACATACTGCCAAGGGTTATATCTGGCCAGCAGGCCAGGGATTGAGCACCCATGTTAGACCATTTTGTAGAGAATTGTGTGAAGGATTCTTGTGCCAGGCACAGAGACTGGCTACGCCACTTGTAGCACTTCGGCTCCAGGCTGACCACTCCTTGTTCAGTTTCATTTCAGTCTCCCTTTCAGTGCTGTTAATTTCGATTTTGCGTTATATTTACATTGGCATATTGTTTTGTTTTTGGTTGACTTCACTATAGCTGGATTTTGTCTTTTTGAAAAATAACTTTTTTGGCATGAACGTAACTTTTTTTCCCTTAATCCTTCCAATTGAGATTAGAAATATAAAAATACTAGGTATGCTTCAGAGTGACTGTTTCAGTAGTCTGCTTACATATGGTGTGTAAACAAAGCCCGGAAAGTTTGGGATTTTTTTCTTTGCTTTCTCTTTCTCTTTTTTGCCTTAGAATTAAAGAAATGTAGAATTAGGGGGCTTTGTTTCTGTCTCTGTGTGTGCTTTTTATGCCCTCATTGGAAAGGGTGGACATATTTGAATCTTATGTAAAGGTATACTTTTCCTTCATATTTGTTACAATTTTCCTTCTGCCCTTCCTATTTAGCTGAGGTTTTAGCATTTCTGCTTCCTAATATCAATCACCATTTTACTAGCTTCTTATGCTAGAGAAATTCAGGACATTTTTCTCTCCTGCCTAGAGAGCAGTGATGATGCAATGGTCACAAGCACAGAGAAAGTAGAAGTTGACCAGCTGAGGTTGGAGGTTTTCAGTCAGATCACTATTCTTTGTACCAACATTATTTACAAATTGGTGATTTCCTAATATTTGTGGCAAATGACATCTTTGTGAGATTTAGTTACTCCATTCCTTCAGCAGTTGGCATTCACAATGAAATGCTTTAAGATAGAGCCAACAAAATTAGTTGGCTCGATGGGAGGGAACAGACTTTAACCTCAAAATCCTTTCACAATTTCTTCATGCCCCAGGAATCTGAAAAAGGCACCAACCTGATTTTTAAAATGTATTTTTGAAGGTCAACTTTACTAAATAAAGCATTTGCTGGACTACATTCCTGCTGTTCCATTACATGATTAACGATAAAGATAGGAGGGGAAAATAAGGCGTTTCTGATGCGATGTACTCATTTGGCTTTAGATCTACGTGGAAACTGATAAATGCCAAAAAAGCCCAACAAATTTCCTCATTAATATTTAATAAAACTTTACTCTCTCTCTCTTTTCCAGCAGGCTTCCTAAAATTGTCAGCAATGGAGGAAGAAGTAAGCCAAATGCAACCTCTGAATGAGAAGCAGGTGCAAAACTCAGAAGGTGGCTATGTATGGCAGGTCACTGATATGAATAGACTGCACCGTTTTTTGTGTTTTGGTTCAGAAGGTGGAACTTACTATATCGGGGAGAAGAAACTGGCCTTTGAAAATACAGAAGCTTTAATAAGATTGATTGAAGATGGCAAAGGCTGTGATGTGGTACAGGAAATAAAGACATTCAGTGTAGAAGGGAGGACAGCAAAACAGGAACCATTGCTTTTTGCTCTAGCAGTTTGTTCACAGTGCTCTGACGCAAAAACTAAACAAGCGGCGTTTAAGGCTGTTTCTGAAGTGTGCCGCATACCAACCCATCTCTTTACTCTTGTCCAGTTTAAAAAGGATCTGAAGGAGGGGATGAAATGTGGCATGTGGGGCCGTGCCCTGAGAAAAGCTGTTGCAGACTGGTATAATGGGAAGAATGGCATGGCTCTTGCTCTAGCAGTTACAAAATATAAACAAAGGAATGGCTGGTCTCATAAAGACCTTCTGAGGTTGTCCCATCTAAAACCTTCCAATGAAGGTAACAGTATTTTATCAATCTTTAGTAAAAACATTATGCAGTATTATAAATGTGTTGTTTCTTGCATGTCTGTGTCTTGGAAGCTTAAATGTCATTTTGGCATGATGGTGTCTGCTGATGGTATCTTACAGATGAGAAAAGACTACAAAAGGTCATAGAAAATGTGGCCCATTTATCTTCACTCTTCAAAAGTAAACTATAGTTTCTTATTACTTATCTTGTTGCTGTTGAGGCTGGGTTAAATAGTGCTTACAATTTTTTTTTCTGTTTTCATATCAGTTGGAAGATTTTATTAATACACTTTTCATTATTTAACTAGATATGTTGTGTGCAATTGAGATTTGACAGTGATCTTGGTTGTCTGCCTCCCTTAAGTTAGAAAAGCCCCTAGTTTTACAAATGAAAAGCAAAGACAACCTGAGAATACTCTGCTGCATGGAACTCAGGGTAAACATAATACATATCAGCTGCAAATTGGACATCAATATTCATTGTCTTTTCTGAGTAGGTTTTTCCTTGTCTTCTTCATATGTAAGTGTTTTGTGTCAAAGAGGGTAGAGGTGTTAAGAGCACACCTTATTTTATTCATTTCATAATATATCTTTAAAAGAAACCTAAAGTATTGTGTATTATACATATTAATGTATTGCAGTCTCTACATTTAGAGAAGTGAAACCTTAGTATGCTTCTGACTATTTTATCTACAAGACCTACTAAACGCTCTAATACTTCACCATAATCTTGAATAGAAAATTTTTTTCTTTTTCAATAGGAATTGCTATAGTCACTAAATATATCACCAAGGGATGGAACGAAGTTCAAGAGGCATATAAAGAGAAGGCACTTTCTGCTGAGACTGAAAAACTCTTAAAATATCTGGAAGCAGTGGAAAGAGTAAAACGAACAAAAGATGAATTGGAGGTTATTCATTTGATTGAAGAGTATAGTTTAGTTAGGGAGCATCTCCCAACAAACCATCTGAAATCTAAAGAGGTGGGTAAAGTAGAATAGTATCATACAAGCTAGTGTTTTATAAAGGAATATTTTGTGCATCTTATGAAGTCTAAATTGCTAATGATTTATTTTTATTCCAGAGAAAACATTTTAAGGCTGAAATGATATAAGTAGTTAATATAAAGTGAGACCAAAGTGTCTATCAGTTTTAACATTTTAATATATATTTACATTTTTACTTAATGTCTTATTTACACACAAGATATGGATTTCTATACTGAGTGAAAAAATTTTATACTGAGTTTTGCTTCTCTTTTTTTACTCCCTATTCTGATACTGTATCAGATATGGAAAGCATTGTTACAGGAAATGCCCCTTACTGCAATGTTGAGGAATTTGGGAAAGATGACAGCAAATTCAGTACTAGAACCAGGAAGCCCAGAAGTGTCCCTAGTATGTGAAAGACTGAAAAATGAGAAAATACTAAAAAAGGTATGAACTGTTTTTATCACTTGAGGCTTGTATTTGTGTGGTTTGCTATCTTTGTGGAAAAATTGGAAGATTGTGGGCTTAACTGCTCAGCAGTTCAGTGGGTGGAAACTGGCTGCATGGTAGGACCTACAGAGTTCTCACGAACAGATCTGTGTCATCCTGGCAAGAAGTGGCCAGTGGTGTCCTGAGGGGTCTGTGCCTGGACTGGTGTTTTACAACTTGTTTATCAGTGATTTGGATGTGGGAGTGAAAAGCTCGCAGATGACACCAAGTTATGGGGGAGCGTGGCCATACCAGAAAATAGGTTGGAAATATAGGCAGACCTGGATAGGCTGGAGAGTTGGGTGGACCGGAGCCAGATAAACTTTAACACTCAGAAGTGTAAGGTGTTCTACCTTGGGGAAAACAATCCCGAACATACCTACAGGCGCGGTGGCGACAATTTGACTTGCACCCTGGCCGAAAGGGACCTAGGGGTAGTGACCGATCATTGCATAAACATGACCTGGCAGTGCGATGCTGTGGCCAGAAGGGCAGACAACACGCTGGCATGCATTAACCATTGCATCTCATGCAAAACTAAGGAAGCAATACTCCCACTGTACTCCACACTGGTGACACCGCAGCTGGAGTACCGCGTCCAGTTCTGGAAGCCACGCTTGAAGAAGGATGTGGAAAAACTTGAGAGGGTCCAGAGAAGAGCCACCGGTATGATCAGGGACTTGCAAGACAATCCATATGAGGAGAGGGTGAGGGACATGGGCCTCTACAGCTTACAGAAGAGAAGGCTGAGAGGGGACTTGGTTGCAGCTTACCACTACATCAGGGGAGTACATCAAGAACTGGGTGTACAGCTGTTCACCAGGGCACTGCTGGGGAAGACCAGGAGCAATGGATATGAACTCCTGGAAGACTGGTTCAGGCTCAGTTCCAGGAAAAACTCCTTCACAGTCAGGGTATCCAGACTGTGGAATAAACTCCCTCCCGTGGTGGTGCAGTCACCTTCCCTGGAAATCTTCAAAAGCAGAATGGACATTCACCTTGCTGGGGTCCCCTTACCCCAGCTATTTTTTCCTGCCTAGTGCAGGGGGGCTGGACCCGATGACCTACAAGGTCCTTTCCAGCCCCAAATGATCTATAAGCACTCTTACGCAGTGTTTTTTTAATCGATTGCACATGTTCTTCTGAGACTGTTCTAATACTGGATAACAAAGCACCACTTTTTTCAGGCTCTGGCTCAAGTGTTGTTGTAAATAAATAATAATGAAAAAATACTTTGGGCTTATAAATTCACAGGTATAATATTTCAGTTATTTACAGAAGGGCTAAGGCCAGCAGGAGTCTAGGAGTGGAACAAGAATATGAAATGTATCTTCTTTTTTAAGGCCCCTGTACTAAGTGGAGGAACAGAGATGAAGTTGAGAGGGTAGTTGTCTCTCAGTGTAAATAAGTGACTGAGGAGCTAAGATGGTAAGCAGAGAACCAAGGGAGGAACAGAAGGTGGAAATAATCATTAGCATAGTGTATGCAAGAAAGTGGTCAGTTTTAAGGAACTGAATTTCTTTAATAACTGCATTAAAATATTTTCCTTGTTTGTACTTATTTGTCTTTTCCCATTTGGTTTTGAGATGAAACATATTCAAGGTCTTTGGTAGGTTACTTTAAAAGAAATATTAACCTAGCCACTGTCTTGGCCACCTGAACTGAGGGACAAGGACATAGCCAGCCTCCTGGCTTACATAGTTGGTAGGCCTATCTGGGTGGCATGCCAGATGGATGCTGGCTTGTGACTTTGACAAAGGGCAGTTAAGGATGCCCTTTGTGGGATGGAGGCCAGGACAGAAGGTCTCTAGGTTATTATGAAACAGGACAGCTGATAACCAACAGCCAGGGAAAGGCCAATCTGCTTAATGGGTACTTCATGTCGGTCTTTTGTCAGAATGGCCAGGGTGAGAGTGTATTTATACCCAGGATTGGTTTTGATCCTAGTAAAGGATCACCTTAGGAGGCTGGACACCTTCATGTCATCTGGTCCTGACAGATTACACCCCAGAGTACTTGAGGAGCTGTCACGTGTCATAGCTCAACCATTGGCAAAAATATTCAAAAACCCGTGGTGCTCGGGTGAAGTACCTGACGACTGGAAGAAAACCAATGTGGTACCCATCTTCAAGAAAGGGCAGAAAGTAGATTCTGGGAATGACAGGCCAATCAGCTTGACCTCAATCCGCGGTAAGATTCTGGAGAAAATTATCAAGGAGACCCTATTGGATAAGCTGGCTGAGGGCAACATCCTGAGGGATAGCCAGCACAAGTTTGTCACGGGTAGGACTTGCCTGACCAATCTCATCTTCTATGACCAGGTGACATATCACCTGGACAAGGCAGAAGAGATTGACATCATATATCTGAACTTTAAAAAACTTGTGATCTAGTGTCCCATGACCTCATGGAAAAATTGTCCAACTGTGGCCTCAGCTACACCACAGTCCGATGGCTGGGAAATTGGCTCCAAGGTCGGACCCAGAGAGTAGTGGTTGATGGTAGTGAATCGTTATAGCGCTCCGTGAACAGCGGTGTTCCCCAAGGATCTGTCCTTGGACTGGTTCTCTTTAACATCTTTATCAACAATGTGGACGTGGGCATCAGAAGCGCACTGGCTAAGTTCGCCGATGACACTAAACTTTGAGGCATAGCGTCCACTAGCCTGTCCTCAGGTGTGATCCAGGCTGACTTGAATAAACTTAGTAAGTGGGCATATACCTTTTTTGGTATTGAACATCATCAGGTTTGTAAGGTACTCTACCTTGGAGGGGTGGGGTGTGGTACAGCAGTGCTACGCTTGCTAGCATCATTGCCCAAAGCGACTTGGGGGTCATGATTGACCACACAATGAACATGAGCCACCAATGCAGTGTCGTACCTGGTAAAGCAAACAAAACTTCGCTCTGCGTCCATACGTGCTTCTCAAGTAAATCTCAGGATGTCATCCTCCCTCTGTACTCAGCCTTGGTAAGGATGCAGATGGAGTACTGCATCCAATTCTGGGCTCCACAATTGAGGAAGGATGTGGAGAAGTTTGAAAGAGTCCAGAGGAGAGCCACGTGCATGATCAAAGGACAAGAGAACAGGCCTTATGAAGAGAGGCTGAGAGCCATGGGACTCTTCAGATTTGAAAGGGGTTTGAACTGTAATTGGGATGGGCCAGAGGGTTTGTTCTCTTGGCTATGGGGTAAAAATGGTATGTTATGATTTTGTGTCATTTGTGGATGAGTGGCTATAGTATTTTTTTAAAACTTGAAGCTGTAATAAAATAATCAGAAAATTGCAACCGTAGTCTACCTGATGTGTTGTCTGTTTTGTATATAAAAAAAAAAAATTTACAAAATTCTGTGTATTTTTAAACCTAGCCTTTTTGATCTGTTTTGCATGTAGGCTCGAATACATCCATTCCATGTTTTGGTTGCATTAGAGACCTATAAAGGAGAACGTGGATTCCGGGGCAAGCTTCGGTGGTGTCCTGATAAGGATATTTTAGAGGCTCTTGATGCTGCATTTTACAAAACATTCAAGGTAATGGCCCATTTGTGAGTAACTCTTGTTAAAGAAATTGTAAGACTAGAGTATTTTAAAACATCATAAGTTTTTGGGGTACACATGCACTAAGGGTCTAGATTTATGACCTAAAAATGTTAGTGTAAACAAGAAGCAAACAGAGCATGTAAGCCTCTATAATGAGAGACATTTACCCAGTCTCGAAAAAGAATAAGGATTAAAGTATACTAATATACTTTATGCTAATTTAGGTTTCATGTTTTTGTAGCTTACTGTGAAGTAACAGTTTTACCTAACGTAGAGGCTGTTACTGGTTACCCACCACCTAGTAGTGAGGTACAGTAATAACAGCTGGCACCTGATTTTAACTTGCATAAGACACGTGTTATGCAAGGAACAATCTTGGGTTTGATCAGGTTTGTTCAATTTTAGCAAACCTGACTAAAACCATTAGAAAGTATGCCCTTACTGCTTTGTCAGTTCCTTTTTCTTCTCAAACTGTATATGGGTTTGAAATAGAGGTGCACCCATACGTCGGTCCCATATCAGATCGGCACAGATATAAAGAAAATTGACAGCATCAGCAACAGGCTTTTTTTGGCTGATGTGGCTGATAATGTTGCTGATAAATGCCCAGTGAATGAGCCCCACCGCAGCACAGCATGCAGGCATCCAGGAGCGCAGCTTTGCAGCGTGGAAAGCAGCCAGCTCCAGCTGGTATGTCTTGTGAGGGAAGCGGTGTGGTGGGGGCAAATCGAGGTCCACAGTGAAGGAGGCGCTGGGGCAGGGGCAGGCATTGCACAGCTGGCACGGGGTGCAGGACAGAGCTCTGAGTGGCTTTTCTGGTGGGAACTGGGGGGGTATGGCTCCCACCACTGGGCACCCCGTGGGGGCATGTGCCCACGCATCTGCATGTGGGGCGAGGACGGGCTGCCACTGGGAGGGGGATTTGGGGGCACTACGGTGAATTTGGAGGTGGGCACAGCTGCTCCTGTGTATAGCTCCGCTTCTAGTGCCACCGCTGTCCACCTGGAGCTTAGCCCACTGGGAAGAGCTTGGTGCTGCCCTAAGAGCAGCCCACCATCACCCCATGTACAGATCCAGAAGCATGCACCCCCCCACCATGCCGTCCTGGGGTGTGCACAGTGGTAGGAGCTGCACCCTCCTTGCACTCCCAGACATGGCACTGGTGGGTCTGTCCCGCCCAGCCCCACCCTCTCTCTCACCGTGGGGGCCTCTCTCTGTCCCCCCAGTGCGTCTTCCTTCACCCCTTTTCCTCATAACAGACTTACCAGTCAGACACCTCTCCCCACGCTGCCTGGCTGCAAGTCAGAATTGGATCATTATTGCCCGCTATGGCCGGCTAAAAATTGGCCATTGGTATCCGCCCAAAAAAATCTCTATTGGTGCACCCCTAGTTTGAAAGGTTAGAGGGATTTTTTTTGAGTGACAGGCTATCTAGTATCTGTTTTAATAGCTGTGGGTTTGTTTTTTAAAACAGATTGATATTACTCTAAAAAGAGAGGAGGAAATAATTTGACTTCCTCAATTGCTTTTAAATGTATTGATGGAGTAACTTAGTTGAGGACGAAAAATTACATATATATAGCAAAATGAGGACTTATGGTATTTCTTTTTCCATTCTAGATGGTAGAACCAACAGGAAAGCGCTTCATACTTGCAGTTGATGTCAGTGGTTCCATGTCACAGAAAATTCTTGGTAGTGTGTTAGAAGCTAGTACAGCTGCTGCAGCAATGTGTATGGTAAGAAATTGATTAGTTGGATTAATTGTCCTGAATTCTTTACCATTCATAGTCCAGTGTGCTGAGGTAGTTCTCGTTGCTCTTCTTACTTTTAAAGTTGCCACTAGATGTTTTTACCTCACAGGGGAAATCTGTGCTTGATGTGCTGAAAGTGGCTCCCATACCAGCCCTCCTGCAGGTCCTTTTATGCCCATGAGGCCATTAGTGAACAGATTCAATAAGAGTAAGCATTGTACTAAACTGGTCCCTACCATAATCTGGCAGTCTTCAGGCTACTTTTGTTTGTTCTACTTATTCAGGCTACTTTGTTTGTTCTATTTATTCTAATCCTTCCTAATATCTATCCGAAACACCTCATCAAATATCGCCTGGGCCCAAATAATTCCCTACCCCTGAATTAATTGGAATTTTAACATAGGAAGCCTGAGAGCTGTCTTTGAGGTAAAATTATATAACCTCTTGTTTTTTAAGGTTTTAAAAAGTTTCCCTCTTGTTTTTATGGGATGAGTTAAAACCTGTGCTGAAGGATTTTTTTTCTGTGCCTGTTGGAGGCAATGGTTCTGTTTTGCCTCTCTTTTTTTTGTAAGTTTGAACTTTAAATTAGTTTTGTGTTTAAGTTACAGAATTTTTCTGCATTTAAAAATATAGTAGTTTCTCTTAAAGGGTGAACAAAAAAAATCAAGTTTTACTAATGGAAGCTAAAAGCTAAGTGTGCGCGCGCTTGTGTAGCGAGAGAGTGAGTGATTAGACTTCCCATTTATTTATTTAAGATCTTTACAGGATGTAGAAGAATGTGGGGAACTTTGAAAGGCAGCATTGAGTCCAGGTATTAAC
This sequence comes from Crocodylus siamensis, assembly GCF_052110815.1. NCBI lineage: Eukaryota > Metazoa > Chordata > Crocodylia > Crocodylidae > Crocodylus > Crocodylus siamensis. The sequence goes on from NC_143399.1 coordinate 60,572,147, forward strand.
CTTGCTTTGTTAGAAGTTGGTTGATCCAGAGGGATTGAACTATACTAGTGGAGTCTCTGAAAACATTTAAGTCATAGAATCATAGAAAGTTAGGGTTGGAAGGGACTTCAGGAGGTCATCTAGTCCAACCTCCTGGACTAGTCATCTAGTCCAACCTCCTGCTCAAAGCAAGACCATCCTCAGCTAGATCATCCCAGCCAAAACTTTACCTCCAAGGATGGAGTTTCCACCACCTCTCCGGGTAACCTGTTCCAGTGTTGTACTATTCTCCTAGTGAGAAAATTCTTCCTAATATCTAACCTAAACTTCCCTTACTACAACTTGAGACCATTGCTCCTTGTTCTGTCATCTGCCACCACTGGGAACAGTCTAGCTCCATCCTCTTTCAAACACCCCTTCAGGTAGTTGAAGGCTGCTATTAAGTCCTCTCAGTCTCCTCTTCTCTACACTAAATAAAAAGCCCAGTTCCCTTATCAAAAGCCTTGCTAAAATCAAGGTACACCACATCCACCAGTCTTCCTGCATCCATGGAGCCAGTCACCTCATCATAGAAAGCAATCAGGTTGGTCAGGCATGACTTGCCCCTGATGAATCCATGCTTACCTGTCCTAATAACCTTGTTCTTCTCCAAGTGTTTAGAAATGGATTCTTTGAGGATCTGCTTCATGATTTTTCCAAGTACTGAGGTGAGGCTGCTTAGTCTGTAGTTCCCCAGATCATCCTTCTTCCCTTTCTTAAATATGGGCACTATGTTTGCCCTTTTCCAATTATCTGGAACCTCTCCTGGTCACAATGAGTTTTCAAATATGATGGCCAATGGCTCTGCAATCACATCAGCCAACTCCCTCAGCACCCCTGGGTGCATCCTATCCAGCCCCATGCGCTTATAGACGTCCAGCTTTTCTAAGTAGCCCCTAACGTGTTCTTTCACCACAGAGGGCTGCTCACTTGCTCCCGAAACCATGCTGCCTCATGTAGCAATCTGGGAACTGATCTTGTTTGTGAAGTCTCAGGAGAAGAAGGCACTGAGCACTTCAGCCTTTTCTGCATCCTCTGTCGCAAGGTTGCCTCTCCCACTCAGTAAGGGACCCACAGTTTCCATGATCCTTCTCCTGCTACTGACATACTTATAGAAACCCTTCCTGTTACCCTTCATATCCCTTGCTAGCTGCAACCCCAGTTGCACTTTGGCCTTCCTGACTTCATCCCAGCATGCCCGAGCAGTGCTCTTACATCTTTCCTAGTTATTTGTCTAAGCTTCCACTTCTTATAAGCTTCCTTTTTGTGATTTAGTTTACTGAAAAGTTCCCTGCTCAGCCAAGGTGGTCTTCTGCCATGTTTGCTAGAATTCTTGCACATTAAGGTGGTTTGTTCCTGCACTCTCAGTAAGGCTTCTTTGAAGTACAACCAGCTCTCTTGGATCCATGTTCCCCTCAGACCTGGTTTCCCAGTGCATCGTGCCCATGAGTTCCCCAAATGAGCTGAAGTCTGCTTTTCTGAAGTTGAGGGTCCTTACTGTGTTGCTTTCCATCCTTCCTTTCCTCAGGCCCTTTAAAGCAGGTGAATTCTTCCTTCACCCCTTCCCCTTGATGCTCAGAGGCACCTCCCCTCCCCTCCAGACACCAAGGAAAGCAGCAGTGTGGTAGGTGAGGGAGGGGCAGAAGGGATGGGAAGAAGACATGCCTCTTACCATGAAGGGTAAGAGGAGTAGGATTTAAAAAGTTCCTGGAGGCTCTTGTAGTGCTGGCAGGGAGAGTTGGCATTACAGGGGATGCAGACCCCTGCAGTGTGGGTTGCTGCTCCTGTGCCCTCCTTTGGGATATCTTGTGTCCATCTCTGCTACTTTGGGCTTGGGTTTGCAGCATGTCCATATGGTGGATATAATTTGGTATTTGGGTGTTTTGTGTGTTCATTAGACACTAATTTTAATGGCTAAACATGTACATGTACCGCAAATTGTTATTATTGCAGTATTTGAATTTTTTTTATTATTCCTAGGTCGTTGCACGTACTGAGAGAGATTCCCATATTGTTGCTTTTTCCGATGAAATGGTCCCCTGTCCAGTGACAGTAGACATGACATTACCTCAAGTATTAGAGGCAATGAGTACAGTATGTAAAAACTTTTACTTCTGTTGTAGTGTGGTGGGAGTGGTGATGATGATAAATTGTTTCTTCATTTTTGACAATCATGAAAATGGCTTAGAGGTGCACTGCTGCATCGGTCCGTATTGTATTGGCACCAACAAAAGGAAATTTGACATTATCAGCAGTCGGCTTTTTTCTGGCTGATGTGACTGATAATTTCACAGATAAATGCCGCATGTATGCACATAGCCGCAGCATGCATGTGGCCAGGAGTGCAGCCTCCCAGCCTGAAGAGCAGTATCTGGCTGGTAAGTCTGTTGTGGGGGAAAAGGGTGTGGGGGGCAGACCGAGTTACCCCCACGGTGAGGGAGGGAGTGAGGCTAGGGCAGGCGCTGCTCAGTTGAGGTGGGACGAGGCACAGGACTGAGTCGACAGCTTGTCTGGGAGGTGGCTCCTGCCGCTCCCCACATCCTCACAGGAGGCAATGGGGGCATGTTGTTGTCCGCAAAGGGCATACAGTGTGAATTAAAACCAGTTCAGAATCTTCTCAGGGGATAAGGCACAACACCGCATTTGTTAAAATGTAAAACATACAGCATGAAAAGCATTAAAAAAAAACGCAGTAAGGTTATCCGTTTCACTCATTTCCATACATATTCATTCATTCATTCATTCATTCATTCATTCATAGAAAAAACCAAACATACACACAGGTAATTAGACAGTCCTGAAAAGGTTAAGGTGTTACCAAGTTCTAAAGATGCTTGTGTTAGTCTGGTGGCCAGCCAGACTGACCATGAGGAATGGAATCAGGTCTTGCTGGATGTGTCCAACACACTTTCTTGCAGGTAGACAGACCCAAAGTCTTTTCTTTGTTTTCGTTCTTCATAGTGATAGCTGCCCATACAAGCCTATGGATTCCACTGAGTCAGACACGAAGGTCACCTTCCTTGTCCTGCTGGCAGGCTAGGATAGGTAGGACGTGATCTTCCAGATTTGCGGTTTGCAATCTTTAGCGGGGTCATAGCTTGTAGTGTTCAGCCATCAGGGTGAAGGCATAATTTAGTATTTGGTAAGCCTTGACTGCTGACTCTACGTTGTTGCAACCTTTAACTGTTAAACCACACAAGGCTATTTTCACCTGTTGTGAGAAGACTGTCTTCCTTCACATTGTCACATACATACATCATTCATTCTTTCATTACCTCTTGTCAAACATGCCAGACATACCACAGACCTTATATAAGAATTTTTATTATACCAAATTTAAGTTTTAAAATCATAAGACCAATAGGTTAAATATATTTATGCTATGCAATAGGAAATTTAAAATAGATGGTTAATTCCAGAACAATAATGACTGATTAAAGTATTATGGGAAGTAAATCGTAACAAGATTAACTTTATCTTAAGGGCTAAATAATTCATTATAAAAGATAGCAATATAATAAGCAATTATAGCTACTGCAATACAACAGTGTGCCCTCCAGATCTGTGTGTGGGGCAAGGGTGGGCTGCCTGCTATGCACTTGGGACTGTGGCTGCTCTAGTCTCTTCCCACTGCTTGCTCTCGGGACAGGGTATGCAGTAGTGGTGCTGGGAGGTCGGGGTACAGTGAATTCTGGGGTGGCTCTAGCCCCACCCTTTCGCTCCTCTCTCAGCACTGCAGCCACTGCCCGCCTTGTTTGGCCCAAGCACAGGCACCGTGAAGAGGCTGGAGTAGCCTAGGCCCTGAGCCCAAAATGGGCAGCCTGCCTTTCGCCGTGCACAGATCTGAGGGAGGCATGTGCCCCCCCTTGCGTCTCCCTGGGATGCATGCAGCAGCGGAAGCCACAGTGCAGGTCAAGCTGCCATCTTCATTCCATGCCCTGCCATACCTGCCCCTACCTTGGCCCTGGCCCACTCCCTCCCTCACCGTAGGGGCCTCAATCTACGCTCCCCACACCCCTCCTCTAACAGACTTACCAGCCGGATGGTGCTTTCTGTGCTGCTGGGCTGAAGATTGGTAGTTGGACCCCTTTTCGTCCTCCCTCCCCCCTACCATTGATTGGCAGAGGGGCCTCACTGCTCCCTCTTGATCGGCAGGGAAGCGAAAACCATGGTTTTAAACATGGTGTGGTTTTTGCCTCCCTGCTAGTCAGCAACAAGGATCAGGGCACTTGGGCAATCAGCGGCGGGAGCCGTAAACGGCGCCATAGTTAAAACCACAGTTTTTGCTTCTCCACCAATTAGGAGCTAGATGCAAGCGTGCCCCCTTCACCAGTCAGCAGTGGAGGGGCGCATGGAGGGCCACGCACCCTACTTCTGCCATGAATTTGGTAGGTCTGTATTTTTAGAATATTATTACCTCCCTGCTGTGCCCCTTCTTTTGTATATCTCACTTAGTTTATTTTTACAACATGTCCAGTAAATTAGATAATTTTTTCCATGTCACTTAGCTCTAAATAAATTTGAGATGAGTAGCTTATGAGTAGCTTAAAAAAAATGGATGGAAGCGAGGTAAAATGGATGGAGGAGATGCAGGATATTTTTGCATATATTGTTACTCAGAACATAATATTTTTCAAAGCAATATATAAACAATTATCTTAATATTTTCAGTTCTTTATAATTGCAGCACTGTCCTAAGTCTTATTTTTTCAGTGCTACTACATTGTACTTTAAAATGTATAGCATATATATTAGGCTGAGGTAAGTTAGCACTTCCTAAGTTCCACCTAATTCAGTGAAATGACCTCATTCACTGCAGTGGAGTTATTGGCTTCCTAATAAGTAGTCAGATTCTAAACCTCAGTCCTGCAATGTAATTTGCACAAGTAGACTAGAGTTTCATTAACATCAGTGACATGCATTTTGCATTACAGGGTAGAACCTATTTATGTTGTTCTTAATCTTTGGGAAGAGAGTTTCATGGACTGTTTTAGTCATGAGAAGTTGTTGCCGTTTTTTAATTGTTCTTGCTATATTAACTTACTGTTTTACTATACTTTGTTTCTCTGCTCATTTCCAATTTGTTTGTCACTAAAGGAAAAAACCCCTTTTAAGCTCAGTTTATCAAGTGTTACATATTCTTTAACATATTTATTTCTATAATTGTGCAGTTAATGTCAGTAGAAAATTGGTCCAGTGAATGGTGCCTTTTGTAAGTAGAGTTTGGGAAGTTTTGTTTTTCTGTTGGCAGATTGCTATGACATTTCCAGAATTTTACAGTGCAGTTCATAATATTTGTATGCATTTTTAGATTGAAATGGGTGCCACGGATTGTGCTCTCCCAATGATATGGGCTGAAAAGACTAACACAGCTGCTGATGTCTTTATTGTTTATACTGATAATGAAACATACTTTGGAGATATTCATCCTGCAGTTGCTTTGAGGAAATATAGAGAGGTAAATATTCTTTCCTAAAATGATACTGAGCCAATAGTTAATGAAAATGGTGTTCAGAGGATTCTTTTAAAGAGAGGAATATTTGTGATTTATGTAAATGTATTAGGCTTTATATTTCTGAAAAAGTATTAGAGTCTGTATACACTGAGGCAGAAATTAACAGCACTACTTACAAACAAACATATTTTTAAAAAACAATAAGGACTGGAATTACTTGCACGTGATTTTCCATTATCAGTATTGATGGCCTGATATTAATATCCTGCATTTAAGTTTTTGTAACAATAGTTAATGTATGTAGTATTCAGTGAATTCATAAACTCCTACTGCTACATGCTGAGTTCCTTTTTGCAGTGGGGATTCTCTACAATGCAAAACAAGTGAAATTCCGGTTTTCCTCCCTGCTCTTGCAGTGGAACTGAATGTGTTAGCAGAGCACAGAGCAATATACAAATAGCCACCGGAGTGAAATTATGGGAGACTGCAAAGAAAGTAGTGCCACAGGAATGCAAATCCATTGAAATCGGAGTTTATTTTCCTTCCAGAAGGGAGGCTACTGAAGTTATGAGCTCTGCATGCTACTAGTGCTCAGCAGTTCTGCTGATCTCATGAGATCTGACAGTTTTCTCCACCTGATCCCACTCAGTGACATTTCACTTAAAATGAATTGAAATTAAAGAATAACTTTTGTAAACATATTCCCGTGCAACAAAACTTCATTCAAATTCTGAACATAATTTTTTGATATTCCACATTACATACCGTATACCTTTGTCATTTTAACACCTTGTGCTTTTATGCCACTGTTACACATAAGGGTGTAAAAATGTTTTACAAACACAGATATATTAGGAGTTACTCTCTATATCCTTGTTAAGTAACCATCACTCTCTTTCATGCAGGTGTGTGAAACTGAGATGGGTATTTTGAACAACCTGCCCAAACTAATTTAGGATGCTGGTGGGAAAGGACAAATTTGTGGCTCCCGGAGTTATTTTTTTAAGACATAAATTTGTTCTTGCCCACTTGATATGACGGTCATGACTGATGATAATAGACCCTTAAACATTTACATTTTGTTTAGACTGTATTTTATTTCTACATTAGATGGCCTGCTTAGAAGTACTTTTATAAGGTTTATACCTATCTATATGCCTTCTGTGGTATTTAAAGGCAACATATTGCAGTTACCTCAGTTTTATTGATATCAGACTGAGGTCTGGTTTAAAAAAATACCAAGGGCCAGATTTTGAACTCTTTGCTGGGGGAATCTCTAGCTTTCATCAGTGATCTCAGCTTTGCTGGTGTAAGGACAACATAACTGATTTCCAGATAATTATTAATTTGCTGTGTAGGTGTACATTCTCAAAGTGTTTTATTTGCTTTCCTTTCTGCCTCTAGAAGATGAACATTCCAGCAAAACTGATCGTTTGTGGAATGACATCAAATGGTTTTACCATCGCAGATCCAGATGATAGAGGCATGTTGGACATATGTGGCTTTGATGCAGGAGCTCTTGAAGTTATTCGAAACTTCACTTTAGATTTGATATAATTCCTGGATACCTATTACCAGTGGGTCCATTGCTGGCAATAGATTTCGCCCTGGGAACTACCAGCCAAATGAACTGTACTAGAAGATGGTACATGATTCATGTATAAGAATGATGTTGCCTTCTAAAACAGAAATCAAAAAAAGCATACAAGAATTTTCTTTTTTTTCTGTTGCATATAAGTTAAAAATAACTACACAAATCCTGCTAATACTAGCTACTGGGGTACATAGTATATGATTTAATTACTTTATAGTTTGCCAGTACTAACATGTTTTTCTGTCCTTGTAGACCATTTTTCTTTGTAAGAATAAATTGGTGAGGACACTACTGGTATTGCTGGGTTCAAGGAGGAAGGAGAAGTAGCTTGTTTTGATGGCTCTTGTAAAGGTGTCTGTTTAATGAGGGGTTTTTCATGTTTGTATTTGAAAAAATTAAGATGCAACATCTCTATTCAATTTTGCAAAAGAAATATTTTCTGAGCACACTTGACCATGTTACTGTGATTTGAGTACAAAAATACTTGTCAAATTTTATATGGACAAAGTAAAAGTGACAATTTTGATTTATCTTTTCTAAATAGATTGTGATTTTTGATCTTCTAGAATGAAATCTGTAACTATCTGGTAAATTGAAAGGCAGTGCTATGGATTGCAAAATTAATTAACACTGTTGTAAAATTGGCATGCTTTGCAGGAAATAGTACAAACCCTTGGTAGTAGAGAAAAGGTCCCTGAAGTTGTTTAGGTTGCTCATCTGATGTGAATGTGCTGAAGTTTCGGCAGTTTCTTAGTGACAAAGATGGACAGAGACCCTAGAATTAGCATTACCCTGAAGTGTGATCATAATGATCAAAACGAACTTCACTGCATGTCTTTCTTCCTCTTCTCTCCCACCCCCTACAAATGTGTTGATGCTACAGAAATAATCATCTTGAATAGTGCTTTGCAATATTTAAAAGTGACCTTTCTTCTATGATATTTACTGATTAGATTGACTCAGTCTAACTTTTTAAAAGTTTCACTTCTTAGTGACCGATTCTGAGACTTCTGCATTATATAGCTGCCTTGTTCACAATTCTGAAGTCTGTCTTGTTTAGAAATTTGATTGCCAACTAGATTTTTAAACTTTCTTGGGTTAAGAAACATGTAAGGGAGACAATAACTGAGAATGTCCCAACTCTGTCTTAGAGGAGGAATGAATAATGTGTGCATAAATGTAATGAAATGTTTTTTTTGATGTCACATACTAAGATACATACGGGATTTAGTCATAGTTTTACACTTTCCCCTAAATTGTATGACCATGTTTCCTACTAAGGGTGATTGTTTTAAAAGCTGAATTTGTATTTAATCTGAAAATTATTGCAGTTTATAAAAATAATTTAATTATAATAAATACTACATCAAACTTTGTTGCTGTGCTACAAAACATGCTCTTAAATGTAAAACATGTTGCAGTTTAATAGTAAATTAAATTCTTGTTGCTTAACTCATTTTCATATGTTTAAAATATAAAGAAATGAGGGTTAAAAATAGTGTTTTGCAGGGTGAGCTGTCTTTCATCTTAAGATATTATTTAACATTTATAGCTACATGCCCCATGCTTAGTGCTTCAGTTTGTGAGATGTCACTGAAGACATCAAACCCCACCTATTAATATGCTTGACGTGGGATAAATCGGGATGGTGAGGAAACCCACTGGCATGAATTTGTACACGCCCATTGCCTGAGCTGTTTTTAAAATAATGGTATTTTGAAGAACTGCCAGTTGAAACAGTGGCTTTCCATCAAAGTGAATGAGTTTTTGTAGATTATCAATTAGTAATGCCATAGGGATGGGATACAATTTATAGAATGCAGGACCACTGCTCATTAGATTACATGTAAACACCCCCCCCCAAAAAAAAGAACAAAAGAAACCCCCCCCCGTTACCTACATAGAAGGTCAACGGTTGAACTAACAGTTCAGTGCAGTTCTTTTGCAAACCTGTGATAACTAAAAAGATTTGACTGAACTAATGGCTTTAGTTACAGATGAAGAGTAAAGAATTAACTGATTCGGAATATTTGAAAATAGTCCAATTATGGAATACAAACCCTTGGATTAGACACGCCGTGTCAAGATAAATTTTCAATATAGCTGATAAGAAATTCAATTACACTATGACTATTATTATTATATTTTGGAGAGAGCTGTACGACATTCCGGGTCATAGTAATGCAAAACATGGTGACTAGATGGAGTGAATAATATGATCCTAAGCTTGTTTTCTCTATTTAAAAGATGCAAATATAATACATTACTTGATTTTTACTTGGTGTCGATTGCTGTGACATGGAACAAACTGCTACAAATAGGACCAGATTGCTCCCTATATCCTACTTTTGGCAAAAGAGCAGGGGTGAGGAGGTTTATTGCTTCCTTCCATGGAAATGGTAAGGTTTTGTATAGCAACACACACCTTTTGGAACCATTTAGACACTGGGGCTGCTTACAGGCATGAAAAATGAAACAAAACTGAACTGCCACTTTACTTTACTTTAAAGCGCAGCATGTGCCCAGAAGAGGCAATGTGTTTGTTGGACCTGGCTTACCCAATGGCTGTATAGATCGGGTGCTTCAGCAGGGCTTTTTGGCACTTCTCTCTAAGAGCTGCTTGAATCAGCTTTCACATAAAAACACCAAAAAACCCCACTGAAGCACCCGATTTATACAAGTGCTGTGGAGCAGGGTCAAACAAACATACTTCCTCTTCTGGTAACGCTCTTTTTTTTTATTATTCATGTCTGTCAGTGCCCTGGATGAAGCAGGTTAGAGTTGAAATGGTTTTGCTACGTTTGTATCATTCTCTCTTTGTTCAAGTGGAAGAATCAAAATGTAGCAGCAGCTGCCTCTGTGAAAGGGCTGCATATCTGTCCCTGTGCCAGTCATCCTCCGTTTCCCACCCACTTCTTCCCCCACCCAGGAGATTGCTTGAGATCCACAGACACCATGCCTCTGGTAGGAGCTGGGAAACAATGCAGAGAGGCTGGTGTTAGGTGAACTCGCTTCCCTCCCCTACGCTCACCCCAACATTTCTGTAGCAAAAGAGGCAAAATTGAAGCAAATGCTGGCAGCACATGTACTTAGTTCCTTCCCTCTTCCATAGTTTGGGACCCTCAAAACTGGGGGCATAGGAGAATGAAGCTATATATTCCTAGGATCACTACTACTCATTTTGTTGGCCAGTTTTCTTTTAGGGGACAACCAGCCTATGGAACAAAACAACATTTCTATCATTACCTTCTTTAGTAATATGTCCAGGTACCTAAGAATTTATATTCTGCAGAATGAGTAGATCCAGGTAACTTGCACAGTAGGGTGTGGGTGTGTATGTAATTAATTTAGTGGTTAAAATATAAAAAATGTAAACAAAATATGTGAACTAAAGGCACAATTAGAATCATATTACTTAAGAGAAAACTACTGAATTGTCTTTTCACCAAGAGGTTAATACTGTATCATTTTTGGAGTGGTGGAACATTTTGTTTGTTTGCCTAAAGGCAGAACAAAGTGCAGATTTATAACAATGCAGTGAGATACATAAGAGTAAGAGGTTAATAAGAGTTAGTTGAAGTTAAGTTCAAGGTTATTGTGGGAGGGGGTTCCCTGTCCAAAGCCAAAATATCTTGATGCTTGTAGTAGGCCAGATACATTGGTTTGATTTCCTGCTGTCTATTACATGATTATTTTCAGTTGTTCTCAGTCTCCACTCGCTGGTCCTAGATTTATTGCACTACTATTTTACAAAGGATATCACAGCAAAAGTCTTGTGTCTTGAGAGGGGAAAAGAAGAAAGAAGCATACTAAACTGGTATAATATCAAGAGCTTCTGGATGAGGAAAAGAACCTTATCTATGGATCCATTACTGTTTTGAAGCATTTAAAACTTCTGGAAATAATCACGAATAAAACCCCGTGGGCAGCTCTTAAAAGAAAATTTAGGGATTAAAACCCCACAACATTATTTTCTAACAGCATTTCAGTTCCCTTTGTTTAATCTGTAAATGGATTTAAGATTTAAAAAACAGCTTGGTCAAAAATTGAGAATTTGTGCAAGGAAGGGTTGAAGCTTTAACAGAAAGAATATGAGATACATAAACATGTAACAAAATGTAAGCAGTATTGCTGGTTACCCAAGCTCCTGAGAGGAAATTGGCCATCTGAAAATAACTATTCAGGGATGTAATGAGGGCAGTCTGATAAAAGTTCAGTAGTCCTAATAGGCCCCTTGGTGTCTAAAACAGCTCGTAAGTCCAGGTTGTAGATATAACCCATGAACGTCAAGCCTATAAACTGGCGTAGTCTTAAAAATGCCCTACAATACAAACCATCTACTAGTGTCGATTTAAAATATACGCATACTTTTTCTGGTCAGGCTTTAGTCTCAATGGCAGTGGCTTTGACTTACCTAGGTAAGGTAGGTATGGAGCTGGCTCCTGTCAGTTCAAACTGACTGATTCTGATTTGAAAGCACTGATAAAGAAATACATAACCCTATAGCACTGCTTACAGAATCACTTCTTTTAGAGAAGAACCACACCATACATGCCATATCATGTTTAGATTGTATGAGCATAAGCAGGCTTTATGCCATCCAAAAATATGGGCGCTTTTTGCTGCTGTTACTTTCTATAGAATAATACAAAATTATATGAGAAAAGATCTTTGAAAGAAAAAGCCTTATTCTGGTAATAATGGGATAATTAACCCTTCAAATGCCTTAACACATCTTTCCTTGGTATATGGGCACTTACTGGTATCTCTAGTGTGTTTCTGAAATATTGATGGTATTTTGCCTTAAGCAACAATGCCCTGCTAACCTTGGAGTATAGAACTGAAGGAGTTTTGGAGGAGGCTTGAGGTTTTTATCTTTTTATAGGAAACAAAAGGAAAGGAGGAGTCTTTAAAAACTCCTTTGCAAACTAGTTTTTCTTTCACATTCTACAAAGATATACTAGTCTTCACAATCTATGGGGAAAAATAAAGAAATTTAAACAAAAAATTAAAAAATCAAGCATTTGTGCAAAATTTATTTAGTATAATATTTAGTGTGAGGGATACATTTGTGTGTGCTGAACTGAATGGATGTGTCTGTAAACAGCAGTGAAGAACTTAGCAAAAATGTAGTAAACTTTGCAATAATTTTTAAATACAGGTGAGGTCAATACGTTAAATCTTTACATGCATTTAAACATGCACTGTGCCTTTGAGAAACTGAGGGACTCATGGAGTATGGAGGTGGAGGGGATGGAAGATGGTGTATCAAACAAAAGCTCTGCAAACTAGGCAACTCAGGCTGATTTCTTCTTTCTTTTTTCATTTTCAAATTAAAATGGTGAGAATAAATGTGCAGGTGTTTAAATCCTTTGTATTTTTTTTGATAATCCTATTGTTTTATGATCTGAAGAGAATTTGTTAGGTTGGAATTGTTTCCACTGGACTTGTGGCATCTAGAACAGTGGGCCTTCACTAAGATCATTGGGCACTTCTTTACTACAACTAGTAAGTAAACCATCAGGGAAAGGCTTTTTATTCTAAACAGTACATCTTTAACCACTTAATGATCCCTTCTGGGATATACCTTCCTGTTTGCATGTGAACTTTCCTGAAATACTGCAGGGTCTTGGCATTACCAAAACCCTGACCATAGATGTACGTTATATTGAAATTATTGGTTTTTAAACATTTCCCTGCAAGGGAAACAATGAGTGAATTGCATTATGACTGTAGACTTTGAATGAAGATTAAATAAACTATGCATATCACACACTTTTGTTTGCTTTCCAGCAGTTTCATAATGGTGTTTTATTAATTTCATAGTACACACATCTCCTACTGTATTTTTGTGCAAGAAAACAATTTTGTTCCTGGAGTAGCCTTTTATGTACCTAGAAAAAGGTGTATAGTTGTTTTCTAGGCCAAAGCTAGAAAACAGACTAGAGCCACAGAGATTCAACACTTGTCCCTTCAGACTGTCCCATAGAGTCAAAGGAGTGTCTCTTTCATTTTTCTTAATCCTTTGATGTGAATCCTGAAAAGAGGGCAGTGGTGGAGAGGATTTAGAGATGACGGGGATCCTGGCTTTCTGTTTAAAACACAAATTTTCTGATTTTAAACTCCCCAAAGAATGCAATTAAGATGAAACACCACTATATATGAGTATCAATTGGACACAATTTTGTTGATATTTTTATCATTTTAAAGCCCTTTGGGAGCCTACCAGTACCTCAGTCTTTATAATAAAATTAATTTTAAGTACCTATACAGTTTGGTATTTGATTTGGGGTTTTTTTTATCATGGAAAAATCAGAGCTCCCCCTGCACCCTTTGTTTATCAGGATGCATGTCCAGGTCTCTCACTCCCCAGCCCTTCCAGAAGGGGCTCCCAGCTACCACAGCTATCGAGCCAGGGACCTGGGTCCGCAGCACCCAAGCCCCAGCTGCTACCTGTAGGAGGCAGCGGCAGCAGAGGAGGGCCTGGAATGTCTTCCTCCACAGGTGGCACAACTGGAACAAGGCCCACAGTGGTGGGGATGCTGGGGCAGGTGCAGGTGGCCCACTGGGCTTGGGCTGTCTGCTCTGCTGCTCTCCCCACAGACCTATGGGAACTAGCAGGCAGCACCCAGCAGGGCCAGGTGGGGAAGCTCAGTGCCACTGCTGTAAGCCCTGCACCATCATGCAAGGCACCCCCTGCCCACCTGGCAACAGTGAGGGATACAACTCCACACTGTTGCCCCTGCTGCTGCCAGGCAGGCAGGGAGTACTTCACCATATGGGCATGGGGCTTCCAATGGCAAGGAGCTTCCTGCCCTGCCACACTGGGGTCCCCCCTACTGAACAGTGGAGGTCCCAGGGGGAAGGCAGCAGGGCATGAAGCCCAAGCCCACAGTGGGCAATCCACCCTGCCCTGAGCACAAATCCAGGTGGCATTTGCACGCCCCTGCCCCGCCCCCCACAGGAGTGCACACAGCGGCAGGAAGCCAGCTCCACCCCCATTAATGAGCTACTTGTGGCTCCATCCCACTCCCCGCCTGGTCCCTGGGGCCATGCTTTCTGGCTGCAGGATCCAAGTCCCACACACTGGGCTGGGCAGCAGCCCCAGCCCTGCCCAACTCCCTCCCTCCTTCTAGGGGCCTCACTTGTGCACCCCCTGACAGCCAGCACTCCCTGCTTAGGCGGCAGGTAGAGGGGGCAGGTAGGAGCACCGGTGCTCCCACCCGCTGTAAGCACAAGCCAGGGAGTGGGGGCACCAGGAAAAGCGCCGCTAGCACTTCTGGGTGTCCACTCCCGGTTGGTGCGATCAGCCGTAAGGGGGACTCCCGCCTCCCCGTCAGTGCTGTTGGCAGTGGGGGGACAGCCCCCCACCCTGGTCACTGACTGGCTGCTGGGGGGCGGGGCATGTGCCCCCCAGACTCAAGAGGAACCAATTGCCTATGCTGACCACCCTTCTCTCACTCCCTCCAGCCCCTTGCAGGCTAGAACTCTCAAGGAGAGCTCTTTTCAAAAGTGAAAAATCTGTATGCTTCTCTATTAAAATAGAACCTCCCCCCCCCCAACAAAAGAAAAAAGTGTTTTTCTTGGGTAAGGGGGGGGGAAAACAGCATTTCTCCCCCCTTTTTTATGGGAAGCAGAAAACCTGGATCCCTGGAGTTAAGGGATGGAGATATGTCTTTATCTTTGCCCAAGAGACTTAACAAACATAACCAATGAAGGGAGCACATCCACTATAAAGACAAGGCCTTGCTGTAGTACAGAGAAAATAGCATTTCTGTGGGGTGGGATCAGAGGGGGTAGAAATGGGTTGCCTTTAAGGATGTCTTGAAGTTTAAGTCTTCCTCCCACCTCCACCTCAAATTATAAATACAGATTTAGGAAGTGTATTGGAGATGGAATACCCTTGTGGGGAACCCTCTCTAGATTTAAAGGAGCATCTGGCAGTTATCTAAACCTCTACCATTTAAATATACGTTAGGAAAAAACCTATACTTGGAGCAGCTGAAATGCAGCGTCACTATTTTGAAAATACAGTTTAATCCATTAAGGAACAGGATCATGTGACATAGCTGCCTGAGATACCAAGAGACTTAAGGGATGGAGGAGGTCCATTCCAGTCCCGTTCTATGTACTCAACATCTTATCGTTTGCCAGAATATATACAGAATAGTCTAACAATCCCCATAGTGTATAACTGTCTTTCAGCAAATGAAATTCTAGCTACCATGGTGAGAGATCCTGTAATACTACCTTCATTCTTTGCAGATAATATTTAGAATGGTTTGTTTCTTCAGAAAGAGCAAAAAAAAAAAGGTGAAATTAAGATCAGTAATTCAGGTTACATTTTCTGTAAGACTTATAACTAGCAATGTTTTCTTTTAAAAGGTAACTACAAACTATAGAGATAAATGGTTAATTTTAAAGAAATGCACGTCTTTAGATATATGAAAACTTCATAAGGCTTCCAAACTACATTAGTTTAACTCCCATAGAAACACCAGTATCTTATTTTGGCTGACATGCTAGAAATCTGTAACACAAAATAATTTGCTATACACGCACATTAGAAAGTGCATTGAATACTCCTGACAGCTCCTTAACTTTCGTAACTTGACTGTCCTATGGAGGAGATCTGAGGCTCTCTCCCTAGTGTATTGATTTATTTGAAAACCTTCAACAGAATGGAATATTAAGGAGCCAGTAGTCTCTCCTACTCGGAGTGGCTTGTCTTTGTAAGCGTTTAGGCACAAGCATGTGAAATGTCTGGTGCCTTCTCCTTAAATATATCACAGGAAGTTGCTCACTGAAGTCTAACTTGAGAAGCATCTCATCAAGCCTGGAAATGAGCTGCCATCAGCAGCATTAGACTGGGAGTTGCTCCCTGCCACCAGTCTTAGACTGGAAACACTCTTTGGAGTGTGATTGGCTGTGCTGTGATATGTCTGGAAGCTGGCTTCCAGAGGCTATACCTTTATCTACATTAGTACAATATTTTAGAGATTAGGATATAATCTATATGAAAACAGCTGTTTCCAATTTGATTTGAGACTATATACACATCACTAAAAATCCGTGTTTGCAGCTGATCAAATTGCCTTTAATAAG
Source organism: Crocodylus siamensis (assembly GCF_052110815.1). Lineage (NCBI taxonomy): Eukaryota > Metazoa > Chordata > Crocodylia > Crocodylidae > Crocodylus > Crocodylus siamensis. The sequence goes on from NC_143399.1 coordinate 60,588,319, forward strand.
ACTAAAACTGCATGTTACAAACACTAAAAACAATGGAATTAAAAAGGAAGAAAGTCACACAGTAATGGAAGGACTAATATGTGCAGTAATATTTCAGCATGCTGCTCTTTACTGTCTCCAATGTGATACATTTAAAATACAGAAGAATCTCATATTATCACTGACTTGATTTTAGACAAAACATTTGGAAAAAAAATTTTCAACTCAATTACAGTAAAACTAGCTAGAGAGTGTATCAAACTAACCTGAACTACAGCTTACTGGAACTTTCAAAATCTTGTAAGAATCTATAGAAATGAATGGGTGCTTTGCAGAGGATGAGCAGTTCCAGTTTAACAGGTTATGTTTGTTACCAATTTCACATAACTTTGTGTAGCAATGTGGTATCAAAGATCTGGCCTGTGGGCTGCATTCAGCCCACTTAGCCTCACTGTCTGGCCCCTGGTGCTGTCAGTGGGTCTTGGAGCTGACCTACATGCTGCACATACTGCACACTAGATCAACCCCTGCATTGCGCATGGCTCCTACTCTAGCTGATGTGAGACTGGGCCGTTCATGACACCTACTCCATATAGCATCCACCCTGGCCAGTCCAGCATCGCCTACATGTGGTATCTGTCTTGGCCCATCTGACCCATGAACAATCTCTGCCACTGATCCGATCACTAGGCCCAGATGAGTTTGACACCCCGATATAACATTTTCTAGCTTACTTAGTATTCAGTGCTTACATAGTCTTTTATACCTTCAAAATTCTGGCATTAAAAAAAACCCAAAAACAAACAAACAAACCACTGGTTAACATATACTGGGGGTTTTACCATGGTATTTGGTGAAGCTAGAGCAAGAAAGTTAGAAGACTTACCCATGCCCATAAAATGTGTGCCAAAGAGGATTTACAGCTCAGGAAACCTTTATTTCAAAGTCCTGTTTCTTCCAGTACACAGCTGGCCAAGCTTGATATGATCAAGTCTAGACACCTGAAAACTGGAATTTAAGTCCATCTTTAAGCTCCAAGATCAATGGCCTGATTTTCAACCATGATGAGTCTCAGCTGTTCTGATGGTTTCTTCGTTAGGGGCCTAAACATGTTTTATAGATGTTTTTCTTCTAGATACAGGACACCTTTGAAAGCAAAGCTAAAGTAGACTACATGGCTGTTCAGAATTTTCTGTTCTTCTCATTTGACATTGATGGACTAGTGGAAGTAACTTCCCCTCCTGGTGAAGCCTCTGAGTATCAGTAGCACCGCCAATACAAGACCCATTGACAAACACTCTTGGAACCTGTTAATACAAAAAAAGAAGAGAGTATGCTTAAGCCTACTAATGAAAAATATACAAAATTCCTAGTCTTATACTTCATGTTAACCTGTAACATTAGCACTTCTAACAAACTTCCATAAAGAGCATCCTGCAATGTTTCAATGTTTCCCTTTTCTTCAAAAGATGGTGTCACTGCAGATAGTTTTGGAATAATCAGAGAAAAAGGCGATTCAGAAGAAATTACAGAGATGTGTCACATAAGCAGAATACAAGTACTAAAATTCTCAAAACGTGGGAATAAAATCTTGCAAATGGGTCATGGCTCCAAGTGTTTTTAATTGTGTGTCTATGGCTTAAAAAGTCTTTATGAAGTACCAGTCAAAAGACAGTGTTACTAACAGCACAGTAAGTTACGATACCATGGGGTTTCACGTCAGTATCACAAAGAAGAAGAGAGATGAGAGATCCTCAGTTTAACTGGGAGCTAATTTCAAGGTTTAACCTTGCTTGGTAAGCAAGTTCTGGTGAGGTCACAGTCAATGGAGTACAGTTTGTGTGTGTGGCTTTCATTATACCAGAGAAGATATACTCACTGTCTTGACACCAGTCATGTGTTGAAGGACATCTTGCAACTGACTTCCATTCCTTTGCATGTCTAGTTCTACTGCTGTGTAATTTACATTCATATCCTGAAACAGCTTCTTTGCCATTTTGCAATAAGAACACCTTGTTTTAGAGAAAATCACCACACAGTTGTCTGAAATAGTTTCCTGTATATTTAAAAAAAAGTTTGAGTCAATTAACTGTTTTTTAAATAATCACTAATTAACAATCAACACTTTCTTAAAGATAGTTAGAAGTTTTATTGTTCACTTAAGGCAACAAATTATAGAGATCAGTAACTTCCATCTTATGTGTTCCAAGAATTCTAGGATAGGAGCCATTTTCCTTTAAATGCACATGGTTACACAATACCATGCATTTTTACTTCTCACGGATGTTTTTCAACTAGTGGGATGGAAAGGGGAAGAACGCTGCTGAAGCTTTCCCAGCAAACAGCATTGCAGAACTCATCTTGGATTCATGTGCGTCTTCAAATACGTAGATACTGATAAGATGAAATAACCCCTCCATGATGGCCAGGAGGTATAGCAGGCACCCTAGTACAAACTTGACAAACCCCAGCACCAAAATCTGTACGTCTAAGAAAACCAAGGCAGCAAGCTTAAGGTACATTCTGTCTCCTGACTCCAGCTGCCAGCTGGACTCCACAGCTGAAGCAGTGGAAGTCTCCTACTTTTAATTCTCTTGACCATAAGGGATTAATACCCAAGATAATATTATTTAATGTTTATGCCAGTGCTGAACTTAAAATACTTAGGATTGAGAACCCAGCCGAAGTCATCAAAATACAGGATGGGGGTTCAGCAATGCAATCTACATTATGTACTAAGTTTATGAATATTCAATATGGAGACATATTAAAAACAATTCTTCAATTGATTAAAAAAAGGGCAGTTATTAACTTACACAAGCAGATTTTTTTCCTACATGCCAGAAAGAATTCTCCTTGCTAAATAACAAATATTTAGCTCCTCAGTTTACCTGGATCTGGTTCAAAGTAGCATCATTAGACAATCGTGTGGAAGTAGGAGGGCTATTCTCCATTCTGAGGAAAAAAAAAAAAAAAAGACTAAGCATTTAAACGCTCTAAATAAAGCCACTCATTTTTATGGTTCACAAGTTATATTAACAGGATACTAATGACTGGTGTCAAATCAACATTTTCTAATATGCCCCTGCCCCCTCCCATTAAAATCTGCATGCTAATTTCTGAAGTCTGGCTCAAGACTATAAACTATTTGGGACACAGACTCTTAATCTGTGCTCTTTCGGCTGGTCTAGCGCTCAGGTTTATGTACTTGCAAAGCGAGCAAAATAAAGGAGTGAACCTGTTTGGGACTTTTATAAAAGGTCAGCTATGGCCCTAGCTGCAATCAGTGTATACTGCAATGTTAAAAAAACTTGCCACATCTAACGGTAGTAACATTCCAGAAAACACTAAAACATACTGCATGTGCCCCAGGATTTCAGAAGAGTGACAGCTTTCCCATCGGACCCCACACACCCAGCCATGCCTCATCATTTTGCTTCTGCAGACTAACACCTATACGGCCAAAGCTCAGCAGGAAAAACATGACAGAAGAATACCTTAAAAAATGACACTTCCAAGCCTCCTTTGCCCTATGGGTACATAAAGGCATAAAGTCACAAAGAAGTAGGGCTGGAAGGGACCCCCAGTGGTCATCTACTCCACCCCCTGCCTGAGGCAGGATCATCCCTGTCCAAACCTTCCCGTACAAATCATAATGTGAACTACACAAGCCCACTGTCAAGCCTGACACAGCACAGAGCTAACACCCGAACCTGCCTCAGGTAAAGCAGGGGGATCAGGGCAGCCAACATCTTGCTTCTGTAAAAGAGACCCCAGGAAGAGGGTCGTACTCCCAGTTAAGGAGAAAGGTAAAAAAAAAAAGTGCCCATGTCTATATGAGTCAGAGCATGGCCCCAAATACGGTGATCGCAAGACCCTCTAGCTTTGGCCCCAGCAGGAGCCTTGGCATGCCCACAAGCACACCGCAGGAGCCCTCGGCCCACCCATGGGCACCCCCACCCGGCGCACACCAGGAGCCCAGGCACCCCATGGCCACACCCCAAGCAGATGCAAACAGCAGCAAGAGTCATCTGTGGCCTTTTTCTTAGAAGCAGGTCCGGACTCCCGCTGCCAGCTGCTTTGCAAGCCCATGACTATGAAGCGCTGCGGCCGGCGGGGCCCGTGGGAGCAGCCGGAATGAAGCCCGAGACGAGCTGCCTTTTACCCCGGAGCAAGTGTCGGGCCGGGCCGGGCCGTGCACTGAGCCCGAGGACGCTCCGGGCCCGGGCGCCGCTGCAGGAGCCAGCCGGGCCCCCCGCGCCGCACTGACTTCAGCAGGGCGGCCGCGCGCAAAGCCATGGCTCCGCCTGCGGGAGAGGCCGAGCGCCCCGCCCCGGGGCAGTCCTCACCGCGGTCCGCTCCGGAATGCAGGACCCACCAGAGCGCGGGCTGCCCTGGGCGCTGCCTGCTCCGACCGCGCTCGCTGCTGCTTGGTGGGGGCGGCTCCGCTCCCACTTGCCTCGCTTCCTGACGCCTAAACAGGGATCGCTGCCTGTCAGGGGGTGCACTCCCACTCCTGTGCACCCGCTACGCAAAACCGCGGCTCCGGGCAGATCTATTGGGCATCTCCTCGGACTTACTCGAGGGTCAGTGGGCACTGTCCCATGTCTTCTACTCAGCACCCGGTGCACTCATTTTAAACCTCTGATTTTTCACTCCCTTCCCTATTTTGTCTTTTTGTTGTCCCAAGTGATCAGTGATGTGCCCCACCCCCGTGTGCAGGGGGGCTTATAGTCTACTTGGTGGACTTTGGCCCACATTTTGGAAGACCATGTCAAAAGGCCTGACTGGTGGGAGAACATAACACATGGGGGCTTAGCACAGGGGTAGGAAAAATATGGCCCACGGCCCGGATCCAGTCCAAAGGGACTTTATCCCAAACGCCATCCAGCCCGTCGTGCATCACGCCACTCCCAGGTGCACAGCGAGGTTGGGGTGGCTCCACAGCTGGGCTCCATTTCTAGGCAGCCCAGGGGGCAGTAGCTCCTTCCAGCTGCAGCCCCATGGATATTGGCAGGGACCTAGGTGCACAGTCCCAGTCTGGGCCAGGTTCGCATCTGCTCCAGACCTGCCCTGACCAGCGCAAACAGGGTTGTGGGACCCAAACGCAGAGGCCTGATTTAGGGGCCACCTCGTGCCTGCTCTGGACCCACCTGCGCATCATGAGCTGCTGCAGTGGTGGCAAGGCAGAAGATACTGGTGCGCATGGGGGAAGAGCGGCCACCTCCCCCTCACTGATGCCAGGCCCTTCTTGCTGCAGCCACCGGGAGTCTGTTCCCAGGCTGTCCTGCGGCTCCTCTCCTACCGTCAGCACCACCGCTGGCACTGCCTCTAGGGCACCCAGCAAGGCAGCAGTAGCAACACAGGAGCTTCAGAGCAGCCTGGGTGCAGGCTCCAGCCAGCCGCAAGAAGGGCCCAACAGCAGTGAAGGGGAGGTGGCCGCTTTCCCCCTGAGCCGAGCAGCAGCTTCTGCCTGCCCGCTGCTGCTGCTGCTGCTACTGCTCATCATGGGCAGGCTGATTCAGAGTGTGCGTGGGGTAAGTCGGGATCAGGGCTGTGTGTGTGAGTCCCAGCTGGTCCCAAGTTGGTCCACTTTGGCTGGGGTGAGTCCAGAGTGGGTGTGGGGCAGATTGGGGCCAGGGTTCTGCATGCAGCTACTGCTGTTGGCAGTGAGGAGGAGCCACAGAGGACATGGGCTCTGGGTTTGGAGAGCTGTTGTGTGGGAGGGGTGCAAACTGGCTTGCAACAGCTTCCTAAAACTGCCTATGTGGCCCACAGGACCAAATAATATCCCACCCTGGCTTAGCATCAGTTAGGAACCCAAGAGTGTTTTCAGAATTGGGTTGTCCAGTATTAGGTATGTAATTCTGACAGAAGGAGACAGTGCCATGGCGGTGAACTCCTCCGAGTGCTTTCCACTGTCTTGCCTGGATTCTTCTAGCTCTTCTTCATCTCTGAGCTGATCTCACCTCAGCACTGGGGCTTGCTGGTGGCAGGAGTAGCAGCAGGCCAGACTGAGAGAGTCTGCAGAGCACACTGTGTTGTGTGCACACGGGCCTGCTGACTGCATACCTTCAGCACTGGAAGATTTTTGCTGTTCAGGCGTTTCTACATAGGTGTTTCTAATAGGAAAACAAACCTAGATCATTTGAATATGTGTAGACAGCCAATGTGTGCTGTTTTGTAATATGTGCACACTTTATCTATACATTTCGGATCTCTTTTCTAACAAAAGATATTCATATTTTTACAAACACTCTGAGCCTGCCAGTCTGGCTGTATATTAGAATCAAATTAGTTCAGCAGACTTCCATGACCTCTCTAAACTTAGTGGCCCAGCTTCTTAATCATCCTCAGCAAACTGGTCAGTGATCCTAGAATTCTTTTAGCTGAAATATGATAACTGAATTATTTATATTATCTTGTTCTCAGTTTCCCAAAACAAATTAATAATATTTTCCAGTATGCTAGTGTTTATAAAAAATCATAAGATACTGCACTCTCAGTGTGATATTTAGTGATTATAAACATTAGAAGTAATATACATATTAATTTTACATATCATGAACATGACATGCTAGACTATACAACTATATAATGTTCATAGAATAGAGTTAAAACAACATAATACTATATGCAGTACTTGGCAAGATACTTTCTTAATAGAGATCATTTATTCCGTGCTGAAAGTATTTACAGGTTCTTTTATCTAAATGCCAAGTTCAGAGAATTATGATATTTTAAAAGTATACATAAAGGTTCTAGTTTAATTTTTGGCTGGAAATTATTCTGTTTGTATTTGTGTCCTAAAGACATCATCTTGCAACAAATATGATTTTATTGGCTGTTGGCCCAACTTATTAGCAGCAAAACATTATCTACAGTCTAAGCAGAGGAATAAAGGTACTGGCATTCATGCAGAAGAGATGAAACATAAAAATAGAGGCATGACTGAAAAAGCCCTTTCAGACTAAGGCATTTAATATGAAATATGGTTTGATCCTGTTCCTTGTGATAAAATTGATAAGAATTAAGTATCTACTGATATATCTACTAATACTACATGAAAATAGTCCTGTTCTAAAATCTGTCAACAGACCTTGACTTAGTAATAAGTTGTCCAAGTTGATAGCTTTGTAACATCGTTGTATACACAAATTGCAGGAATCTACTTTATAACCTCCTATTTCTATAGTTTTTATTTGTTGTTTTTTTCAAAAACAAAACAATGAATGGTAAGTTTTCTTTGAACCTCAAATTGCTATAGTGGATGATTTAGGGACAAGCATTGCTTATTTAAAGAAATCAGACCTTAAGCAGCAGTTCTTAACCTTTTTAAATTCACCTCTTGTTAGACTTAAGACGCACCTGAAAATTACCAGCCCTTAATTTTCACTGTTATTTATTTTTGCTATGGAAAAAGAGAAATTCTGTTGCAAAGAACTCAGAAAGATTACAGCAGGTCAAAATTTTAACACTATAGTTTCCTATTGGAAATCTTTTTTTTATCTTGTGACTCGTGTCTGGGCTTCTGCATGAATTTACATGTTTGTTGAGCCTGACAGGCTGTGCTAAGAATGCTTCTGCTGTCGCCTTGAATTTGCAACCACTGTACTGTCAACTGTGTCCGTGCCTTAACAACTATGCCACCCAGCCCCCTTTACACACCTAACAGTGCTGATATTGTGTGGCACCCTGCTATGCCTTTGAAAGGATCGCATTGTTGCACAAAGGTGGTTTGTTTTCCTGGAGGCAACGTAGAGATCACAGACACACAGACATCAGTCGGCACAAAAGGATGTATTTGTTTGTAAACAAAGGTTAGAGAGTGGAGCTTTGAAGCTCAAATCACCTCTGGCAAACTAATTGCGTTTGCAAGAGAAATTTATCTTCTTTCTCCTGGGCACGTGTGCAGACACAGGAATTCTTGCAGCCTACTTTTGTTTCATACAAACATACATGTAGTTACATCATTACATACATCGCATGTATATTATAATTAGTTATTTGAGTATGCAGGGCGGAGAGGTAAATATGCAACAGCTCATTAAGCATGCTCAATGCTACAAGAGTTCAAAAGTTTATACCCTAAGGCCATGCAGTTAAATTCCAGTTTTTGTAATTAGCATGAGAAAGTCTAAGGAGGATAGGGGAGAGGAGCCTTGGACAGTATTTCTTTTTTATTAGGAGCAAGATGCAAGCTGTGCATTTCTAACAGCATGGCGCTCCTGAGTACCATGGCACCCTGGCTGAGAATCACTGGACTAATGTATCATTAAAGTGAGTTTCTTTTTTCAAGTCATGCATTTGATTGTGTGCCTCGATAAAGTAATATTTTGCATAAAGGTGACAACTTACCTGAAAATGTACATGTAGCCCTCTTAATTCTTGATATGTGATACTGGCAAATATACATATGGAACATAGAGGTGGTTACTGCAAAAAGGGCTCTTTTTTATAATATAGAGAAAAGAAGGTCCCAACTACCGTGGGACTAAAGTTTCCACTGCAGGTTTTGTCGTCGTTCTTGTTCGCAAGAATCAATCAGTTAACTCTGTTGACCGTATCAGATTCCAATTTGGGCAATTACATTTTGCCTACTTAAAATTGTCTTTAAATCATTCACCTGCTAAACAGCGTGTTGAATAAACAGTTACTGTACTGTAGTTCTGAGGCTGCTGTGTTTTTAGTAGATGATATAATTCATTTCATTATGATGTTTTAGCATATGTATATGTTACACTGTTTTAATATAACTCATACTATATTATGGGTATATTTTTGGTTATAACACACATTAATAGTTCTTGCACATCAGCACAGAAAATGCTACCTTTACTTTTACTTTTAAAACATAGAAACAATGCCAGGTTCCCAGTCTACTTAGACTTGAAGAAAAAAATAAAAACATAATTTGCAGTGATGAGAGAGACAAATAAACCCTGCCAGAGGATATCCACCATCATTTCAACTCTTTAATTTCAGTAAGGTCAAAACATCTGATAACAGGAAGATATTAATCGCATGAATTTTGGCGTATGCAATTTAGTAAATATGTGATAGTGATGTTTGCTTGAAGTTTGGTTATTCTTGTTGAAATGGTATGTTTTGGATATTAACAAGTAAGTTATTTCTTCTCTCACATTTTTGTGGCATTTGATTTTTAATATTTTATTGTATTTTTGTGATGTGTGCATTATGTCCAAGACTCAGAACGCTTTCTCTGTGATTGCTACTGTAGAATGAATGCTTGAAAGAATACATTCAGGCTGAAGCAAGTGTACGAGTCTCAAATTACTTCTATTACCATACCATCTAAGTAGGCAGAATAATTCACATACTGATAGTTTAGTTATTATGAAGAATTAGAAAAAGACAATGCAAATTACTATTGCAATAAACAATGTAGTTGACAGAGTAGTTGCACCAATCTAATTCGTAATCTAAACTCTGCCCTCTGTGTCAAAATGGAAATACCGCTCATAATATATTGTGCAATCCGGCATAACAAGGATTGCTCTGTTTTTCATATGTGTGTACTTTGATTAGCAGTTTCCAATGGGGTTTTGTCACCATGTAATATTTTCTTTATGTACATAGATATATCTTTTATCTTTTACGGGCAGATTCTTATCTGCCATGCACAGTGATTCCATAGAGCCTACGCAGGACGAACTAACTTTCTGGTTACACCTACTGGTTTAAGAAGCAATCAGTGATTCAGTATGAATGTCCAATTTGAACAAAATAAAAAAAGATACCCCGAAAAAGCAGATGCCAAAACTTACTGCTCACTTGTGAAGTTCTAATTTGACAGAGCCAGCTCTTAATAAAAACTGACAGCTTTCCTAATGTGATTCTTTTCAGAATCTGCTTTGATGCAGTTGTTTATCAGAATGTGTAAAGCGCCATCTGGTGACTCCTACTTCTATTACACCACTGTGATTAATGGAGCAGATAAACCCTCCCAGTTACTGCTTTGTGCTCTGTGCTCCATCTTCTGGAGACATTTGAGCCATTACCCAGGAGGGCGCGTCCAAATGTGCAGGAACATGTACTTTCCCAGGGAGAAATAGCAGCGGCACATTTTGTGCTGCTGCTGCTTGTCCCTGGGGAACACTCATGCCATGTGTGCTCTGGAGCCAGCACAATTGCGGGCCTCAGTAGCCTTACCTGGGTGGGTCATGGAGGCCTTAATGAGCTGCAGCGCTCCTGCAGCAGAGAGCCGGGCCAGCAGCCAGATCATGGCTCTAGCCTTCCAGGTTCCTTTTTTGGGTGAAACACGCTGCTGCCACATGCACCACCATGGGCTTTTTAGTGTGGGTTTTTTGGACCACAGGATTTCCAGGTGTAGTACTGCAAAGCATCAGTGCAGGATACAGTTGCATATACGGCATGTAGTGCCGAAGATGGGTCTGTGGCACCACATACTGCACATCCGTGCCCATCTGGACACGGCTCAAGAGCCCAGTTCAGTTCAGCCCATGCATCTCCATTAGAGAAGTGCTCACAACACACTTACCCAGTGGCCTGCTTGGTCTCTGGAACAGAGTGCCACTTACTCAGGTGTTTCCAAGGGCCCTGCTACACACTCAATTTAGGCTGGATAAATTCCAGCTATGGGAGGAGATGGAGGTTATACATTTTCAAGCACTTTCAAGCTGGTTGGCTCTTTTTATAGCTGAACACTCATTTTTATTGCGCAATTCACTGGTTAATGGTGCAACTGTTACATTGCATGTGTGGCTGGTATCAACTGACTGAGCGAGTCATCTGCACAATGCATGTAACGCGTAGCCAGGGTCTTTACCACATGCCTGGCAGGAGCAGGCTGTCAGGGGAGGTTGCCCTACATTGGGGCAGCTTGCATAGCTTGACCCAAACCCTACAGCTGAGAAGCCTTGCCCAGTGCGCCCCCTGCCTAACCACCCCGTTAGTCTCTACAATGCAGTGTTGCCAGGTCTTAAATATTAAATTATCATATTGGAAGCTCAAAAGTATCGTATATGATGCAAACTACTGTACGCTGAAGAAAATACAAATATGTATGCAAATAACTATGCAAATCAACCTTATCTACTTTATGCAGGTGACCTTCGCCATAGTTAGGGGATACGTTCTCGTATTCCCCATGAATGGCAAAATCCGTGAATAAGGCACTGTGTTCATGAACGCAGCACCCCCGGTGGCTGGGGGGACAGGGGGCACAGCTCTAGTGGCAAAGGTGGGAACCCAGCGGCAGCAAGTGCAGAGCTCCAAAGGAGCTCCTCTAAGTGCATAAAGTGTATTTAAAATGTGGGCTTGGCATTCGCGAGTATTTGAAACTGCAAATGCTGAACCGGCAAATAAAGAGGGTTTCCTGTATTGCTCATTATAACTCGCCAATGAGCGATTGAGAATTGGGTCATGAAAGTTGAAATATTGCTTTATTTTGAGGCACGCAGTCGTAAGGAAGTGCTGAATGGCAATCGATGCATGGGTGCGTGGTGCTAACATTGTAATGGGAGTAAAATAGGTGAACTGGTAAAGTGCGGTCTGTGAAGTGAACCACAATGGTCATTTGATGGGTTGTTAGAGGTACAGTGTGTGTCTGTGTGCGTGTGTACATATACACATACACCTACATACAGGCAGCACCTGCTTAGCAGTCTTAACTGGTTCCCGAAATCCAAGTGTTAAGTGGAATGGCGTTAAGCAAAACCAATTTTCTGATAAGAATTAATGTATATAAATATAATTCATTAGTGGCTCCCCACTACTAGTATATAAATCACTCAGTTTGGACATCTAATTCAAACATCTAGATGGACGAGATGAGCTCCTGAAGTCCCTTCCAACCCTAATTTTCTATGATCTGATTCAAGCATTCTAATCCAAAGCCAAATCCAATGGTCTACAGACCTCATTCTGGCATTTGCCTGCTTCAGTTTGCTTCAGGACATCCAATATAAGCTCCAGCATTAAGCTTTTATGCTGCTTTTTCTCAGCACTTGCAGTTGGAGTCAGTTGAACGTTTCTGACTCACGATGATTGATTCCAAAGGTCAAAATTAATAGCTAAATGCAAGGCACACAAGTTTTTGATGAACCAAGATGGCAATACAAGCAAATTGGTGCTAAATTGCAGATGGCTGCATGCCGCCACTGCGCTGTGGCCCTAATGCACAATCCCTGCGACCAGCTGTACGATGCCCGTGAGTGTTACAGCAAAACTCGCTGAGTGCTAAGTGGAATTGGGTATCAAGGTAAAATGAGCATTACAGCAAAACAGCGCTAACTGAAACAGCATTAAGTGGGGCTGTGTGTATACATACATGTATACGCGTGTGTGTGTGTCTATTTATTTCTATAGACAGGTTTCCCTTTCTTTATGCTGTACATGCGTTCCTGGAAAACGGTGCATAACTCGAATTCGCATAAAGGGAACCCACTTTATAATGTAACAAATAGAGGTAAGTTCCAAGACCTCGACTGTACTGACCCCCAGACCTATTTCTACCACTTTTACAAGACAATTTTGGTACTCACCGACAGCAGACAGCACACACAAGCACAGGGCACTACCATAATGGGGACGGCAACTACAGAAACGTGTTGCAGACAAGGAGCAAGGAGCACAGATCTGCACAGGAGACTACATTTTGGTGCATTCACTAGCCCAGTGCACCGCACAAAGCAACTGACTGCAGGCTTCCACCACACCAATTGCAGAAGACCTGAATTTACCTCGCCTATAACTAATTTGTGGCATAAAAAGGGTCATCCATAAGAGCAAATTCACACATACAGAACTCGCATAAAGTGAGGGAAACCTGTATTTATAGAAATGTATATTAGAAAAAGAAAACAGGCAAACCAAAAGTGGGTTAAGACTCTCTGAGAGTGACTTGGGTTTTTCATATGCCACATCAATTAGCTGCCTTCAAAATGATGGCCCATTTTGGACACTTTATTATTAACGATGCACCATGCAAGGGTTGAGATGATCCTACAAGTGCCGTCCTCATGCACCCGGCAACGCAGCACCAGCCCACCCCAGCCCTGCCCCGCTAGCCATGAGGTGCGGATCGGCCTCCCTGCAGCGCCCCGTAAGAGCCGCGCGGCCTGCGGGTGAGTGTAGCACAGCACAGGGAGCGCTCCCCCTGGCGGTGGGCGCGCGCGGCGACCGGGCGCAGGCGTTCGGCGCGGGCAGCCCGGGCCCTGGCAGCGGCGGCGGGGTCCTGGCGCGGCTGGCGGCGGGGCCGGGCCGGGCGGAGCGGCGGGGCCGGGTGCGGGGCGGAAGATGGCGGACGTGCTGAGCGTGCTGCGGCAGTACAACACGCAGAAGAAGGAGATCGTGGTGAAGGGCGACGAGGTGATCTTCGGCGAGTTCTCCTGGCCCAAGAACGTCAAGACCAACTATGTCATCTGGGGGTGAGTGCGCCCCCTTCCCCTCCCCCTCCCCCTCCCCCTCCCCGGGTCGGGGGAGTCTGGACCATGTGTCGCGGGGACGCCAGACCGGGCCGCGATCCCCTGGCCCCACCCCCGGGGGCTTCCGGCGCCTCCTGTTGCTCGGCGCTGCCGTTCCGCGCGGGGGTACTGCCCCGGGCCCGGTTGGGGGCGGGAGGGCCGTGCTCCGCGGCGCTGGGGGCTCCGGTCCTCGCCGGCCGCTGTCACCAGGCTGGCTTTGGGCGATCGGGCTAACTCGGCCTCTTTGTTCGCCGCCGAGAGATGCCTGCCTCGCTCCCAGCATCGATCCGGCCCGCGGGTGGGCGCCGACCCCAGCTCTCTGCCACACCTCCTCCTCCTCCTTCTCCCTGCTTCTGGGCGGTGGGGTCTGGCCCTGCCCGGGCTGGGAGCAGGGAAGTAAACAATGCCTGGAGCCGGCTGGAAACTGGAGCCCGGAGTGTGGCTTGGGGTGTGCGCTTCCCCGGGGCCGCCTTGGACCTTTGACGGTAGCGGTTAAAAGCCCAAAGGTGTTTTGGTGTATTTCTCTCTTCCTGAAAGAGTCACTGCCCCCCCATTACACACATGTACTTCTCAGTAGCCGCTCATGGAAGTGCTCTTTAAATGCTAGTAAAAGGTAACGCCTTCCCTCTAGAGAGGGCTGCAAAACTTGCAGCTGCAGGTGAAAGGGGTATATGACTTTTGCCCAAGACCCTCTGCAGGGCTGGGGGAAGAGGAGGGGAGCTGACGTTTCACCTGGGGTCTGGGGCATTATTTAAAACCTTCTGAATCGGAATGGGAACGTTGAATTTGTCCGTGTCAGATCTGATCGTTGATTCATTGTTCTAAACCGGAACGTCTGGGAGGCAAAAAATAACTGATGGTGTGGGGCTAGTTCTAGGGCAGTGGTTCTCAACGTCTTTGTTTGTGCCAGGACCCGTTTGTAAACATTAATGGCCAGCCCTGACCTAGTGCCCCTCACACTCTTGACATGCTGCCTCCAGCCCTGGGAGAGAGAGAGAGAGTGTGTGTGTGTGGGGGGGGGGGGGGTAGCCCTGTGCAGGCCCAAACTCTGCCAGCTTGCGAGGGAAAAACCACAGTTTTTTCTCACATTTTCCTTCTTTAGGAGAGAATCCATTTTTAAAGTTCATTTGCAACCCCCTCATATGTTCTTGCAACCCCCTTTTGGGTTGGGATCTACAGGTTGAACAACCCTGTTCTAGGTTGCTTCTGGTAATTTGGAGATAGATTTGTGGATTTCTTTTTGACCAGTGCAACTAACCAGCTTATAAACCATTAATTTGTTACGGTTCTTCAAGGATTTCTCAAAGACATTAAAGAGTCTTTGAGCACATCCTGGTGCTGCAAGGAAAGGCCTTCTACAATCTGCAGACAGGAGAAGTGTGTGCAGAAATATGAAATGGTTTTGTGCTGTCAGCATGAGCAGTTGTGCAGACTGTTCTGGTGTTTGCTGTTCTGAACCTTCCCAAGCAGCAACAAGTAAGTTGCTGTTAGGTTTTGCTGCTGCTATTCAGAGCCATGCAGGGAGCAGAGAAACTTGCCTGTCAGTTGAGCTCTGCTCTTGCATAGGCAAGTTTTTAAGCAGTGGTTGAGGCAGGCTCAGGAGTGCCTTGGGTGTGAGGGAAGGGAGAAACAAGATCTGGGTGGGTGAAAGGAAAGTGTTGTTCAGCAGCCAACGTGTTTAGGAAGAAGAGCTGATCCAAAAGAAGTAGCTGTGAGTGGGGCCCAAGAACAGCACAGTGAGAATCCTGCCATCCTCTTTCTCCTAATGCTGTGTGCATGTTGGCTGTTTACTCAGCTTCCTTGGTGGTTGTTCTTTCTTTTCTTTTTAGCCTGATTATGTGTGTTCAGTAAATCTTTCAAATTTTGATCTGCGGTGCATTCACATAGCTGCTCAATTTACTGGTGGCTATGGGGAGCAGGATTACTGGCTTTTAGAAAAATTGGTACTTGGATTCCAATTTTTTTTATACATTTGGGTTCTGTCCAGTGGTGTACACGCAAGTAATTGGTTGTGTATAATAAATTGAGATGACACCATCTTTGGACCAGTGTTCAGACTTGGTGTCCTCAGCTCTTAATAGATGAGTGGGTGTGTCAAGTGAGTGTGATTTCAGTCCTGCATTTAGTAAAGTGTCATTACTTGATACTTTAATTTTTAGTAGGTTTTTTTTATTATGATCTGGATAATAAAAGTAGTAGCGAAGGGATGATCCTCCGAATCTTTAGAAGTAGTGTCTCTAGAACTAAGTTTAGGTAAGTTAAAGGGCAGTAGGAGAAGTTGTTGCTTCTTTGGATCTGTTTCCGGGATAGAGGGCATCTGCTTCCAGGCCTGGGAGGTTCAGAGTGTTCTTTAAGCATTATGTTTACTTATAAGCCAACTGCATTGTTTATCTCAAATGGATATACTGTATTTACCTCTCTCATTTATGGCTTGATTATTATGTTTTGTTTTTGACATATATAGGGTTTTTGGTGGGGGGGAAGGGGGGTTGCTGGTGTGGAGGTATGTCAGTCTTTTGTTTGCTGGTTGTTCTCCCTGATGTCTCAGAACCTGAGATGGAGTTCAGGTGGAGGTAGATTTGTCTCTTGCAGTCCCTATGCCCCTTCTCTTCAGTAAGCTGTAGGGTTAAAAGGATGAACAGTTGATTGCTGTTGCAGTAGCTTGACACACACAAAACAAATGTCTATTATATTAGACAACTGGAGCTAACTTTCTCTTCAGGGTAACAGGTTGCACATACTACTACTTTTTCTTTTGAGGGCACATGTGAAAGCTGATGCCTTTGGAAGAGAAGACATCACTGGTGGAATAATAAACTCTTGGCCCTCATAGAGTGAGGGTAAATGGATGAAGTGGAAATATAGCCCAGTTTTAAAAACAAACCAATCCACCAAACAGGAACTTTGGCTGTATGTTATGCAAATACTTTTTTAAACTGTTAATCTGGAATTATATGGATACTAAGGAGAAAATGTAAAATGAACAGCACTAGACCTGTAAAGGTCTACATTCAAGCTTTATATGTTCTGGAACAACTGGCTATATTAGAAACACTAAAATAGGATGCTCATACCTTGTGATGCTTTTCATATTCACTTGTTCGCAGCAAGTTTAGATCTCAGCATGCAAGGAAAGGGAGAAAAATCCTCATCTTAGTCTTGGGGTATACTAGAGGTGCACCAATATATTGAACTGATATAAAGAAAATTGGGTGTATTGATAAATGTCCATACGTGCGTGCAGCTACAGTGCAGTACGCAGGCAGTGAGGAGCACAGTCTGGTAGCTTGGAGAGCTGTGTGTAGCTGGTAAGTCCATTGTGGTGAAAGGGGAGGGAAGAAGTTTGGGTGGGGGGGACAGATCAACGTCCCCCTGTGGTGAGGGAGGGAATGGGGCTGGGGCAGGTGCTGGCAGGGTGGGGTGCAGGATGAAGCCATGGGTTGTCCAAGGGGTGCGGGGGGGCTTGTGCCCCCAGATCTGTGCAGGGCTGTATGAGTGGGCTGCAGCTGTGGGCTGGAGATGGCGCTGCACTGGGCTGTTCTTGGCTGGGGCTGGGGCAGACCTGGCTCAGCCTCAGCCTCAGTCTCCACTCATACTGGGAAGAGCCAGGCCTGCACCGGGGGGGTGGTGGCAGCATTGGGAGGAGAGCCAAATGGGCATGGGGGCTATGGCAAAATTTAGGGTGGCTGCAGCCCCCTGTAGCCCCCTCCCTGCACTGCTGCTGCCTGCCCCAAGCCCAGCCCCCACTGAGAAGAGCCCAGCTTATCCCCAGCCCACAGCTGCAGCCTGCCTGTCCTGTTCCATGCAGATCCAGATGCATGTGGGCACCCTACCCCCCATGCCCTCCTGGTGTGTGTGCAATGGTAGGAGCTGTCCCCCCGCCCCCAGTGAACCCTGGATAAGCTGCAGCTCTGTCCTGCACTCTGTCCAATTGGACAGTATCTGCCCCTGCCCCACTCTCTCCCTCAATGTGGGGGGAATTGATTTGCCCCCTCCATACCACTTCTCTCCCCCCTCCCCTTCCATCACCACAGACTTGCCTGGACACAGCTGTATCAGAAATAGGATCGATATTGGCCGATGTGCCTCCATAAAAATAGGCTATTAGTATTGGCCCCCAAAATTTCTATCGGTCTTCCCTAGGGGATACTCATTTGTATGGCCTAAAATGGTTTATTGATTAGATTATTAATGAGCATCTAGGTTGGGGCAGGCAATTATTTTCAGTGGAGGGCCGGTTTTGGCAGGCTGTCGAGAGCCGCATGGGTAGCCCCGCCCCTTGACAGGTGCCCAGCCTCTGGTCACCAACTTGGGACCAACATCCCAATATCTTGGGACCAATATCCCAGGGCCAGCACTGGTGGGGCCCAGGGCAGGGCACAGGCTGGCAGGAGTCTGGAGCTGAGCTGGGCTGCACCAGCAAAGAAGGGAGAGCTGGCCCAGCTCCATAGAGCCCCTGCCAGCTGGGACCCTGCGGTCCTGTCACCCTGCTCTTGGGCCCACTGGCACTGGCTTGGGGATACTGGTGTAGGCCCTGTGCTTCCACTGGTTCCCTGCCCGCTCGCACCCAGTGCTCCCCAGCAGCCCATAATTCAGGTAAGTGGGGGCGGGGGGAACCATGGGCAGGGAAGGAGTGTGGGGACAAACAGTCCCTCCCTGCCCCACACCCGGTGCCCAATGCTGCAGCTGCTCGCAGCCTGCTTGGGGCTGCCTGTGTCTGCTCCAGACAGCCCCACATGGGCTGCGAGTGCCTGCAGCGCAAGGTACCAACTATGGGGAGGGGCCACTCCCCACCTGCCCCCCCACTCAGCTTTTCCCTGGGCTACTTCCCTGCATGGAGAAAAGCAGCCCCTTACCTGCCCCATGGCCATCACTCCCTGCTGCAGGTGCTTGCAGCCCACATGGGGCTGTCCAGAGCGGGCAAAGCCCCAGGCAGGCTGCGAGTGGCTGCAGCACGGGGTGCCAGGCATGGGGCAGGGAGCAACTGCTTTCTCCCCGCCCCTGCACTCAGCACCACCTTGTAACACGGTTACAAGCTGGTGCAGAGCGTCGGGCAGGCGAGGGGCCACTTTTCCCCAGGCCAAGCACCAGCTTCTTCCCTGCTGGCAAACAGGGAGTTGGGGCTGTGCTCAGGTTCTGAGGTGTCAGGGAGAACAACCAGCAAACAAAACTGACACACCTCCACACCAGCAAACCCCCCCACCCCTTATATATGTCAAAAATATAATAATCAAGCTATAAATGAGAGGAGTAAATGCAGTATATCCATCTGAGATAATGCATTTGGCTTATAAGTAAACATAATGCTTAAAGAACACTCTGAATCTCCCAGGCCTGGAAGCAGAAACTCTCTATCCAGGAAACAGATCCAAGAAGCAACAACTTCTCCTACTGCCCACGCTTCTTGCCACCGGCGCAGCCATGTGCTCCCAGCATAGAAACCCTGGCTGGGGCTTCTGGCAGGGGAGCGGGGCCAGGTGGCCCTGCTATTGTTGGAGCCCGCTGGGCTTCCCATGGGTCCAGCTGCCTTTTGTTCCTATCTTTTTTGATGGGAACCAAAGGCAGAGAAATATTAATTTTCTACACTTTTTTTTTAGGGGCCTCGTGGGCCGGGTAGAATGGTCTTGTGGGCCAAGTGTGGCCCGCGGACCGTATTTGCACACCCCTGATCTAGGCGAATTGTAAGACCTAGAGTCAATGTACACCTTAGAGGGGCTGATAATCTTTTAAGAAAATATTATGGAAAATTGTTGAAGGATTTATGTCACATTTCTACTAGAAAAAGTAGTGTCTGTTAAAAAAAAATTAGGTGGGGAGGGGGGTGTAGAATAATAAAAAAAAAAAAAAAAGGAGGTAGCGAAACAAATATGCATCTTTCCTGGACTCTTTTCAGTGTGTTGCTGTTCTAACACTTGATCCCCCTCCATAGTTTGGACCCATGTGCTTATTCCCACCTATAATTTTCCCTTCCCTTTTCAGCAGGAGCTTATGGTCCTTTAGCAACTTGTAGACATTGTATTTTTTTTCCATTCTTTTGCTACAAACAGCTGAGAAGGCAACAAACTGTGGCTGTTGTGGTGTACCCGGCACTTGGCTGGGAGAGCAATTTTTTAATTGTTATGCTTCCACCTTATACTTCCTCCTTACACTTCTGTCTGGCATTCACTCTCCTGTTATGCTGTATTGTATTTTGTCATAAGCATCCTGTCATCCACAAGTGATATGAGCAGAGTGTGTGTGTGTAATATAAGAGTTGAAGCATCACCTCTTGGGCATTGTTATAACAGCCCAAATGGCTAGTGAACAATGTAATCTGAATATGGCTTTTCAACAGCATGTTCTCAGGTAATGTTTAGGGGAGTATTTATCAGTTTCTTATTGGAATCCATTTTCTATTGTTTAGTTGCTTAAGTAAACTAGAACAAACCAAGATTCTTGCTTGAAAAAGACAAGTCTAATCATTTGGTATATAAGCTGCTTTTTGGAAAAATGGTGACTTGCTTCAAAATGGCAAAAAAAAAAAAAATCTTGCTCAAGTGGCAGCACGACTACACAAAAATAACTATTATTATGGATTATGTTTAACTCAGGAATGGGTTGAATGAGGAAGAAGGTTTTTATTGTTATGACAGCTCAAACAATTTTCCAAACACCTTTTAGTCAAAGGTGAGAGAGGTGAAGAATGGCTCAGAGGGCTTCAGTAAGATGCTTAAGTGCTGCCTTAGTATGAAGAGCCTAGCTCCTTCCTGATGCTGGAATGTGGAAGATGCTAGAATTTTTCCTACTAGGGGTACACCCAAAATGCTTGCTTTGTGGGCTCTAGTTTTTAATTATTGCACCCTTTTTTCCCCTACCACACCACAGAAACTGAAGGAGAAGAGACCTTTTTTTTTGTTATTTTTCCTTTTTTATTCTTTTTCCATCCAGCAATTGCTGCTGCTGGATTGAAGAAATGGGGTCTGAGGAACAGGGTTGTTCTCTTGCCTATGATTAATCTAGGACTAGGTGCATGGTGTTCTCAAGGAGCAACTTGAAAATGATTGTTCTTAATTTCAGTGCTTAGCCATACTTCCAAATGTTAGATTGAAACTTGCCCATTTGGTTAATTTCACTGTAGCCTTGCTTAGAAAAGTAGTGGCAGCAGTCAGCAGTATTGAAGCCTATTGCTACATTGATTTATATTGGACTACATTTTGGTAGGTGATCTTTAAACCGTGAAGATTAAATGAAAGTTAAAATTCTGCAGTTGCTGCCCTTATTCTACAGTTCTCTTTTGGATAAGCTTGTCATGGTGAAGGTCCTCCCCCCCCTCTCCCCCCCCCCCCACACACACATTCCTTTGATACTACCATCCTGGCTAATTGTGGGATATGACAAGAGCTGGTCAGAAATTTTGAAACGGAAATGTTTATTCATTTTGCTTAATATATTCATTTGTAATGCCTTGAGAGAACTTTGTGGGGGTGGCACTCGCTATAGTGCGGGAAAAGTAATCCAAGGTAAGTCCTCACAGAAGACCTAGGTTTCCTGGGGACTACTCAATGGCAGGATCCCTGACTTAGGCCCCCTCTACATTTTACCTTTATTGTGCAATTAACTGAAACAAGCTACCTGTGCAAAGTAGCTGTCTCCTTGAAAACGTGCATTAACTTTATAGCTAGTTGCTATCAGCTTTAATTTGCAGGTGTAGCAAGGAGTATGTTGGGTGATAGCAGTCTGCTGAACCTCCGGCATCCCAGGGCGCATTACTCTACGTCCAGTGTAAGCTTTTCTGAAAAAGCTCTCCCAACTGGTCAGCAGTAGCAGGTGAAGCTGTTAATTGTCTTTCCCTCCTCTTGACAGCCTATCTATGCACATGTAGCTGTGCACATGGCACAATGTCTTCATCCTGCAAGGAAAGCAAGGTTGCAATTTGAATGATGCCTATAGGCATCCTTAGGGGCGGACCCACCAGGTAGATTTCTCTAGAGGTTTCATGTTCTCTACTGTGAAACTGGCTGCTTTAGCTCTAAGTGGAGCCACTGATTCTGAAATTCCAGAGAGCTGATCAATTACATTTTGAAGTTCTTGTCAATTTCATATCTCTTCCTAATATTTATGAAACTGGCAAGAATTCCAGTTTCCTCAATTTCCAGCATGCAAGAAAATAACAATCTTATGGGTTTTTTTAATCTGAAACCACATTTTAAATAAACTAGTTTTCTTGTGAATTGCTCCTCCCAAACTGTTTTTCCCCAGTCACGTGGTCACATGGAACCAAGTTGCTATTTAGATTTTTGTATAGAGAGAACTGTTAACTTGACTTTAGCTGAGACTGGATTTCATGCAGTTGTGTTGTTTCTGAGATGTGATTGTTTGATCCCAGCTGTTGAGGAGTTGGGTTCATAAAACTGCATTGACTTCCATCTTGTAGCTTGCCATCCTGTCTCTTTATACAAAATGTTATTAAAGAACCATGTGTTAACTCTTGTACCACATATTTACTGTGCATGAGGTTTTGTGGAATCTCTGAGTTCTTCATTACATAGCTCTTCTATGGCAGAGTCCTTCTTGTAACAGTTGGAGAACGCTTTAAATTATTTTCTCTCTGTGTGTTAGAAATCAGTTTCCCTCCATCCTCAAGGGTCTGAATACATTTGGGCAGCTCCTTTAAAAGTTAGGAGAATAAACATGACCTAGAGCAGTTTTGTCCTCCATACTGTGGTTAAGTGTTGACATCATGTTCTTTTGAAATTTCAACTCCTGGCAATTACACTTTTGTTTTTCAGTTCTTAATTCAGCTTGTGTAGAGGCCATACATGGTTGATAATGGGTAAAATATCTATTTAAATTCATATTTGTCAGAATGATGACAGTTTTCTAGAGTAACATTGGTTTGAATATAGGCTTATATAATAACTCTTTGCTTGCTTTCTGAGCTGGAAAGCTGGATAACATTTTTGAATGCATCTTGAAGAGGAGATGACTTCATTAGATTTAATGAGGTATGTTTTGGTGAGAGTGGGAGTGTGTTTGTAAAATAAAACCTTTTGTTTTCTGCTGTTACAGGACAGGAAAGGAAGGCCAACCCAGGGAATACTATACTTTGGACTCTATCTTGTTCCTGCTTAATAATGTGCACCTTTCACATCCTGTTTATGTTCGGCGTGCTGCAGTAAGTAAATCATGTGAAACTTAGTCTATTTTTTTTTAGTCTTAAATGTGTTTGAAGATTGCTTGGTAAGTGTGTTAGTATTTTCGAGAAGTTATGGTAGCACCTAAAAAATGTTATTAGAGTTCTATAGTCTGATTGTCTGATTGAACATACTTCAATACGATAGGTTATTTCCTGATAATTATTCAGCCACCACCAAGATATGACAGTTATTTTAATTGCTGTAAAAAAGTGACTTGCTAGTCAGCCTCTAGCATCTAACATTACCCTTTCTGCTCATCACCTATGTAAAAATGTTACTTAATTGTTGCAGCCTAGTGTTATATTAGGTACACAAGTATGTTCCATCATCTGCACTCCAAAAATTTACTTGCCTCTTGCATATATAGGAACATATCCTGTCTCTTCCCTTCCAGTCTCCTAGAAGTAATTTTACATCTCTGTTTGCTGCCCTTTAACACAGGGGTTGGCGTTAAACTCATTTAACTTAAGGACTTCTGGTTAGCTGTTGCAGACTGGGTCAGCACCCGCACCCTCTCCGGGAAAGATTTTGTTGTGTTGTCTTTACACCCTTAAGTAGGAGCTCTTTGGCATAATTAAATATCTGTAAGATGCTTTCCTTGTATTTAGCTTTCCTACAAACTTAAACAGTGACATTTGACAAGAACACGCTGTTCATTCGTTACTTTGTGCCTCATCTGAAGGGGCATCAGTAACTGAAGTACTCCCAAGTTGATTTGTAAAAGTTTAAATTCTCTTATTTAAAACTATCAAAACAGTGTCTTTTCCTGATGCTTGTTTCTTAAGCAGGTTTTATTTGGTATGGAGAACCAAACGAATATATAAGAAGGTGGCATTTAAAGCATGTTCTAAAGGCAGGTTTAACAGCTTAATTGTAATTCACTGTGTATGATATAATAGGGGAAATGCAAATATTTTTCACTCAAAATTTAAATGAATTGAGTTGGGTCCAATGAAAATCTAAGGTCAAATATATACTCTAGAGTATCAATATGTCTGTTTTTCCTTCACATTCAGTGTTAAACTACCCAATCCTAATGAGAAATCATATAGGTTGTTAAGCTAACTCTTAACTCGGTGATTCTTAACTGTAGAGTCCTGAGAACTTTTTATCAGTGCTGTAGGTCACCACACAATGTTAGCACTGTTAGGTGTCCAAACATGATTTGCAAGATGAACATGGGGATTTCAAAAGGAATCCATAGTATAAAAAGTATGCTGACCTGTTGGACTTCTTCAGAGTTCTGTCCAACAGAAGACTTGCTCTGTTTTTTCTTTAGTTAAAAAAGGGGGATGGGAACCAAGAATTGGTATTTTCCTTGGGGTGTCTTGAGTCAAAAAAGGGTTCAGAACCACTGACTTAATCCCTTAATGTGCTTCCATTTAAAAGTTTTAAAAACAGGTAGATTAGCTTTTTTTTCCATAGGTCCCTTGATATGCTGTATGCAAAGGGCTATAGAGTCATTCTTGCTCAGTTTGGCCAGATTTGAATATTTGACTGTGAATAACTCTAGACTCCTGGTCTGGGTAATCATCTGAGAGGTCTGATACCTGAGTTTTTGTCCCTGCTCCAATTAACGTTTTACACAAGTGAAGCAGCTTGCCTTGGGTAGATTGAGAACTCCCCCCAACTTATGCCATAACTTGGTTGGGTTCAGTCATTCTCCAGGCAGGTAGGATATGAGAGCCTAATCCACCCAAACAGAGAAGCTGTTGGTACCTCAGTCTGCCTTACCATAGCACACATCCTTACCACTGACTGGGCTCTTAAGTAGCAGGGGGCACTATTAGCGTATGTTTCTTTCTCAGTGGCTTTTTGGAAAGTGCCCTAGATCTTACCTCTTATTTAGATTTTTTTTTCAAATAAAAATGCTCATGATGAAAATGAAGTATTTTTATTTCACGTTAAGAAATATTTCCTCTCTCTTCCCCTGTTTTCCCCAGAGTGGTGAAAACTTTTTTTTTGGCTTGGGGGAGGGAGTAGTGGTGACAACTTTTGGGGCTAAGGAAAACTAAATTTTTCTACAGTATTTTTGGTAGGTAAAAAAAAAAAAGAAATCCAAGTTATACATGCAGTGAAATGTTCAATAATGTGTGTCCAGCAGAGTTTAATAATTATCTGGCACTTTATTTTATGGCATTTATAGAACATTCCTGTAGCGCTTACAACTCTGTATGACATGGCACCACTGGTTTTCTTTGTTTTGAAAGTGTTTGGGTGGGCTGGGGAAGAGACCTAATAACCTCTTGTTCTTGTCTAACATGCAGCTTGCTGTTTCATTGTGCAAGGAACCATGCCAGGAGAGAAGTCTTGCTTCTTTACTTTTTATGAACTAACTTGCTCCCTGATGATTTTACACAGTCTATCCATTTCATGTGCAAAATGCTTAAGTTGAAATATTTTTAACAAAATTGCCATCGATCCTTTTTTCTGACATAGGATCCCTGGGGCAAACAATGAGAGAAAAGACTTTGGATGTAGATTACAAATGTGTGGTTCTCTCTTGTCTTACATTGCCAGGAAGTTTCTCACAAATTGTTTGCACGTGATTCTAAAATTACTAGTAAGTTGTCATGTTCCCTCAGTCTTCAACAGGTATTTGTTACTAAACTGTAGAATAGCTTTTTAATCTTTGGGTTTTGTTTTAAGAGGCTTCACATTTAGCTTCATACATATCATGATATTTTTGCATTTGTACTGAGGTAGACCACTCTGGCCAGTATTTGCTCACCAATAATTGCAATTTTTTTTTTTCTTTCCCAGACTGAAAACATTCCTGTGGTACGAAGACCTGACAGGAAAGATCTGCTTGCATACCTAAATGGCGAAACATGTGAGCAAAGTTCTTTCTTTAATATAACTATATAGTGCATTTCATGGTCTCATATTTTAAAGCGTGTGGGAGGGTGTTAAATCTGATGATGGAACGGAATGAGTCCAGCCTGATCAAGTGATCTCCCAGATTTTCTTCCACCTCTTTGTTCTAAAGCTTCACTCAACACTGTCATTAGCAAGGATCTGCAGGAAAATGCAGATTTTTATCCTTTTAATGGAGAAAATCAGGGATGGAGAAAAATGCGGGAGACTGCAGGCTTCCCTGTGTGGGCTGCCAGAAGCCCAGCCTGCAGAGGACCGCTTGGGGCTGCGGGGAGTGGGACACAGGTCAGGGGGTGCCATGTGCATGCATGTGGCAGTGAGGTAGTGGTGGAGAGCAGTTCCTGCAGCTCCTTTCAGGTAAGTCTGAGAGAGGGAAGGGGGCACAGGTGATGTTGGGGCAGCGGGGAGCACAGATGATGTGCCGAGTGGGCATGTGTCCTCCAAGATGTCTGCACCCACAGCAGACCCCCAGGGCTGCAGTTGGCCTGGACCAGCTCTGGGCAGGAGTTGCCTCTGCAGCCCAGCGGGTGGGACCAGAATGGGAAGGAGTGCCACACCACCATGGCCACCAAAGTGAGGCACCCCCTGCCCACCTGGAAGCTTGAGGGGCACAATTCTGCACCACTGCTGCTACCATGACTCACCACGGTGGCATGGCATGCCCTTCTGTGATGGGTCCTGCCAGCCAGCTGGCGCCTCCTGCTTGGAGCTAGTCTGGCGTGGCTGCAGTCGCACGCTCTCCTGTGGGTGCAGAGATCTCAGGGGGGCACATGTTCCCCCCACCCCCTCTGCCACGTCACCTGTGCCCACACCTCTCTCACGCTGGGGGCTGTGGGTCGAGAGTGAGAGGCACCCGCAGGGCTAGGAGCAAGATGTCAGCATATCAGTGCTGCTCAGTGCCACAAAGCAGCGAGGGGAGTCTGGCCACAACCTGACCTGCATCCTGGTGAGCAAAGGGGGCAGAAAGAGCTCTGATTTTTTTCCATGATAAAAAACGAACAAAACAATGCCCTCCCCCCCCCCAAAAAAAAAACCCAAACCAAAACAACAACCCCAAACCCAAATAAAACAAAAACCCCAAATCAAGCATCAAAATATATATTTATAATTTATTTTGTTATAATGATTTAGGCACTGGTAGGCTTTCAAGTTGCTTTAAAATTGTAAAGATATCAATAAAACATTGTGTTCAATTAATATGTATGCATATACATATATGTGTATGGTGGCGTTCCATTTTAGTCACGGAAAAATGTGGGCTTTAATTGCAGAATTTGCAATTTATAAATGGAGAAAACCAGGATCCCTGATAGCAGTTGGGCCATTACACAAACCTTGACAACTGAGCTTACAACTTCTGATGTTCATGGTGCTGTGTTGGTTAGGAATGCACTGTGTATGTCGTCTTTAAAAAATAGACGACCCAGAAGAGCCTAATTAGTAGCTCTCCATTTGGTGTCATAGGTGTGTGGTATAAATGCTTCAGTGTACTAGAATATAATGCATTGCATGCCAGTTTGACTGGGTTTTTTTTCCCCTTGCTGTTTCTAAAATGGAGTTACACATAGACATAAAAGAGAAATACTTTAAAATATTTCGTATATCTGCAGGTAAAAGAAAGGTGTATATTGATTGTTTTTGAGTGCTGCATTTACTTTTTTTCTTGGAGTGTTTTGTGTTTTTTGTTTGTTTGTTTTTGTTGTACGTTGAGTTTGAAGCTCTCTGTTTTGAAGTGTATTTGTGGCCTGTGGAGCAGGTACAGCCACGGTGCCTGTAGGTCTCATTGGCTTAGGAGTGACTGGGGTCAGGGCTCAGAAAGGGCTGACTAGGGTCAGACTCCATGAAGGATCATAGCTGGAGACTGATGGGGATGGAGAGCCCATGCGTCTCAACTGGCTTAGGAGCAGGGCCATGGTGTAAGGCAGAGGTGGGCAAGTCTTTTGGGCAGAGGGCTTCTTACTGCGTTTTGGCAAGCCATTGAGGGCTGCATGACAGGCAGCCCAGGGCAGATAAATCATAATTTTCTAAATTTTTTAGAGGCCCCAGAGGCTGGATAGAATGGCCTGGTGGGCTGCATCTGGCCTGCAGGCCACATTTTGCCTACCCCTGGTCGAAGGAGAAGGCTTGGAGGGCCACAGCTGGAGACCAAGGGGGCCAGAAGCCCATAGCTCATAGCTGTGGTTATGATTTGATTAGTATATTTGACATCTATGAGGCATGGGTACGGTGGCGGGGTGGGGATGAAGCCCATGTAATTAGCTCCTAAGGTAATGAGCAGTGATGCTGGCACTCATGAGGAGATCTGACTTGGAAGCCCTGGGGTAGTTTCCTTTTTTTTTTTTGAAAATTATTTCATCAAGGCATGGCAGCCAAGGAGAAATGGAGATTGCCCAAGGAAAGGACATTGACAGGGGCTGAGGGGAACCCAGGGGCATCATTGGCACCCCTGGAGGGGGACTCTGTTACAAAAATACCTGTATATGTGTGCGTGCGTGTGTATAATAGGGCCCCTGTTTCACTTCAAATGAAACTTCAGTTTGATGTTTTACAAATTTAAATGAGCTAGCAGAGGTTTTTTTCTGGGTTATGGCATTGTGTGTATCTTCTCTTAGTGAACTTCAGATGCTTATATAAAACTTTGTTTGAATCTTAGCTACATCATCGAGCATAGACAGAAGTGCTCCACTTGAAATTGGCCTTCAGCGATCCACACAAGGTATGGTTTTAACTACTAAATAGCCTTGGCGTAAACTTTTATGAAAGTCTTTCAGTGTCCTACATATTTAACTACCTATTTTTTTTGTAGTTAAAAGAGCAGCTGATGAAATATTAGCAGAAGCAAAGAAACCAAGAATAGAGGTAATGAAAGTAATTTGTCCATCTGTGGGATAGTTATATTTTCTGTATCTGTTGATATTAGTAATTCAAAAGCAGTCTTTTCTGTAGGTAACTTCACAACATCAGTATAATTGGGAGTTTGTAGTCTGATGCTTAGTGAGAATTTCAGCTTTTGCTTTGGATTTCAATGTCAAAGTCTGTGGTTTGACATTCTTATATCTATGTGAGAGGAGAAATAATGCAGTATGCACCCTCCTTGATCATGCACATCTGGTCTGCTTAGATTGGAAATCTGGTGCTGCAAGATTGGAATTCAAATAGTATTTATGGGAAACTAGGAGAGAGTAGAGTTGAACATAATCCATTTCTAACATCTGCCCACTATAACTTTTTCTCCCATTCGTTATTTTGGAATATTATATTACATGTCAGTCTTCCATTCTTTATAAATGGTTCTTCCTTGTGCTTGGTTCACCTGCTGTTCTACTCTCTTGGAAACGATATATGGGATTTCAGTCCCCATATGTTGGTCTGAGGCTTAAGTATATCATTAAATTAATTGCTAAAATAGAATATATTCCTTTCAGCCATTTAGTTGGTAGTTGCCATGGTTGTGATTCTATGACAAGAACTGACTTTTTTTTTCCTCTCACGTCTTTGTCATTACAGCATTTGTTATGCACATGTCAGTGAAGTAGAATCTCAACATTTACTGAAGGAACTCTAGTCCTTGCATATATGCACATTTCCTTCATTTGCAGAATTTCATAGTGGCATCATTTGTACTATAAGGACAATAGAATCTGTAGAAAGTTTGCAAAGGCTTTACTCCTCTGGTACAAGGGTGGATATCAGTTGTGAGCTGACTTACAAGTTCCCTCCTACAGTACTCTGGATAGTTGTGATTCTGCTATGCTTCACTGAACTTGCAGATCTTATATGCACCTCTTCTGGTCAGGATCTGGAGAATTACTAGAGGTTGTTGTGAATGGCCATGAAAGATGTCTTGAGCAATCACAGTACAAAAGATTGAGCCCATAGGGCTCATGCACATATTTTTTCACGCTGCAACACACTGGAGATCTGGCATGTCAGAGGAGTTTCGATTAATAGAGGCTGCTTTGCATGCCAGTTGAAGCACACCGTGGTGCATCACTTGCAGTTGTAGAAGTGCAAAATGCACATCAGTGTGCAGAAAATGGCAGTGGTGCACTTTTGAACTAATGTGTTTTATT